>NW_006773723.1:3370889-3405814 GCF_000442215.2 Lipotes vexillifer
CAGCAGGAAATGGAACCAAAGCTGAGTTGTCCAAAAAGGTTAAGGCTTCACATCAAGCAAGATCCTTGGAATCTTCCCAGCAGTGTCCGGAATCTTGCTCAGAACATCAGAAAATTTGTTGAAGGTCAGATGAAAAGCAAAGAACATACCGTGACATTAGCAATACTCATTTAAAAACCCATCATGCCTTGATTACTTTTTGAAGTTTTTCATGTTAGGAGGAAAATAAAAGGACTGAAAAGGGTGAGTGAAGGCGGAGGAGGGAAAGAAGGAATAAGATGACAGAACCTTGTGTTCCAAGGATCTAAATAATGTGGACTGTATCACAGAAAATATTCTCAGGCAATAAAGTAAGGGCTCGTTCTTAGGAAGACAAGTGGAACGTGGAGGGAGTTTCATATTTTATAACATGAAACAGTATGAGAAAAATTCCTAAAGGGTTTCACAAAACGTATGAAGCTATACTTCATGGAAAGTCTACAAAATCAATTGTGAGTCTGTGAGAATCAAAATAATGACATAGGTTGCATCATTAGTTTTTAAGTTTCTCTTTCAGAAGTGTTTGTCTAAGTTGATTGTTATTAACTAGCATAAGATTGTCTACTCAGCATCCCATAACTGATACAGCCTCTGATTGGAGATATAAAAGACTTCAAGACAACTCTAGTGAGCCTGGTTGCATGTTGTTTAGGGTCAGAGTTATTAAGTAGAAAATTCTGAGAGTTTTTAAAGTGATTGTGGTGAAAAAGATGAAATGAGAAATTTGTTTAATTTTTTTGTAATGTCTAAATCAGTGGTTTTCTTCCCAGTATTAGACCAGTGGTTGGCAGTGTCTAGAGACATTTTTCCATTGTCACAATCGTGGGCACACTACTGGCATCTAGTGGGTAGAGGCCAGGGATGCTGCTAAACATTCTACAAGGTACCAGACAATCCCTCACAACAAAGAATTATTTGGTCCTAAATGTCCATAGGGCTAAGGTTGAGAAACCTGTACAATAAATATTATGGCTGTATTTCCCCATCATTTGTGTGTCATTGGGATGTGGTAAATAGTATTCAGCAGAATTACATCATAACCCACTTTTTTTTAACCCATCACTACCATTTTTTTAGGGTAAATTAAAGAGAGTTGCATACTTTGCTGATGGAAGACAGCTCTTACATCCTGTAGGGTCTGAGCCTGTGATGTCACTCCTTCATGCCTCAGTGTGTTCACTTACTAAATGACAGGGATGGTGTAAATGTTCTGTGATTACCCGGTCTTCTGCCTAGAAATATACTCAAGTATAACAGCTTAGATATTGTTTAGAGATCAACAGAGAAGAAATTTGTACAGAAATGGAAAACTCCAAATAAATCACAACAATTCTATTGTATAATGAAATCTTTTATTCTTGACAACTGGATTTCTTGACTGTATCTTTATTTTATAGCTAAATATAATGATTATTTGTGACACATTGTAACATCACGTTCAATCAGAAGTCTGAATTTAAAACCCCCCAAAATAATGAACAGCAAAAGTGACAAGCATATTTTTAAAGGCTGTGAGCTTTAAGGAATTTAAGCATATACTTTACTGAGTAAAAGGTATGTTTTCGCTGAGTGGATGCCAGTGTCATAACACTCCTAAAAGTTATAATTTGTGAATCTAAATGCAGTTATTCTCATCATCTCTGACTTTCTTTTCACATTATATTTGTTTTTAGAATAAATGCAATATCAATCAAGAACAAAGAAACCCTTAAAACTTTTTCTTTTTTGTTTTTTGAAGAGCTTTATCATTAAGAAAATAACTTCTAATGCAGGGCAAAAAACTTATTTTTTAAAAAGGTATTTTTTTTAAGAATTTTACATTTTCATCTCAAGTCCTTCCTTATATACTCAGTACTTCTTTTCACAATGAGCGGCCATAGCAATGACAACTGTCTACATATATTGATTGATTGGTAGATGTTGTGAATATTAGTGCCACTCTTGGTCATGGGAGCCCAGCAGCTGATTGAGCATGGTTGGCTTTGCTGAGTCCTTCAGTCAACAGAGTCAACAGAGGGAGGGCTCTTGGCAAAATTTAAGTTGCATCCCTGGCTGCAAGTCTCAGAGAGATGCAGTTACTCTTTGGGTAAGAACTGTGATTGTCACTGTGTTAAGTGAGTCTTTAAAAACAATTAATCAGTAGTTCAGCTCAGTGGACCATCAAGGGAGGGGACAAGCTACCATTTCCTGGTGATCTGTGTGGTGTCTGGTCCTGTTGTATGGGGTGGGAGCAGCAGCTCTGGGATCCTTGTAATCAGCCGCTTGTTCTGTGGACAGACTCAGAAGTAACCTCACCCGTTCAGCATGAATTCATCCTGTTCAAGTTAAAGTGGTTTTCATTCTATTTCCCAAATTGTCTTTATGGAAGGATTGATTTAATGGAAGGTTAGGTCTGGGCTGGAAGTTTAGCATAATGTTACCTTGCCGGAACGTCAGGGTGTATATGTATAGCTGGGATGACCCCATTCTGATGTTCCTGTAGGGGAGGAAAAAAATATCCTTTTTTTTCTTTAACTCTCCCAGTAAATTAGTCTGACAAAAAACAAATTAACAAGAGAAAAGCACATAAATTTATTTATTTTAATTTTCACACGAACACGGGAGCCTTCATAAGGAAATGAGGACCAGAAGAAAAGGTTAAACCTGAGTGTCTTTATACTAGGTTTGAAGAGGAGTAGAAAGTTCTGGAAAAATTTATAGGACAAAAGGGCACGAGCTAAGTGTAGTAACCTGGGGGGGCTCAGCAAGGCCTGTTCCTCTTGGCATCCCTCCCTCTTTGGAGATAAGGATGCTCCTTTCCTTTGGGTATCGCTCTCCTCAGCAGCTTATGACCTGCTTCTGGGGAAAAGGGAGGTGGTCAGAGAGTCCTTCCTGCCCTCACTGTTTCTCAGATTCCTTCAGCTTAAAATAATTCATTATGCCACAGTGCCGTATTTGGGGGTAGCATTTCCGAACCCCGTCATTCCTTCGTCTCTGATTTCAAAATATCCTAGCAAGTATATACCAAATATGGTATCAAAGTATAATAAGTGTATGGTCTTTATGTAGGAGGGACTGTTCCAGTGCCATTCATAAGTTATCTCACTGCATGCCATTCACTCAAAGCCTGTAAACTGAGGGCAGAGGAGAGCAGAAGAAATAGTGGACTAAATGGGGGACAGAGTCATTGTGTGGTATCACTAAAATAACCTCCTAATTCCTCAGCTAAGTTACGGAATCACAGTGTCAGCTAACTGAAGATATTTTTACGTGGTTAGCCCACTGTGGTATTGTGATTTATAATAAAAAATATATATTTGGTCTTCATCCCCTTTTCTGGCACAGAGATCAAAAAACCCTTGGGATTTCCCGTGATGAGAGGATAAAGCTGTGTTTTCTTATGTTAATGAGGTGACTTTTGGAAATCATCTATGGATGGTGGCTGGTTGCCTGGGGAACCAACCTTGTGAGTAGAAGGTTGGAATTTTAAGTCCCACCCCTGACCTCCAGGGAGGGGAGAGAGGCTGGAGATTGAGTTCAGTTGCTAATGGCCAGTTATTTATTTAATCGACCATGCTTATGTTATGAAGGCACCATAAAAACCCCCAAAAAAAGAGGACTGGAGAGTTTCTAGGCTGGTGAACTTGTGTTAGTGCCTGGAGCTCGGTGCCCTTTCCCCATGCCTTGCCCTGTGCCTTGCCCTGTGCCTTGCCCTCTTCCATCTGGCTGTTCCTGAGTTACATCCTTTTATAATAAACTGGTAATCTAGTAAGTAAAATGTTTCTCTGAGTTCTGTGAGCTGTTCTAGCAAATTAATCGAACCCAAGGAGGGGATCATTGGAACCTCCTGTGTACAGCCAGTTGGTCAGAAGCACAGATGATAACCTGGACCTGTGATTGGTGTCTGAAGGAGGGTGAGTGGGTGGGGAGACAGTTCTGTGGGGCTGAGCCCTTATCCTGTGGGATCTACAGGTAGATAGTGTCAGAACTGAATTGAATCGTAGGACACCCAACTGGGGTTGAAGAATTGCTTGGTGGTGTGGGGAAGAATACACATCTAAATTGGATCCACCATCACCTTAAATTCAAATATCTGTTAGTGACATTTCAACTCTTTGCTGCCTACAAAAATTATACTCCTTTTAAAAGCTCCTATTTTTCTAGCATCCTACTTTTTTTCATGTTTTTCTCTGCCTTTATCTGCCTAATATCCTAAAGAGCTTCTTTTTCTTCTTCTCTTTTTAATTCAAAAGTCTTTTCAATTTTTTCCTTTTTCTTCATATCTCAGTTACTAAAATAGTTTTCTGGCTAATCCATTGTCTCTGTCTTTTCTGGTTCATATACACCGTCACCAGATTCATTCTCCTAAAATATCATGTTCAGTACCCAGCCTCAGAGCCTTAGAGTTGTTTTCCGTTAGACAAATCTAAACTCATCAATCTGATGCTGAAAGCCACTTTTCAGTAGGGCTTTCCAATTGTATCCCAATCTCAATCTCTTAATGATATAATAAAATCTTTTCTGTGCTAGATTGTTGAATGTTTGGCATTTATTCTCTACTCTATTCCCTTGCTAGCACTATTTCCCACTCTTAGGATATGTACTTAGTCCCCTGACAATGAACTTTGAACATTTAAAAAATTTTGAGACTCTCTTAAAAAAAATTCTATACCAATTTTAGCCATATGCAGGTTACAATAATAATAGTGCTTCACAGGTACACAGCACTTTAAATAATTTTCCAAGGCTTTTTTTTTTTTTTTTTTTTCTTGCGTTATGCGGGCCTCTCACTGTTGTGGCCTCTCCCATCTGCGGAGCACAGGCTCCGGACGCGCAGGCTCAGTGGCCATGGCTCACAGGCCCAGCCGCTCCGCGGCATGTGGGATCCTCCCGAAACGGGGCACGAACCCGCGTCTCCTGCATCGGCAGGCGGACCCTCAAGCACTGCGCCACCAGGGAAGCCCTCCAAGGCTTTTAATATATATTCCCGTTTATTTTTTATATACAGTCCTATAAAATAGATAAGATAGATGTTATTATCACTTATGAATGAGCAAGTTGAGACTCAAAAGTAGATTAACAATGTACTGAAGATTTCAAAGCTAGTGTATAACAGATGGGTCTCCGGACTCAGTCCCGTGTACTTTTCTGCCTCTGAAATCCATTTGTTCTTGTGTCTCACTTGTAAAAATTAATGCCCTTTCAGGCATTTCCTGCATTTCTTATCCGTTACTTTTGTTGCTCTGATTCTGCTGTGAACCTATTTAGAGTAGGGTACAACCTAGCCTTTTTTATTTCCCATAATCTTGGTTACATAAATGAACTCTTTATGTTTTAATATTTTCCTGTTGCAAGTAAACTATTTACCAATTGGAAGCAAATGGACACAGAGCTCATTGGGCACATAGCAATCAGTCTGATGTTAATACACATCATTTATCAGACATCTGTGATTGGCCCTGTGTGGGGATGGGGTGAGAAGAGTATTTGGAAATACTTAGTACTTTTCTGTCTTATAGGGCAGTATCTTGGCCTGCAGATAGGAAAGCCACAATATATACATATATTTCTAATAATAATACACAGATAATTCACAATATGACATACACATATTTATTAATATATATTTATATATTATATCACATATATTCTTTATATATTGTATATAGAATTTTTAAAAGTTTAAATTTGAAAAATACTATTTGACAGTTTATTGATCAAGACCAGAATAGCTGTAGGTGTTCAGAGAACACCACGCAAGCTACAACAGCTAATGATGACCTACAACGGTAGCAGGATTTGAACGCTGTTTCATAGGTTCATGTAATTCAGAGCTGGAAGAGATTTTAGGGTCTTGAGCAGTGGGTAGAATTTATACAGGTAGATAGGCAGAAATAGCACGTCAAGTGAATGGGATTTTTATTACCTAATGTATATAATAAGGTTGTGCTAATTTTTACTACACAGTTAAAACGTGATGTTAGTTGCAGAAAAAGACTGAACAACTGACTGGTATGTTTCCTTTCTCTGCAGAGGTAAAGTGTAGGATACTCCTGGCTCTTCTTGAATATTCAGGTAATATTTTACATTGTTTTTACTATTTGAGATTATTATAGCCCATGACCTTAGATGTCTTATGATATGAAGGCAGTGTCTTCAACTGTTTACAAAATAGATGGAAATATGATCTCTACCTTTTCTAAAGCCTGGCAGAGATTAAAAAAATACTTAGATAAAAACATATGCTCATCTTCAATTAAAGGTTAAAAACATGAAAACATATAAATGTATATTTCTACAAAATATAATTTAAAAGGAGAAAGGGAGGAGGTTTTGGTAAAGTTAATTGTACAAATAGGCTTTTTTGTGAAACTGTGTCTAACTTTTGTTATAACAAGGATGTAGGCGGGTTCAGATTTAAGGAGAAACAGACTGTGCTTTTCATAGGAGGACTCTCAATCTGAAATCGTTTTGCAAGGGCATGGACACAGAGAGGGGAAGAATTTGTGAGCACTTTTACAATCTGTCACACTTGGAAAATTTAAATTATAAACGAATGAACGAGCCAACTTAACCAAGAGGGCCTTTTGTTTTTTTTGATGCTTGGTTTTTGCTTTGCCTTTTGACTGAGTAATAATATCAAAAGTATCTTACATTTTTTGAGCTGTAATAATGACAGCGTAGTCGATGGACCTCATTTTTATGGATTTCACTGAGTTCTCACAACTACTCTGTGAGAATATTCTTATTGTTTCCACAGTTTTAAAGGTGAAGAAATCTACATTCAAGCAGATGAATAATAACTAGCACATGGTAGTCAATCAACACATACTTTGGGACATCTAGAAGATTAGGCATAGAGATGCCTTACTGGGTGAATAAATAAATAGTAGGTGCAGTTTTGAAATTCAAACTCAGTTCTGCCAATTCCAGAAATGGTCCTGGAATGCATTGCTTTATGTATTAATATTCAGATGGCTGTTCTTATTTTGATTTCAATTTCATTTTTCTATTCCTATCATAATTCTCCTTTTTCCTACTTGATTTACTCCTTTTTTCTTTGTTACATTTGAATGATACCAAACATAGCCAAATCACTCCATGTTGTTGGCTATAAAATTATGCTTTTCACTTGAAAAGGGTGGACTGGGTCTGCTAAACATTATTCTTAATTGTCTTTTATTCCTGTCTTTCTGTCTCTCAGATCTCTTCTTTTTGTTTCTTTGTTTATTTTGCTTTCTTTCCCCTACAGTCTCAGAATAATGACAGATTACTTGCATGTCTAGAAACCATCTCATTCTTTTCAGATCAGCAAGCTTACAGTGGAGTTTGAGTTTTTTAAACAGTTGAGACTAAATTAAGTGTTAATGTTTTTAAACATGTCTGTAGAAGATGAATTTAAGTAGGTGCTTAAATACTGAAATGAAACGGAAGCCTTTGATAGGTAAAAATCCATTTGTTTTGAGTGTATTCCCACTACAAGGGAATTTTTACTTGGCGAAAATAAACGAGCTGTCAAAAAAAACAGAACTTGCTTTTCTTCTTTTACTAGAAGCTGGGAGCAGCTGTTGTGATTCTTGCTGTAGTTCTTATTGATAAAAATGAGGAATGAGAATAGCTTTGGTAAAGGATGGACACTTGTGACTTTCGAACAGCTGCATAATTAAAAGGAAAAGACCTATATGTTTTTGCTGAAAGTTTGCTTATTGGATTTCTTTCTTTATCACGATGTTCCTTCTCTATTTAGCAATAAAACTGAGCACGCATGTGCCAGGCACCATGGTAGATGCTAGGGAGAAGAATCATGATAATATCACTGTCCGTTGTCACCTCGCTAAGGGCTTTAAATGTTTTTATCTCATTTATCTTCATCACAGGTCTAAGAGGTAGGAATAACCCCTATTTTACGAATAGGGATCTGATACCTAGAATTGTATAGATTAAAATTGGCAGAATGGGAAGTTGAAAGCAGATTATCTGCCTCTCAAGTCCCTGAGCATAAATCACATGATATGCCACTTCCCCTGGCATCGATGTGCTGACGGTCCCTGGGGGAAGACAAGCACGTGAGCAAACCCTCACAACGCTATAGGTCATTAGCCCTTCAGTAGGGGGAGACACCCCAAGACCTGCAGGGGCAGAAAGAAATGCACAGACTTCCTGAAGGAGAGAGGACATTCCCCAAAGGGAGATAATATTTTAGTAGTTCAATGAGTTGACTCTTGAAGAATGATTTCAAGTTTGCTGGGTGGTGAGGGGAGGAGGGTGGCCCGCAGCCAGAGGGCCCATGGACCAAGGATCACCTTTTTTTGTTTTTTTTTTTCGCGGTACGCGGGCCTCTCACTGTTGTGGCCTCTCCCGTTGCGGAGCACAGGCTCCGGACGCACAGGCTCAGCGGCCATGGCTCACGGGCCCAGCCGCTCCGCGGCACGTGGGATCCTCCCGGACCGGGGCACGAACCCGCGTCCCCCGCATCGGCAGGCGGACCCTCAACCACTGTGCCACCAGGGAAGCCCAAGGATCACCCTTTTAAGTCAAACTAAATTCAGCCATTTCAAGAAGCCAGAGAATGAGGCTCATACATTTTCATTTCACTTAATTCATTTGTTAGTTGCTCTACTGGTTCATTATTTTCATTTAGTAAATATTTCTACACCCAGTTAGAAATTATGCACAACGGATTAAGTGTTTTGCTTTTTTCTTAGTTGAGAATTGGACAAAGTTCTTTCCCAGTTTAGCCATTTTATAGTGACCTGTAAAACGCTCTTTTCTGTCTATTAGAGCAGGAACATAGTATATAACTACTTAAAGGAAATGTCTAACACATGTTGTTAGTTAAATTAACAGGTTGAACTATATGGAATTGCCATATTCAATCATGTTGACCTACAAAAACAGCAAGTTCATATAGTTCGACCTAGTCAATGAATATTTTTATTATATAACTAAATATTTTTAATATATTATCCTGTTTCTAACAAAATTTTCAAGAGTAGCTTTTACTAACAGTGAAACTAAGTAACAAGCAGCAATTATGTGTACACATGCTTTGAGGGTCATTAAAAACAGGTGTTCCATGTTCTTGGTAAAGAACTTAAAAACTATGCCTTTCTATCAATAAAGCAAGAACTCATTGCTGAGTAAAGGCAGCATGTTTATCTACGTTATACACTAATTATTGACAATGCTTCTTCATTTCAGGAGATTCTGAGCCCTCAAAATATTTAGTACACGTTTGGGAGTATGATGATATTTACCTGCGTTGTTCCTCTAGTACAAGAGATTTCTCAATGTACAGAATGTATGGCTTGGTGTTCATGTTGTTTATGTAGTTTGTGTTATATCCAACGCCCCAGAGAAGTGAACCTTTTGGGATCAGGTTCTCAGGGGCACAGCTGCTTTCCATTTGAAAAACCTGAGGTCCAGGACTGGCAATTCACAGGGTAAACATACCTTCAGAGTGGGTCAATCAGAAGTCCAGTTAATTGCAGAACAAGAATGCTAGTAAAAATCAGTTTATGCTAGAACTGCAAATATTTTACCTATTTCAAAAAAAAGATAGGAATTTATGAACTGGACCTGTTTATACCTTATGAAGTTGAACAGGTGACTTCAGGAGATACAGATTTGCATATTATTACAAGCAATTGGACACGATACTCTTCCCCATGTGTTTCACATTAATATTTGAATAGGTCTAGTAGGTAATTTTTTAAAATTTAGTACTAATAATATTTTATTTCATTTACCAGCACAAACTGAAAAACTGGACTTTGAGTTTTCTTTAGGAAAGTGTCATGTACCAGTACAAATTGTGTTCCATCATGAAAAATAAAGTAAATAAAATAAAGCCTGATTTTATTGGGTTTTATAAAACAACTTAGTGATCGCAAAATAAAGTTACAATATCAATTCAGAAAAATGAGCTTAATGTTTCTGACATTTTTGGGTGTTCAGTGTTTTCTAAAAGGCATACTTGCTCAAACGTATGTGCTCATGAATAGAGCTCAAATTCACATTTTTCCCATGGTGTGAGTTTAGGGAAAGGATGAAATAACAGTGAATGCAAATGCTGAATGAATTGGTTTTATTCAACTATGACGTTTTCCAAAACTGCCTTTATGTTCTCCTGGATCACAGACAGTGAGACACAGCTCCGAAGAGATATGGTTTTCTGCCAGAGTCTTGTGGCCACAGTCTGTGCCTTCTCCGAGCAGCTCATGGCCGCCTTAAACCAGATGTTTGACAACAGCAAGGAAAATGAGATGGAAACTTGGGAAGCCAGCAGAAGGTGGCTGGACCAGATAGCGAATGCAGGAGTTCTTTTTCACTTTCAGTCACTTCTGTCACCAAACTTGGTAAGGAACCCCAATGCCTCCCACTGGCTGTGTCAACTGGAACGTACATTGGGACCTATTCCCAATAAAAAACATGGTTATTCGTTATTGTATCCACAGTCATCCAGCTCCTTTAAAAGGATATGTTTTTCCATGGGCAAATATAGCTTTAATAAGTATGTGGAAATATCTTTCCTGATTTTTATTCTCAATGGCTGCTAAAAGCTGAGAAAGCCTCCATCTGTTACTAATTCCTGTATCCCTAAGCACCGGCCGAGAAAGGTCAGCAGAGGAAAGAGTATCTGTCTGCTGCGGTTGCTTATTTGCAGTCCAGAAGGAAGAGTCTGCCATGAGACCCGAGCTCCCCCTGAGGTTGATGTTCTGGAACATGCTCTTAGAAGAGCTCTGACAACTTGCATGCCATACTGTCTGACAATCTGGTTAAAATTTGCATGTGTTAAATGATTTTATTTCCTTCCTTTGTGTGCATGTTTTTCCTGTTAAATCTAAGAACATTGCCTTAATTACTGTAAAATATTCCGTGTTTATGCCTCAGTTGTCCACAGCGGAGATGAAGAAAGCATCTCGAAGTATTTGATAAAACCGTGGTGAACTTAGAGTTTTTTCACATATACTTCCTGTGGTTCTGATAGTTGTCATGATGTATAAAGGCAAATATGTTCAGTTTATTTAAACTTAAGGTGCGTGTTAAATATAATTTTGATTTGAAACATGAGACGCTATTTTATCTGTTAAAGTACACATAGAAAATGTAGCTACCAAGTAACATGGTTGAGTTTTTAAACGAATGTATATGAGTTTATACATCAAAATAATGTTTTTCTTCAGTGGTATTGAGGACAGGGGGGTAATTGCTGTACTGCACGGTCGTAAAAAGTTCTGGAATGGTAAGGTAAGGAAGTCCATTCAGCTGAGTGAAATTCAGAGAAACAGGATTAGATTCTTTAGAAAAGACTCTATACACTCCATGTGGGTGATCAATTTTTCATTTGTTTGCTAATATAACCAAATAAGAAAGATTTAATTAATGAAAACTTTGAAATAAGTCACTTGAAAAGTGTTTAAAAACAAAATAAATACTAATTAATTATTGTCTATCAAGTAAAAATTACGTAAGATAAGATGCCCTCTTCCTAATACATGGTAGGCTTTAAGTGTTTGTTGAACAAATTAATTAATGAATGAGGCTTCATTTCTATTCTTTTCTTACTTAAAAACTGCCATTGTCTAGGCAAGTGCTGGTACATTTATTTGAAATCTCAAGGAATGGAGAAAAGTATTTGTAATTCATACATCTGGTAAGTGACATATCCAGACTATATAAAGAATCCTTAAAACTAAAGAATAAAAAGACATCTCGATTAAAAAGCAGGCAAAGGATTTTTGGGTTTTTTTTGTTTCTTTTTTTTTGCGGTACGTGGGCCTCTCATTGTTGTGGCCTCTCCCGTTGCGGAGCACAGGCTCCGGACGCGCAGGCTCAGCAGCCATGCCTCACGGGCCCAGCTGCTCCGCGGCATGTGGGATCTTCCCGGACCGGGGCATGAACCCGTGTGCCCTGCATCGGCAGGCGGACTCTCAACCACTGCGCCACCAGGGAAGCCCCAGGCAAAGGATTTGAATGGTCATTTCTCCAAAGAAGATATAACATGGCCAAAAGCACATGAAAAGACGATTAACGTCATTAGCCATTGGGGACGTGTAACTCAAAACTACAATGAGATACTATGTCACAGTGATGTGGATGGCTACAATCCAAAAGACAGACAGGCACAAGTGTTGGTGAGGACGTAGAGAAATTGTAACCCTCAGACACTGCTGGGGGGAATGGAAAATAGTGCAGCCATTTTGGAAAACATTTCGGCAGTTCCTCAAATTGTTAAATGTGGAATTTCCATATGACCCAGAAATTCTACTCCTAGGTAATATCCAAGAGAAAAGAAAACTTATATTCTAGCAAAACTTGTACACAAATGTTCCCGGCAAGATTATTCATAATACCTAAAAAGTGGAAACAACCCAAATGTCCATGAGCTGTCTGATGAGTGGATAAACAAGTTGGGGTATATCCATACAATGAAATATTATTCAGCAGTAAAAAGGAGTGAGGTACTGATACATGCTACAACATGGATGAACCTTGGAAACATGTTAAGAGAAATAAACCAGTTACAAAAGACCACATATTATTTGATTATATTATTATGTAATAATAGGCAAACTTTAGAGACTGAAAATAGGCTAGTGGTTGCCTGGGGCTAAGGATTGGAGGAAGGTATATGGAGGATGAATGCTAATGGGTACTGAGTTTCTTTTTTTGGGGTGGTGAAAATATTCTAAAATCGGATGATGGTGATAGGTACACAACTCTGCATATATACTAAAAACCCCTGAGCTGTATACTTAAAATGGGTGAATTTTATGGTAGGTGAATTATATCTCAAGAAAGCTGTTTTTTTGTTTTAAATAGGTCTTATGAAACCCTTAAGTTTATTTAAAGAATTGATAAAAAAAATTCAAAGGTAGTTAAAAACAAAGTCAAAGAAACTTGTAATCTTCCTGCCTCTGTAACAAGAGCGCTAAGGCCTCCTGGAACTGTGAAGAGCTCCCTGGGAGCTGCAGGCACTGGTGGTCTGTGTGTTCCTGGGCTCTGAGCACAGTCCTAGGTCCTTGGGTATGGGTTTAGCCACATCTGCAAGTTAAGGATCAGAGCACAGCCTGTTTGGGACATTTCTTCCTGTGTGTATTCCTCTCAATTGGAAGAATGCTGATTCTTTAGTCCTGTCCCTACAGTTCCAGGTTCATGGCATTTTTCTGCTGCTTCAAAGGACTTTAAAAAGTAACAGTCTTATAAACATTTATCCAGCACTTACTGTGTACCATCCATTATATTAAGTACCAAACTCAGGTACAAAGGTGATGATGCTATTAACCTTTTGGTATCCATGCAGTCCTTTGGGGTCTGAGGCTGCCTTAGTGGGTTTTTTCCCATACACAATGGAAATTCTTTACCATCTCCTTCACCCTCTACTCATGCTGCCCCCAAAATATGGCTATAAGCTTACAGTAACTTTTAAAATGCTGGTAAAGCATATTAAATGTTAAAAAGGATCATTTGGGCTTCCCTGGTGGCACAGTGGTTGAGAGTTCGCCTGCCGATGCAGGGGACATGGGTTCGTGCCCCGGTCCGGGAAGATCCCACATGCCGCGGAGCGGCTGGGACCGTGAGCCATGGCCGCTGAGCCTGCGTGTCCAGAGCCTGTGCTCCACAACAGAAGAGGCCACAACAGTGAGAGGCCCGCGTACTGCAAAAAAAAAAAAAAAAAAGATCATTGACATTCTTAAGGAAACAGATGTACCTTTGAAAGAAAAGTTGTGTATGATTAGGTTAATTATTCTTTCATGAGGAAATTAGTAAAAGACTTTAGATAGTGCACTGAACTGCTAATAGGAAGGCCAGATCCAATAATAGAAAGATGATGTCACTGAGGTATGCAATGAACTTGTTACCATGTCTGGGCCTTACCTGCCTCAGCTGTAAAATATGCTGTAGGAATGAAATGAATGATTAAAACAAATCAAATCTCATGTTCACAAGATTCTAGATTAAGGCCCCCATAAAGGCAAGTGGAAATGATTCTTGTCCCCAGGCTCTTTGGAAGAAAAATCATTACATACATGCAAATTGCTTTTATCACAGTTTTCACAAATTGCAAATTGAATAATGCACAGGTTACCATTATGTACTGGGCTTTTTAAGAAAACAATATTTTTGTCTTTCAGCTGTTATATTTGTCAGATTATAGAGATTTAGAGGCAAATAGCATGTTTTTTTGTGTACACATTTGTAACTAATAAACAAAAGCAATAGAATTAGAATCTAGCTACCAAATAGACTAAAAAAATCATTTAGACAGCAGAGAAAAGGGAAAATATAAAGCTACAAAAGAAACGTAACTGAGGATTTGTTAATTTCATTTTAGACAGTAAATTCTTAGATGTGTTGATAATTTGGTTTGTACTTAAATAAAACACAAGTGAACCTAGTTTTGGTCTGGAGTTGTTACGTTGTATTATGTTATATTATGTTTTATCCCAAACAATCCTATAATATCATGTATTGTTTTTATTTCTTTCTAGACAGATGAACAAGCCATGCTAGAAGATACACTGGTTGCACTATTTGATTTGGAAAAGGTTTCTTTTTACTTTAAACCATCAGAAGAGGAACCACTGGTTGCAAGTAAGTAGTTAAATATTTCATGTATGTTTTGTAAAATTTCTTTGGCATCAGACAACAACATATGTCATAACTTTGATATGAATATGTTTGATATGCAGTTTAAGTTTTATATAAGATATTTAGAGTAAAATAGTAATAACCAACTAGGGAAGTGATAGAAAGTATATATAAATTAAATTTACAGCTAATTTTATACTTTTGTTTTTAGCTATTAGTCTGACCTCTGAAACTTTTTGTGTGTGTCAAATATTGTGCTACTCAAGATTGCCTTTTCTTTCTTTTTTGTTATTGTGGTGAGATATGCATACCATAAAATTTACCATTTAACCCGTTTTCAGTATGCAATTCAGTGGTATTAAGTTCAAAATGTTGTGCATGCGGCTTCCCTGGTGGCGCAGTGGTTGAGAGTCCACCTGCCGAAGCAGGGGACATGGGTTCATGCCCCGGTCCGGGAGGACCCCACATGCTGCGGAGCGCCTGGGCCCGTGAGCCATGGCCGCTGGGCCTGCGCGTCCAGAGCCTGTGCTCCGCAGCGGGAGAGGCCACAACGGTGAGAGGCCCGCGCACCAAAAAAAAAAAAAAAAAAAAAAAAAATGTTGTGCAGCCATTTCCACCATCTGTCTCCAGAACTTTTTCATCTTCCCAAACAGAAACTCCATACTCCTTAAACAATCACTACCCTCCCTCGCTTCTCCAATTCCTGGTAACCTCTCTTCCACTTTCTGGCTCCGAATTTGCCTATGCTACGTACCTCACATAAGTGGGATCACAGAACATTTGTCCTTTCTGCTGCTTTTTTCATGTCAAGACTTCTTTTAATAAAAGAACTGCCCTAACATTTCTGGCTATGTGGATAATCTCTGAGGCCACCAAAATGTTCACTCAAATATATAATTATTACTTAGCAAAATTGATTGAATTGGGTTTCCACTCCTTATCTTCAGTTGATCCTGTAGACAGTGTGTTAGCAGGCAATGAAAACAGTGTTTAGAGCCAAGAATATACAGAGACATTGTAGTTGTTTGATCTGACAATAATTGATAAAATTTATAATTTAATTCTGAGGTAGACACATAGTCTACATTTTTGCCAGCTTAAAAATGAAAATTAAAAATTATTTTATCCAAGTGTCAAAAAATTTAGTGTGTACAAATATAATCACATTAACTATCTTGATTCATTTATTCATCCTGTACAATTTCCAAGACGGCAAAACCTATCTTGTTCATTGCTGTGTATCCAGCACTCAAGAGATGCCTGGAACAAAAAGGCCAATATTTTTTTTCAAGTAAATGAATGAATTCAGTTTATACAGTGCATCAGGCAGAAAGGCTTTATGGTTATAAACGTAGAAGGATAAACAAACTTGCTGTGCAGAATGAAGAATAGAATTTCAACAGAACTTGGTTGTATCTAATGTTGCAAAGAAGTTACTTTATGAAATTGAATTGAAAGATTGAAAAGTATCCCTTTCCTTTAGCAATTGGCCATCATGAAACCTAACAAAGGCATTGTTTTAGAAGTATACATCCAGAGAAATAGCAACACCTAGGGCTTAATCTCTATATCTTTTAGTTTCTGCAAGTTATGATAGTTTATCTACCATTTCAACATTGTCACAAATAGGCTTAAAGTGTGTCTGTCGATCCAAGAAATCTTCAGCAGTTTGTTATTTTTCTGTTTCTTGTTTGTTCATAAATGTGAGGATCCCCTATGTATTATGGTAGACGATCTAAACAGATCTTTCAGGGCTGGGAAAGGTTTTTACCTATTTGCACATTTCCAGTGTCTAGTACAATAAATAGGGACTCAATAAATATTCATTTAATCTGTTATCTAGAAATTATAATCATTTATTCATCGAAAATTTCTTAAGTGCCTACTTATGGCCAAGTGTTGGATACAATAGAGAACTAAACAGAGATAAATCATAAGTGAGATAAATGAGTTATTTTGATAATAAATTAGAAGATAATATGAATGCATGACAGGAAATAGAAAAAGAGCAAAGGATGAAAATGAAGGGGCAGGTAGGGCATTTTTGATCTGGTGCTCGGGGAATGGAACTTGCAAAACACGTGCTAATTGTGATAATGGTTGCTATGTACTCAGTTTCTTGCAGACTTCTTCAGAAGTGTACCCCAAGGGCTCATCTTGACTAAAATATGAATGAGGCAGCTGTCCTGGGAAATTGTGATTCCAAACCATGTGTAGCTAAACTTCTCATTTAGTTAAGTGAGACACCTGGTGTGTTAAAGTGTAACGAAGTTTTCTATTACAGAATTTTATATACAGTACAGTAATAAATCTGTTGCTTTAGCTAATGAGAACCTGATTTAATACTGTTTCACCAAATAGCACTGTCAGTATGCCAAACCTGAGCTTTAATATGCGTGGGTACTTTTAATATATTAGTTTCTAGTAATTTTCGGGATTCTTTTTTTTTTTTTTTTTTTTTTTTTTTGGGGCCCGGGGCCCTCTCCCTGCTGTGGCCTCTCCCGCCGCGGAGCACAGGCTCAGCGGCCATGGCTCACGGGCCCAGCCGCTCCGCGGGATGTGGGATCTTCCCGGACTGGGGCACGAACCGGCGTTCGCTGCATCGGCAGGTGGACTCTCAACCACTGCGCCACCAGGGAAGCCCCGGGATTCTTTTTAAAGCTTAACAAATGTACTAAATAAAATATCCTGATTTTAGGAAGTAATATAACATTAAATGTCATTTTAGATGTTCCTCTTACTTATCAAGCTGAAGGAAGCCGGCAAGCTCTGAAAGTTTACTTCTACATCGATAGTTATCATTTTGAACAACTGCCGCAAAGGTTGAAAAACGGAGGAGGGTTTAAAATTCATCCTGTTCTTTTTGCACAAGGTAAACTGCTTTCTTTATTATACTTCATGTACTTAAACTATTTTATCTTTATCAATTTTTAAAAATGTACTTGTGACCATCCTTTTTTTTCATTAATTCAAAACTTTATTCATAGTACCTAGGTAATACGTTTACTGGTGGGAATGTTTGTTAAGGAAAGAATTGCGTATGGTTTAAATATTTATCAAATAGGATTGCAGCATTATTTATAGTGGAGAAATAAGGCATGAGTGGCTTAAATAAAGATAAATTAATTTGACTTAAATAAATTATGGTAGAACCATTAAAATTGGTTGGTTAAGATATTTTATGAGGTAGAAGTTTGATAATATACCCACGCAGATTACAAAAAAGAATTTATATTATAGTGTCAATTATGTCATTCATGTATGTATATACTTACATGTGTGTAAAATGTATCATTGGATGATTAAATTGACGATATTTTAATCTTTAAGTTTTTTTGCATTGGGTCAATTTTTTTGTCAGTAAAAATGTATTCCTTTCATAGTAAAAAAATTGTTTTGGCAAATAAACAATGAGTGTTAACTGCAGTAGAAGAAATTAAGTATAACATGAATAAGGAGATTCTTGCAGTGACGTGATTTCCCAGGGAAGGTTCTGGATCTTTTTTATTTCTGTGGTCACAGATGCTGCCAGAAAAGATCAGAAATTCAGATTATTGTGTAGTATCTTTTTGTCTATGATTTTTTTTTTAATTCATGCTGTGATCAAGATTGTATCAATTTCTCTGAGTGGTACCACAGAACATTTCATTTTTTCTTTTGAGTTTTCAAGACTGCATTGGTATTACTGTAGGATTTTTATATTCTAATAAAAAATGAGAAGAGTAGAGCAATAAAATCCATCTCAGTAACGGAAGAACAGAGAGGCATATGAAATCTAAATTCACTGCCAAGTGAAAATTCTGCTTTGTACCACATGCATGTTGTTATAATTCTAAAAGATAGATTACTCTTCCTTCAATTGCCATAGTTTAAAAATGACTACCTCAGATACTTGGCAAGAATACATTTAAGCAGAGAAAAATTTCAGCACAGAGATCTTAGGAGTTATTCGAAGGTATTTTCATTTATGTGATAGGGTCTATGTAGGTAATAAAAGAATCTGCAATGAAAAGAAATAAAAAAGAAAAAGAAATTGAGCAAAAATAGACCTTTGGAACTATGTTAGGAGAATAGTTTAGCCTAAAATATGTTAAAAGCCATTACAGAGATCAGTAGTTTTAGAAGAAAGGAACGGCTGCTGGTCTGGAATATTAACTTTTATAGGGTTTAACCAGACCTTGCCCTTGTTAAAGGCTCTTCATTTCTTTTCCTTTATTTCTCTCTTTTAAAAAATTCTGTCTTTGAAATCATTACTGAGATGACAGATGGCATTAATCATCTTTTCTAAAAAAGTGATTACATTTGTGACACACCAACCATAAATAGCTGAATATTCATACCCAGCAGCCAGTGTGCATAGGGAAAAAATGATTTTGCAAGTAACCTCTATTTTATAACTGTGGCTAAAGCTAATTTAAAAAGAATCCTGAAATATATATGATTTCGTTGAGTACACTGTTGCTTTTACAGTGTAATGTAAAGAAAAACTCTAGCAAACATTAGGTTTTAGCATTCACTCAGCAGTAGAATATGAACAATGATTTGATGAGGCGACAGTGGAAACACTTCTGCAGTGGAGGTCACAGATAGGTAAACAAGACTGGAAAATAGTCTGTCTCATTAAAAATCTGTCAGTGATAAGGTTGTTTATTTAAAGGGGTTGCAGAGGTTCCTGCTGCATTCATAAAACTCCCATGAGGAATCATTAGTAACTGAGTTTTCATCAGTTTGAGAGAAGCACAGGAAATTCAGCCCTAGCTTGAGCAGCGATTACCATCTGGTAATTGAAAGTGGTGGTAAATGGGAGAGATTCCAAATGGAGTCTATTCCTGGGATGAAAGTTTAATGGAAGGGTTTTAGTTTTGTGGATATGTGAGTCTTTGTTAGCAAATAATAAAGAGAAAAGTAGATGACTTTGAAATTTTCCTGGGAAATGTATTAGAGTCAGCGCTCCTAAGGTTGTCCGTGGTACCATGTACCTAGAACAAGAAGCAAATGTCCTGCCTTCTCATTTTTTCTTGTCTGCATGGATCCTTGGGCAAAGGAGGGCACATGGATGAATGGGGCCCCCTGCAGAGATGGGACCAACTAGTAAATCAGGAATTCCAGGGTTGGAGGCAAGCAGGGTAAACTTTTAGGGAACGTACATTGCTAAAAACCAGAGCTGCTGGAGAAAAAGAGTCTAGGTGGACAAAATGGCAAAAAGGCAGATTTCCAAGGTTAGGAACACAGAAACAGCCAGACAGAAAAGTCAGCACAAAGCGTAACCAAAATGCTAGAAGGTAAAGATCACACTAAAGCAGTCTTCTAGAATTACTTCCTACAAGTCAGAGAATTAATCCTTTTAGGATCCCTGAGCCCTTGGTAAGATAAAGCAAGTAACTATAAACTGGGTGAAAATGGGAGTCCAAGGAAGATAGATATCCAGGGTCCCTGGCTTGCTTTCATGCTGTCTCTCAGTGGTTCTCAAGCTGGCTGCCCTTTAATCACCTTGGGAACGTGTTAGAAAATACCCATGCTTGGTTCCTTGGTTCCACACCGAACCAATGAAGTCAGAATCTCTGGGAAGTGGGGCACAGATACCAGTATATTTTAGAAGCTTTCCAGGTGATTCTAATATCCACCAAGAGTGAGAAAGCACAGAGTTATGTGGATTATAAACCACTGTGCAGTTATCTAGTTAATCTTTGCTTAGTTACATTAATCCATTTCACAAGTGTTTGACAATTCTAGATTCTGAGGAGCCGGGGCAATGAGAACTGGACCTTTTTGCTTCTGTGTTGTTAGCTCATTAGGACTTGGGCTACACCGAGAAGGAGATGTGATTTGGGTGGGACAGTTTTTTTTTTTAGCAGAGGCTGAAGATGCCCTGTAGAGCTGACAGCTGAGGGTTGTCTTCTGGCAATCACAGCAGCTGGGCAGAGAGCCCTTCGTTTCTGAAAGGGGCTCTGAGTGGGTAGCTTTAGAGTATCTGCCGTAGCCCTCATCTTGATCTATTCCTTTGTGTAGGGAGGGTGTCCTTCCTGACTTCCTGGGGGCATAACTTAGCAGCATATTAATGGGACAAGCTATAGTCCTTGCTGCTGCAGAGGGTCTTGGGGCTACAACAGATTCTCATTTTCCCTCTTATGCCATCCTTTGTACGGTAGCCTCGTTCTCAGCCTGAGCCTCTGCTGGTCTCGGTGGCATGACTAAGATCTTCAGCCCCAAGAAGCCTGATTCCCTGGTGTCACTGTGCCCTTCTCAGGCCCGGATTGCTGCGTGTGTCCATTTACCATCAAACCTGGGCGAGGGGGTACCAAGAGGGACCTGAGCGGATTACCTGGATGCCAGACATATTTCTTCTTATCCTCGTTATGTAACAGTAGCCCTACTGCCTTATGATGATCAGGGTAGATTAGCCTGCCAAGATAGTGATTTTCTTGTTGGATGGTGCCTTGGCACAAGGAGACTCAGGTGCCTGGGTGTCAACCAGAGTTTACAGTTCAGTGGGGCCCCTTCTTTGTCTCCTAGGGAAAGTGTGCCCCTTTGGGGATCAGGACCCTTAAAACTATGGAGCTAGAGTTTCAGGGATGGGAAGCACACATACCCCAAGTGAGCCACTGGAATTGATAAGTTTCCCAACACTGCCATAAAAATGACCACAAACTGGGTGGTTTAAAACAATAGAAATGTATTCTGTCATAGTTCTGGAGGCTAGAAGTCTGAAACCAAGATGTTCACAGGCCATGTCCTCTTGGCAGGCTCTAAGGAAGTATCTTTTCTTGCCCCTTCTGGCATCTGGTGGTTACCAGCATTCCTTGGCTTGTGGCAGCATAATTACAGTCTCTGCCTCTGTCTTCACATGGCCTTCTTCCCTCTGTGTGTCTGTCTCTGTGTCTCTGTCCAAATCTCCCTTTTCTTAAAAGGACAACAGTCATTGGATTCTGGCACACCCTAATTCAGTGTGACCTCATTTTAATTTGATTTCATCTGTAAGACCCTATATCAAAATTAGGTCACATTTGCAGCCACCGGGGGTTAGGACTTTGTCATAATTTTTTCAGGGATACAATTTAACCCTCCACAGATGCTAGCATGGCTATTTCTGCTTCTACCCTTGGTTCCTAGACCCGTGTATTCTACCTCTTTGGGACATGGCATCAGATAAAGGTCTTTTTTTTATGTACTATGTCTTTAGTTATGTACTATGTCCTGGAATGTGGTATCCCTTCCTTGTAAAGTGTTGTTAAGTACCTGTTCCCTGAGTCTCTGGTGGTGATTTTCCTTAAACTAAATGGGACATGCAAAGCTGGTTCCTTCTCCACAAGCACATTCTTGGGGATATTTGGTTTCTTCACCCCCTATGCAAAAAGCTGGCACCCAAAACTGTTACTCCTAACTTTTACCTCTTTAAAAGGTGTCTTTCTATTCTCAGAGAATAATTAAAATCACCCAGAAACTTGAGCATTTTCTCTTTTTTAAACAAAAGGGAATATTTTGTTATAAACATGGTCAGTTTCTAAGTTACCTTCATTCATACGTTTTTTTTTTTTTTCCCTGCAAAATTCTTCTTAAGATCCTTTAAAAGATGAATCCTTTAGTTTTCCATTTGGGTTTTGCACAGTATTTATAAACAAAACATTAAATACCTTTTGAAAAGAGGAAGGAACAATTCCCAGAGTTGAGATTTCCTGAATGTTAAGAGTGGGTACATGAGCCTGTGAACCCCCCTCTCTTTACAAAGCAGCACAGCCTTTTGCAATGTTGGTCATGGCAACACGGACAAAACTTGCCTTCCTCACAAACGTTGCAACCAATTCTAAGGAATTCTGACCAATTGTGACCATTTCTGGAGATTTGTAACAGTGCGTATGTAGTGTCTTATTTAACCAATAAAGTACCATTGTTGCACTATCAGAAGAGGGTGTTAGTTGATTGAAACTATTCTTAAAATTGTTCCTCAGAGATTTCTGATTAATCCCTTTCTTGAAAAAGCCATGAAATGCATTTTGAGTGAGTGGAAGTGAGGCTCATTTTCAGTCTTAGAATAATTTAATCTTTAATTTCTGCTAATATTCATTATGTTTTCCTTTTTTACGGACTGTACCTACATTTAATGGAATGTTTTGCTTCTAAATTCAAAAGTAGTAGAAGTAAAACAAGCAAACAAATTCGAGTTGTATTTTAAATACTGCTTTTAATTAAGTGCTTTTAAATAAATTAAATATTTATCCAGTCAAATATGTCAATACTATTTTTAAGAAATATTATATGGATGAGAATTAAGAAAAGTAGACAAGAAAGTGCAAAAGAGGGGTCAAACTTTGAAGTTTGGACATTATTATATATGTAACCTTTTTTTTTTTTTTGCTGAGAATAGAAATTTAGTTTGGTAAAATGTCATTCCACTCTCTTTATTAAAAAAAATAGCTATAAATAACCAAACTATTCACCTAAAAAAGGGAATGTTGTTCTCCTTCCTCTACTTTGCCATGCACAGTTTACTTTTCAAATATAAAACTCATCTTTTTTTTAGTTCATTTCCCTAAAACCCTATACATGAGCCATAAAATATTGCTGAGACTCTTCGCAACACTGTTAAACTCTTTTCTCATTTTTTAAAAAAAATTACATAATTGTGAATCTTAACTGGTGTTAATTTGAAAATATCATTAAGAAATATAAGGAACATTTTTTTTTTTCTATTGTAACAAGCTTTTAGAGCAGGACTGGACATTCTGGCCAAAGCTGAGCCATCAAGACTTTATAGAAACTAGATACCAGGGGTTCTCTTGTTCCTTCCCACTCCCGACCCCCTGCCTCTAGTTCCCCTGTTGCCCCTTCCTGGTGGTCACCTTCTAGTCTTTCTGACCTTAAATCACAAATTCAAGTGTTCTTGCATGGACCCTACTCTTAGATCCCCAAACTTCCTGTTTGGCTAAGCACACTCAAGCGTCATCTATATCTCCTGTGGAAACTGAAGTAGATCATGCCTGTGGGGCATTGGGCACCTTGCCTTGTACAGAAAATACATTCCATAAATGATAAGAATAGTCATGGGCTCTCTTAATCCTATTATTTAATTTAATTATTCCTCAAGAACCGTAATTAGTAAGCGCTCGTATTTTCCATTTCACAAACGAGGAACCTGAGGATCTCAGATATTAATTAACATGCCCAGGGTCACACTAAGTTACTAAGCAGTGAAAGTTATGCTTTTACTCCAGTGCAAGGGCTTTCATTATTAGCTTTACAGCTGGGATAGAGGAATTCACATTGAAGTATGACTACTGATAGACTGAATCCTCCTAGAATATTGGCCTTTCGCAAATAACACTTTGTTAACTTAAGGGAATGTGGCATGTATTTAATGATTGTTTTATCAGAAAGACTTCCTGTATTTCTTGTGTGTATTCAGGCCCAGAAGCTTGCTGAACCAGTTGTGAATATTCTAACGAAAGCAGAAATCATAAGGAATAAACAAATAAATAATCCTTGAAAGAAGCCCACAAATTCGATTTTCTGTACTGAAGCAAATGTAGGAAGCTTTCTCTCTAATTTTCCACAAGTGCTTTGCTCAGTTATAAGCCAATAATGCCATCAAAAAAAAATTAAATTTAGCAATACTCTAAAACTTTTGTCATTTCTTCAATGCTCTAGAAATCTGAATGGTTTAGAAAACACAACACAGCTAAAACTAATTAGCAGTGACTTTCCTATTTTTGCCACCAAAATGGTGATGTTTTTATCAATTTGAGGAAACATGATTAGTTTAGAGACTATTGCATTTAGCGATTTTGAAAGATTATTCTTTTATCCATTTTGAAATAGTCTGCTGAAAATTGAGGCTCATTAATAGTAATAATTTCAAGGGGAAATAATTTACATTTCCAAATTGGATCCATCACTGTTCCTGCCATTCCTGGCAGCCTCTCGAAAGGAAATCTTGTATTTCTAGGCACTTTCCTATAATTCATTTCCTCTCCAAAAGGTTAAAAATACCACTGCATAAAGTGTAAAGGAAAAAGAAACAACCAAAAATGTTAGTTATGAAAGAAATATATATTACTCAAAAGACATTTAAAATTAATGGGAAGTTATATATGTGTTTATGCTTGTTTATTTTTAACTAAAGTAACTGACCATTGGAGTCGAAGTAGTATTCTAAGATTTCTCTTAATCTATACGTCTTTTTTTTTGTTTGTCCTTGTTTTTTTCTATTTTTTAACATCTTCATTGCAGTATAATTGCTTTACATTGTCGTGTTATTTGCTGCTGTATAACAAAGTGAATCAGCTATACATATTATATCCTTATATCTCCTCCCTCTTGCGTCTCCCTCCCACCCTCCCTATCCCACCCCTCTAGGTGGTCACAAAGCACTGAGCTGATCTCCCTGTGCTATGCGGCTGCTTCCCACTAGCTATCTATTTTACATTTGGTAGTGTATATATGTCCCTGCCATTCTCTCACTTCGTCCCAGCTTACCCTTCCCCCTCCCCGTGTCCTAGAGTCCAGTATACATGTGCCGCATCTTCTTTATCCGTTCATCTGTCGATGGACACTTAGGTTGCTTCCATGTCCTCGCTATTGTAAATAGTGCTGCAGTGAACATTGTGGTACATGACTCTTTTGGGATTACGGTTTTTTCAGGGTATGTGCCCAGTAGTGGGATTGCTGGGTCATATGGTAGTTCTATTTTTAGATTTTTAAGGGACCTCCATACTGTTCTCCATAGTGGCTGTATCAATTTACATTCCCGCCAAGAGTGCAAGAGGTTTCCCTTTCCTCCACACCCTCTCCAGCATTTATTGTTTGTAGATTTTTTGATGATGGCCATTCTGACTGGTGTGAGGTGATACCTCATTGTAGTTTTGATTTGCATTTCTCTAATGGTTAGTGATGTTGAGCATCCTTCATGTGTTTGTTGGCAATCTGTATATCTTCTTTGGAGAAATGTCTATTTAGGTCTTCTCCCCATTTTTGGATTGGGTTGTTTGGTTTTTTTGATACTGAGCTGCATGAGCTGCTTCTTTATTTTGGAGATTAATCCCTTGTCAGTTGCTTCATTTGCAAATATTTTCTCCCATTATGAGGGTTGTCTTTTCGTCTTATTTATGATTACCTTTGCTGTGCAAAAAGCTTTTAAGTTTCATTAGGTAGCATTTGTTTATTTCTGTTTTTATTTCCATTTCACTAGGAGGTGGGTCAAAAAGGATCTTGCTATGATTTATGGCATAGAGTGTTCAGCCTATGTTTTCCTCTGAGAGTTTTATACTGTCTGGCCTTACATTTAGGTCTTTAATCCATTTTGAGTACATTTTTGTGTTACGGAATGTTCTAATTTCATTCTTTTACATGTAGCTGCCCAGTTTTCCCAGCAGCACTTTTTGAAGAGGCTGTCTTTTCTCCATTGTATATACTTGCCTCTTTTATCAAAGGTAAGGTGACCATATGTGCCTGGGTTTAGCCCTGGGCTTTCTATCCTTTTCCATTGATCTATATTTCTGATTTTGTGCCAGTACCATACTGTCTTGATTACTGTAGCTTTGTAGTAGAGTCTGAAGTCAGGGAGCCTGATTCCTCCAGCTCAGATTTTCTTTCTCAAGATTGCTTTGGCTATTTTGGGTCTTTTCTGTTTCCATACAAATTATGAAATTTTTTGTTTTAGTTCTCTGAAAAATGCCATTGATAGTTTGATAGGGATTGTATTGAATCTGTAGAGTGCTTTGGGTAGTATAGTCATTTTTCACAGTGTTGATTCTTCCAATCCAAGTACATGGTATATCTCTCCATCTATTTGTATCATCTTTAATTTCTTTCATTAGTGTCTTATAGTTTTCTGCAGCCAGGTCTTTTGTCTCCTTAAGTAGGTTTATTCCTAGGTATTTTATTCTTTTTGTTGCAATGGTAAATGGGAGTGTTT
Source organism: Lipotes vexillifer (assembly GCF_000442215.2). Classification (NCBI taxonomy): domain Eukaryota; kingdom Metazoa; phylum Chordata; class Mammalia; order Artiodactyla; family Lipotidae; genus Lipotes; species Lipotes vexillifer. The sequence goes on from NW_006773723.1 coordinate 3,397,411, forward strand.
CCTTAATTTCTCTTTCAAATTTTTCATCATTAGTGTATAGGAATGCTAGAGATTTCTACGCATTAATTTTGTATCCTGCTAGTTTACCACGTTCATTGATTACCTCTAGTGGTTTTATGGTAGCATCTTTAGGATTCTCTGTATGTGGTATGTCATCTGCAAACAGTGACAGTTCTACTTCTTCTTTTCCGATTTGGATTCCTTTTATTTCTTTTTCATCTCTGATTGCTGTGGCTAAAACTTCCAAAACTATGTGGAATAACAGTGGTGGGCAGTAAGAGTGGGCAACCTTGCCTTGTTCCTGATCTTAGTGGAAATGGTTTCAGTTTTTCACCACTGAGAACGATGTTGACTGTGGGTTTGTCATATATGGCCTTTATTATGTTGAGGTAAGTTCCCTCTATGCCTGCTTTCTGGAGGGTTTTTATCATAAATGGGTGTTCAATTTTGTTAAAATTTTTTTCTGCATCTATTGAGATGATCATATGATTTTTCTCCTTCAATTTGTTAATATGGTATATCACATTGATTGATTTGCATATACTGAAGAATCCTTGCATTCCTGGGACAAACCCCACTTGATCATGGTGTATGATCCTTTCAGTGTGCTGTTGGGTTCTGTTTGCAAGTATTTTGTTGCAGATTTTTGCATTTGTGTTCATCAGTGATATTGGCGTGTAGTTTTCTTTTTTTGTGACATCTTTGTCTGCTTTTGGTATCAGGGTGATGGTGGCCTTGTAGAATGAGTTTGGGAGTGTTCCTCCCTCTGCTATATTTTGGAAGAGTTTGAGCAGGATAGGTGTTAGCTCTTCTCTACATGTTTGACAGAATTCGCCTGTGAAGCCATCTGGTCCTGGGCTTTTGTTTGTTGGACGATTTTTAATCACAGTTTCAATTTCAGTGCTTGTGATTGGTCTGTTTATATTTTCTGTTTCTTCCAGGTTCAGTCTCAGAAGGTTGTGCTTTTCTAAGAATTTGTCCATTTCTTTCAGGTTGTCCATTTTATTGGCACAGAGTTGCTTGTAGTAATCTCTCATGATCCTTTGTATTTCTGCAGTGTCAGTTGTAACTTCTCCTTTTTCATTTCTAATTCTATTGATTTGAGTCTTCCCACTTTTTTTCTCGATGACTCTGGCTAATAGTTTATCCATTTTGTTTATCTTCTCAAAGAACCAGCTTTTCGTTTTATTGATCTTTGCTACTGTTTCCTTCAATTCTTTTTCATTTATTTCTGATCTGATATTTATGATTTCTTTCATTCGGCTAACTTTGGGGTTTTTTGTTCTTCTTTCTCTAATTGCTTTAGGTGTAAGGTTAGGTCATTTATTTGAGATGTTTCTTGTTTCTTGAGGTAGGATTGTATTGCTATAAACTTCCCTCTTAGAACTGCTTTTGCTGCATCCCATAGGGTTTGGGCCATCGTGATTTCATTGTCATTTGTCTCTAGGTATTTTTTGATTTCCTCTTTGATTTCTTCAGTGATCTCTTGGTTATTTAGTAGTGCATTGTTTAGCCTCCATGGGTTTGTATTTTATACAGTTTTTTTCCTGTAATTGATATCCAGTCTCATAGCATTGTGGTTGGAAAAGATACTTGATATGATTTCAGTTTTCTTAGATTTACCAAGGCTTGATTTGTGACCCAAGATATGCTCTATCCTGGAGAATGTTCCATGAACACTTGAGAAGAAAGTGTATTCTGTTGTTTTTGGATGGAACGTCCTATAAATATCAATTAAGTCCATCTTGTTTAATGTGTCATTTAAAGCTTGTGTTTCCTTATTTATTTTCATTTTGGATGATCTGTCCATTGGTGAAAGTGGGGTGTTAAAGTCCTCTACTATGATTGTGTTACTTTGATTTCCCCTTTTGTGGCTGTTAGCATATGCCTTAAGTATTGGGGTGCTCCTATGTTATGTGCATAAATAATTACAATTGTTACATCTTCTTCTTGGATCAACCCCTTGATCATTATGTAGTGTCCTTCTTTGTCTCTTGTAATAGTCTTTATTTTAAAGTCTATTTTGTCTGATATGAGAATTGCTACTCCAGCTTTCTTTTGATTTCCATTTGCATGGAATATCTTTTTCCATCCCCTCACTGTCAGTCTGTATGTGTCCCTAGGTCTGAAGTGGGTCTCTTGTAGACAGGATATATACGGGTCTTGTTTTTGTATCCATTCAGCCAGTCTGTCTTTTGGTTGGAGCATTTAATCTATTTACATTTAAGGTAATTATCGATATGCATGTTTCTGTTACCTTTTTCTCAATTGTTTTGGGTTTGTTATTGCAGGTCTTTTCCTTCTCTTGGGTTTCCTGCCTAGAGAAGTTCCTTTAGTATTTGTTGTAAAGCTGGTTTGGTGGTGCTGAATTGTCTTAGCTTTTGCTTGTCTGTAAAGATTTTAATGTCTCTGTCAAATCTGAATGAGATCCTTGCTGGGTAGAATAATCTTGGTTGTAGGTTTTTCCCTTTCATCACTTTAAATATATCCTGCCACTCCCTTCTGGCTTGCAGAGTTTCTGCTGAAAGATCAGCTGTTAACCTTATAGGGATTCCCTTGTATGTTATTTGTTGTTTTCCCCTTGCTGCTTTTAATATTTTTCTTTATATTTAATTTTTGATTGTTTGATTAATATGTGTGTTGGCATGTTTCTCCTTGGATTTATCCTGTATGACACTCTCTGCGCTTCCTGTACTTGATTGACTATTTCCTTTCCCATATTAGGGAAGTTTTCAACTATAATCTCTTCAAATATTTTCTCAGTCCCTTTCTTTTTCTCTTCTTCTTCTGGGACTCCTATAATTCAAATGTTGGTGCATTTAATGTTGTCCCAGAGGTCTCTGAGACTGTCCTTAAGTGTTTTCATTCTTTTTTCTTTATTATGCTCTGTGGTAATTATTTCCACTATTTTATCTTCCAGGTCACCTATCCGTTTTTCTGCCTCAGTTATTCTGTTATTGATACCTTCTAGAGAATTCTTAATTTCATTTGTTGTGTTGTTTATCATTGTTTGTTTGCTCTTTAGTTCTTCTAGGTCCTTGTTGAACGTTTCTTGTATTTTCTGCATTCTATTTCCAAGATTTCTGATCGTTTTCCTGTCATTACTCTTAATTCTTTTTCAGGTAGACTGCCTATTTCCTCTTCATTTGTTTGGTCTGGTGGGTTTTTACTTTGATCCTTCATCTGCTGCGTATTTCTCTGTCTTCTCATTTTGCCAACTTACTGTGTTTGGGTTCTCCTTTTCGCAGACTGCAGGTTCATACTTCTGTTTTTTTTGGTGTCTGCCCACTGTGGGTAAGGTTGGTTCAGTGGGTTGTGTAGGCTTCCTGGTACCTGTGTTCTGGTGGATGAGGCTGTATCTTGTCTTTCTGTTGGGTAGGACCGCATCCGGTGGTGTGTTTTGGGGTGTCTGTGACCTTATTATGATTGTAGACAGCCTCTCTTCCAATGGGTGAGGTTGTATTCCTGTCTTGCTAGTTGTTTGGCATGGGATGTCCAGCACTTGAGCTTGCTGGTCATTGAGTGGAGCTGGGCCTTAGTGTTGAGACAGAGGTCTCTGGGCGAGTTCTCGCTGATTGATATTACATGGGGCCAGGAGTTCTCTGGTGTACCAATGTCCTGAACTCGGCTCTCCCACCTCAGAGGCTCAGGCCTGACACCCCGGCAGAGCACCAAGACCCTGTCGGCGGCCACCCAGCTCAGAAGAAAAGTGAGAAAAAAAAGATAGAAAGGAAAAAAATAAATGAGATAAAGTTATTAAAACAAAATTTTTTTTAATTATTAAAATAAAAGAGTAATAAATGGAAAATAAAAATAAAAAAGAGCAACCAAACCAATAAACAAATCAACCAATGATAACAAGCGCTAAAAACTAAACTAAGGTAAACATATAAATCAGAAAGTAGTCAATCACGTACAGCAAACTCCCAGTCTACAGGTGCTCCCAAAGTCCACCACCTCAATTTTTGGATAATTCGTTGTCTATTCAGGTATTCCACAGATGCAGCATACCTCAAGTTGACTGTGGGGATTTAATCTGCTGCTCCTGAGCTTGCACAGAGAAATTTCTCTTTCTCTTCTTTGTTTGCACAGCTCCTGCGGTTCAGCTTTGGATTTGGCTCTGCCTCTGCTTGTAGGTCGCCTGAGGGTGTCTGCTCTTTGCTCAGCGAGGACAGGGTTAAAGGAGCAGCTGATTCGGGGGCTCTGGCTCACTCAGGACAGGGGAAGGGAGGGGTATGGGAGGGGCAAGCCTGTGGCGGCAGAGGCCAGCTTGACGTTGCACCAGCCTGAGGCGCCATGTGTTCTCCCGGGGAAGTTGTCCCTGGATCACGGAACCCTGGCAGTGGCGGGCTGCACAGGCTCCCGGGAGGGGAGGTGTGGAGAGTGACCTGTGCTTTTGCACACAGGCTTCTTGGTGGCTGCAGCAGTAGCCTCAGCATCTCATGCCCGTCTCTGGTGTTGGCGCTGATAGCCGCGGCTCGCGCCCGTCTCTGGAGCTCATTTAGGTGGTGCTCTGAATCTCCTCTCCTTGCGCACCCCAAAACAATGGTCTCTTGCCTCTTAGGCAGTTCCAGACTTTTTCCCGGACTCCCTCCCGGCTAGCTGTGGCACACTAGCCCCCTTCAGGCTGTGTTCACGCAGCCAACCCCAGTCCTCTCCCTGCGATCCGACCTCTGAAGCCGGAGCCTCAGCTCCCAGCCCTGCCCGCCCCGGCACGTGAGCAGACAAGCCTCTTGGGCTGGTGAATGCTGGTCGGCACCGATCCTCTGTGCGGGAATCTCTCCACTTTGCCCTCTGCACTGCTGTTGCTGCGTTGTCCTCCGTGGCTCTGAAGCTTTCCCCCCTTTCGCCACCCACAGTCTCATCTCCGCCTGCGGAGGGACTTCCTAGTGTGTCGAAGCTTTTCCTCTTTCACAGCTCCCTCCCAGAGGTGCAGGTCCCATCCCTATTCTTTTGTCTCTGTTTTTTCTTTTTTCTTTTGCTCTACCCAGGTGCGTGGGGAGTTTCTTGCCTTTTGGGAAGTCTGAGGTCTTCTGCCAGCGTTCCGTAGGTGTTCTGTAGGAGTTGTTCCACATATAGACGTATTTCTGATGTATTTGTGGAGAGGTAGGCGATCTCCACGTCTTACTCCTCCGCCATCTTGAAGGTCCTCCTCCTTTATCTATACTTCTTATTTCATAATCTAATTGCGGCTGCAGGAGAATGTGAATATGCATGGAGAGTGACAAATTCAATTTTTTACTGTTATGTATGTTAATACACATTTCTGCCTCTCATTCATGTCCATATATATGTATATATATGTTGTTTATATATGTGTATATATACATTTGTGTTTATATATGTATAAATAATATATATGAAGTTTGAGTTCAGCTTCGCTAAGAACATAATGCAAAATTTTTAAAAGACTAGAAGACAGTGTAAGTTAGAAATTACCTTTGCCTACTTAAAGATTATTACCAATGTTTGATATTTATTTTGAGCAGATAAATGATTTTTATTTATTTTTGGACTGGTTAAAGCTTGTTTCTTGCATATGTGGTCATATTTGGTGCTGTTTAATACATTCACTAATAATAAGATTACAGTAACTGTGGAGAAATTGTGTCATAAAATCACATGAAAAGTACATTTACTTGTTTTCACAGCTCTGGAGAGCATGGAAGGATATTATTATAGAGACAATGTTTTGGTGGAAGAATTTCAAGCCCAAATAAATGCAGCCTCCCTGGAAAAGGTCAAACAGTACAACCAGAAGCTCAGGTATGTCATTGTTCAATTAACAGAAGAGTTTCCAGGTTTTTTTTGTTTTGTTTTGTTTTTTTTAAGACTTTCCAGTTTTAACAAGAGCAGATGAATAAAGCTTTTGATGTTATTCATTGTATTAGATGATTGATGATGATATTTCTTTTGATATAAAGTCCTCTTATTTAGGGTTTAATGTTTCAGATGTTCTAAGGGGTACACTTTTTGCAAATAAAGTAGAAAAATTTTTTTAACCTTTTCATGCTGTTGTCTTAATTTCCAAAGAAGTACAGGAGATTAATTATTTAGTAAACCGTTTCCAGGAAAAAAAAAAAGCATTGCTTTATACTGGTGTCTCCTAGGAGCTTCAGTGGATTAAAGGTGAAATAGTTTCCTTTATGTACCATTAAACATGGAAGATATGATAAAAAAAGGTACTACTTGATATTGGAAAAAGTATCTACTTTCAGATAATATAACATTTTATTGTTTTTTCCTCTAAAAATAATCATGCTGGTATTATGATCAATGGCGGAGAAAAGTTAACCACAGTAAGTAAAAGGGAAATGTATTGTAATTTAGAAGCTTCAAGTTTTAACCAATTATTAGCATATATAGTTCCCTTTTATAAGTTACTGTGTTAACAGGTCACCTTTTAAAATTACTAACCGATTATGGCTTTTATTTTTAAAAGATAAATACATTTGTTCTACTGTAGGCCTTAGTAACTCAAAAATACTATTGTGATTTTTTTTTTTTTTTTTTGGTTTTGTTTACGGTATGGCTAAACCGTGAAGATAAATTAACTCCTAAAATTCCTGGTGTGTGGAGGTGTTGGTTCTTGTGATTACCACCGGGTCGGCTTTGTTTCACTTTGAATGCATTACCCCCTTACCCTTGCCTCACACAAACCTGTCCCTTTTCCTAGGTTCTTTATTTCATACCATCATTTTGTCATCTTCTCAAGTTCTCAGCCTCAAACCCCCAATATCTGTTTGATTTCTCATTTTCTTTTGCTCTTAAAATGTAGTTGGAGATCCTGATGATTCTGACTAAAATGTCTCTTAGACTGCCCTAATTTTATTACCTTGTCTAGATCACTATTTCTCAAAGACATATAATGGACTGACCCCTTTCATAGGAGAAAAAAAAAAAGTGAAAACTGAATTCCTCAATACTGTGTCTCCTAAGAAATATTGACTTAAGAAGATCAGTCACATCTTGTGAACATCTCTCATTTGAGTACTGTTAGCACAAAAGTTTTGCCTTCATAACTGATAAAATATATTCTTAGGTTATCTTTCAAATAAGGATACAGAATGAAAGCATTTATATAGAACATGTGGACCCTGAGAATACATCCCCAGAGTTCAGTTTGAGAAAATGGGTCTGGACCATTGCCATAGCATCCTAAATAATCCGTCCCTAAGAACAAGTGTTGTTCTAATCTATTTAGGATTTTGCTTCCAGATAATAATTTTAAACCATGTGTCTTACCACGTCACTCTTCTGCATTTAGTGATTTCTTATTTCCCCCCAAAGGAGTCACAAGCTCCTTAGCCTGGTAGTCAAGGTCTTTTATGACTTGGTCTAAGACTTCCTTTCTCTTCCTGTGTGCCAGCCAGGCCATACTCTCCTCATTTCTAACCATACCTTCGACTGTCCTTTTTTCCTGACTTTCCACACTTCACTTAGCATCTGCTTCCTGTCTCCAAATGTCTATAAAGCTACTATTTATATGAGTCAATGTCCAACTCTAAGATAGTGCCCTTCATAAAATATTTTCCTTCTATTATTGGGCTGGAATGAGGCCCAGGCATCCAATTTTTTAGAAGTCCCCTAGGAGATTCTAATGTGTTGCTAGAATTGAAAACCAGTTCCCTAGATTGGGGAGTCAAAGTATGATCCTCAGACCAGCAGCATCAGTATCATCTGCAAACTTGTTAAAAACATCTCCTGGGTGGGCCCAGCAATGTGTTGGGACAAGCCTTCCAGGTGATTTTCATCAACTCACACTCAAATTTCAGAGTCACTGCCTGAGGCTAAATGAACGTCAGATTTCCTTTCCAGTCTTCCATTTTAATACTTTATTTTGCTTTATGGCTATTGTAGAATTCAGTTCTTGTTCCTGATGATACAGTTACTGTGTACAGATTCCTTCTCTTCTTTATTCTGTTGTATAAGCTCTTTTGAGATGAGGGTTAAGTTTATCTTACTGTTTCCCATTGTGTTTATCAAAGTATTTTGCATAGGAAGCTGTCCATAAGTATATGTTTAGTTGCATTAAATTAATCTAGCTATAACTAACAGAGAGAAGCGGGGGACGAGGCATAGCTTTCACATGCCTGTGGATCTTCTTTTTAAACAGAAATATATGCTCATATATAACAGATACATGAAAAGATGTTTAAGATTCTTTGTTAAGAAAAACAGCCTGTGTGCATTAATTGCATGCTATCCTCTTCACATAAGAAAACATTTTAATGTATCTTTCCTGAAGAAAGCGGTTTTAAAAGTACAGACTCCTCGGTACAAATTGTGTGCCTTTGTCAGCAATTACCAGCTATATATCCTTCTTGCTGCCTATTAGATTTCCTTTGCACAGGAAGACAATTATCTTCCTCTTTACTCCCAGTAATGCCGTCTCTTCCTGCTG
>NW_006773723.1:3405853-3407979 GCF_000442215.2 Lipotes vexillifer
CCTGCTGATTTCTTGAATAAGGGTGTTAATTTCTCCCTTAATTTTTCCTGTTACTTGTAACCACAAAGACTCAGAGATTGCTTTTGAACAATCTGTTCTTGGTTTTCCGAGCCAAAGGCTGACATTGACCATTTCTTTAAAGGAGCACTTAATGTCTGCCTTAAAAAAATAGCCCTCAGGTGTCGCTAGTTCCTCATAGCCCCAGAGCCCTTTTAATAGTTTCACTGAAAGCCGTTTTATTCTGGATGTTAATTTGTTTATTTACTAATTAGACATCAGAAAAGGCCTTACAACAAACAAACGTAAGGAAATAAGAAATCACTAAATTCTTTGAGCAGAAGAGTGACATGGTAAGACACATGGTTTAAAATTACTATCTGGAAGCAAACATACAAAGGCCTTACAACAAACAAACATAAATAAGCTAATATTTTATTGGAAAGCATTGTTTGGATTACAGGTTTCAGAAACCAGACTCAAACTGGCATAAACAAAATAATGGATTGGCTTATTTAACAGGTATATCCAGGGGATATGGCTGCTTCAGGCACAGCTGGATCCAGGGCTATGGGTCTTCAAGATATTCTTTCTCTCTCTGTCTCTTCTTGGCACTCCTTTCCTCTGTGTGGGCTTCATTTTCAGGCAGACTTGTTTCACATTTGGGTAAAGATGGTCACTACAGACCAGTGTTGCATTCAAAGAAGAAGAGAAGGTGCCCCCTCCATCCCTCCCACCCCCAACAACTAAAGGTTCCAGCAAAGGACCTGGTCTCATTAGCCAGACCTGAGTCATGTGCCTGTTCCTAAGTGGGCTTAGCATCACAGAAGACCAATGGGCTGTCACAAAAAGCACAGGGTGGGGGCTTCCCTGGTGGCACAGTGGTTGAGAGTCCGCCTGCCGATGCAGGGGACACGAGTTCGGGCCCCGATCCGGGGGGATCCCACATGTTGCGGGGCGGCTGGGCCCGTGAGCGCGTCCGGAGCCTGTGCTCCACACGGGAGAGGCCGCAGCAGTGAGAGGCCCGCGTACCGCAAAAAAAAAAAAAAAAAAAAAAAAAAAAAAAAAAAAAAAAAAGCACAGGGTAAGAGTACTGGACAAGCTGAAACAATGGATTCCACTTCAGTTACAGAGGTTTCTTCAGAACAGCAAAGAATAGGTGGAAATAATTTGCTACTTAAAAGAAAATATAATGTAGCCATAATACCTACCAATTTTTAAGAACATGTTAGAAGTCAGTAACAATACTAGGTAAGTTATATGGATTATTTAATAAGCCAGTGAGTTCCATATTATCATTTCCATTTTAAAGAGAAGTTACACAAGTTTACCCAGATAAGAAGTGGTGAAACCAGGATTTAAATCAAAGACGTTTTTCTCTTTAGAGTCCATAATTTTTGTACTGTATTAGGCCATCTCAGTGAAGGGAGTGAACATTATACACTACAAACCAATTTTCCGTTATGAAGGTTTGGTGTCAGATATTATCAAATGCCTCCAATTGCTCTGATTCTGTACCATTTCTTCACTGAATGTTCATGAGGTTTCCATTCTTGTGAGAATGGGCAAGACAAAAAAATGAGCAAATAAATCCATAAACAACGTATTGCAGATAGTGAAAAGTGCAATGAAGAAAATCTAAAACTGGTTTCTATAGTAGGAGGTTGGTCATTTAGAGCAGGTAGTTAGGAAGGACTTAAATATTAGGTGGTATTTCTTTCTTTTTTTTTTTTTTTGGTCATGTAGCGTGGCATGCAGGATCTTAGTTCCCCGACCAGGATCGAACCCATGCCCCCTGCACTGGAAGCGAGGAGTCTTAACCACTGGACCACCAGGGAAGTCCCTTAGGTGGTATTTGAAAGGAACCTGAATCACAGAGGGATGGCCTTGCCAGAATATGGGGGAAGATCTTTCCCAAAGCAGAGAATTGACGCATACAGGTCATGGCAATAGCTTATCATGTGTGAGGAAGACAAAGGTGGCCAGGGCAATCCTAGCACATTGAGAAGGATGATAGGTGTTGAGAGAAATGTGTAGGAGTCTGATTATGTAGGGCTGTAGGCCATTGTGGAGCTTCGGATTTTATTGTAAGGAAAGAAGCCATTGGAACGGATTTTATTGAATTCCTG
>NW_006773723.1:3407989-3416926 GCF_000442215.2 Lipotes vexillifer
TCCTGCTGTCCAGTTATATCTCATGCATCTGTTGCAAATAAAATTCAACTGGTTGAAGTCTTCAGGAAGCAGTAGTGAAGCATGCCGAGGCCAGCTTGCTATTCTGAGAGTTTTTCCTCCAGTCTCCAGGGGAATTCAGATGAGGTTGTGCACCTGGGGACTCTGCCACGTGCATCAGAGCCCTGACACTGGTTGCCTGCAGACACCCTGGGTTAGTTGTTACCCCCAGTGAACAGGATCGAGCCAGCAGAAATGTCTTACAGCTGTTTCTAAAATATATCCTCCTGTGCCAAGTCAGGTAAAGTTCTTGATAGATTTCCTTCAGACTCTTAAGAAGTCCAGCATGTAAATGTCTAACTCAGAAATTCTAACCAAGGAATTCTGGAGGAGGGGAATTCTTATTCCCTACCTTCACCATCCTCGTACTATTTTATTCTCTCTTTTCTAACTGAGGCTTTCCTTTGTATTTCCTCTGTCCATGAGCCATCATCCCCATTAGCCTCACTTTTTCCTACCTTACATTAATGTAATTTATCATTACCAAACCCTTTCATTTTAATGTATCCTGTTTATTGGCAGAAGGCACCACTGCATGGTGACTAATGACATAAATGTAAATGTGAATAATATTCCTCATATTAAAGTACTCCTTTCAGTTTGAGGGGTCTAGATTAGCTTTTTTCAAATATTATTTTCAGTATAAAGTCAACATTAAAATAAAAAAGAAAAATCAAAAGGAAACAAGTTGTATAATTAGTCAGTATAAAGTCAACATTAAAATAAAAAAAGAAAAATCAAAAGGAAGCAAGTTGTATAATTAGTTACTGAGACTATTTATTATTTTGGTAAAGTTTCATACTGAATTTTTTAGGGCTTATAATTTGCAATATCTAAATGTAAATTCATCATCTTTACAGAAAGCAGACAAATAAATTATTCAAAGCATATATTCCCTTAAGGTGTGCCCTTTTCGATAAAGAATGGCACATTTTCTTTAAAGAAAGTTTCAAAAAGCCAAAATATATTTTATGTAACAAATAGAAGAAAGATAGACATTTTATTTATGTTAACAAATGCTATACAAATATCAATCTCAGAGTCATATATTTGAACAGTTTCTTCAACTGAGAATTGTCTGGCCAGAAATATGTATGTGTTTTGGCCATTCCCATGATAGCACCTCTGTGAAATGTGTCACTTCTCTCTACCTCTGGAGGGAAAAAAAGTGAGTATGTTCTCCTGGCATGAGACAGATATGAGGAATGGCATGGACTTACTACCATTTCATGTCTTTACAACTATCAAACAGCATAAGAAAGTAAAGAACAGCAGGACATCAGCCTTCCGATCCAATCTGCAGTCCTAGGCACGTTCCCAAGCAACACTTGGGTCCCCTTGCCTAATCCAAAGTAAAGCCAATCCACTGACACTGGGTTGTGGTCAAGGAGAATCAAGGAGAGTTCAGCATTTTATGCAGGCACCAAGCAAGGAGTCCAGGCAGCTAACGTTCAAAAGGCCCGAACTCCCCGATGGCTTTCACAGACAGGTTTTTAAAGGTAGGGTGAGGGAGAGGCTTGCAGGGTGTGTGATCAGCTCATGGACATTCTTCTGATTGGTTGGTGGTGAGGTAATTGGGAGTCGACATCATCAACCTTCTGGTTCCAACCTGTCTGGGGTCTAGTGCTTGTGCTTGTGGTCATCATACAGTGAAGTTCTTCCACCTGGTGGGGGTTTCAGTATCTGCAAAACAGCTTAAAGATATGGTTCAGAGTATTTTCTATAGCTCTTGAGGAGGAGCTAAAGATCCTTGACTTTATTTAATGGCTAAACAATTTTTATTTTGTCTTGCTTGGCTGTTTTCCTTTGTTTCTGCATTTTCTCACGTCTCTGATTAAATTTATTCTTTGGAACTTGGGGAAGGCCTTGGAGGCCTTTTCTACAAGCAAGAGGCGGATGGAGGACATGGTGGGGGGCAGGAGTCTGTCCTCCAAAGGCCCTATAGGGTCCTGCTCTGTTACAGGCACATCCTCCATCCCATCTCTTTCTTCCCTCAGAGTCTTCAATTCATAACACATTTTCCCGTTCCTTGTTTTGATAGCAAACAGTATACCCACGTTTGAAACAGAAAATTTTGCTTCTATTGACAAGGAGCTGTGGAAACTACCTTAAATCAACAAGAGTATGAAATTAGTAAAATCTGAGAGAGAGCAAGAGAGACAGAGAGAATATCAATTAAAATACAGATAATGTCTTTGTCCTTCAATTGTTTCTCTTTATAAAGCTGCAGATTTTAGAGTTATTCTTTTTTAATTAATTGGAAACATTCCAGATGCATAGTTATGTCCTCTAGAGCAGTTTTATATTTGCTTTCCATCCTATCTTTCAGCCGAATTCCATTTTTTATACCTTAAGATACAACCACATTTCTGTTTCTCAAAGACTAGCTGTAAACTAAATATGTATATTCAATTTATTTCTGCTTTCAGATTAGGAGTATGGAGTTTTCAGAGTTGTACATTTTTTTTTTTTTTAATGTGGGAAGTGATTCTTCAGTAGAAGGAGAAAACAACTAAATCTACAAAGAATTTGAATTTGTTTACAATGCTTAAAAGTGTACTAGGTTTCTTTCCTATATTTGACATATATAAAGGATCTATATTTACAAAATAGAATTATACTTAAGTGTCATATTCTCGCACTATATAAAATTAAAGGAATTGCTGGATACTTGTATTTGACAAACCCTTCACCCCCAAGTATCAGGGACATGAATGAATTATTTGAGGAAGTGACTCTTTCTCTGAAAGAGAAGTTGGGGTTACAGTGTTTAAGGGAGAGGGGATGGGAGATAAAGTTGTGGGGAAGGGGATATTTTCCAGCAGAGAGAATAGTATGTATGAAAATCCTAAAGGGGGGAGGAGAAAGCTGAAGTGTTCCAGAGGCTGGAATTCAGGAGAAAGAGGGGCATGAAACAAATGTAGGAACAGAATCAATATGCCCTCGTTTACCATCAGCTCTTCCTCAGCTTCTTTCAACCCAGTTAATTCAGGACACACTCCAGCCCTATTTCCTTGTGCCGAAAGAGTATAATTATTTAGGACCCATCTCAAAATTGTCTTCCTGTAGGAAGCCTTCAGGTATAGCCTCATCTGGAATTACTTGGGTTTCTTCCTTAAAACTCTTTGAAAGCCTCTTTGTTTTCATTTGTTTGATTTTGACTTGTGGGCTATTTACCTGCCTATGTATATATGAGGGCAGCCAGGTCCTAGTTCCCCACTGTGTTTGGTACATAGTAAGTACCGTAAAAATAGTTGAATTGAATTGGAAATCAGATTAATTGCAATGTATTGGTCTTCTTTGGGTGGGGTATTTTATTGAATTTATTCCAGTATCCAGTCTGCTTCATTTTCTATTCAGAAAATTCTGGGCCATTTGAAGGGTACAGATGCTGACTCTGTTGGAGACCTCTCCCGAGAAAATTCATCAGCGTAGCCAAGGTTCATACATTTCACATGAGACAAGATCAGACAAAGCTGAAATTATAGTGGCACTTTTGAGAGCAACGTATCTCTTCTTTATTTGAAAAATGCTATAATTCCATTAAACGTTGCCACCATTACTTTCTGAAAATGTGATATAGTTGCCTATGTATTTATGCATGTAATCTCATTTAATTATCTGAACTGTACTTATTTCTGTCTGAATTCAAACTAATTCTTTTGCCTTTGAGAAGTTGTAATTATGTCTGATATTTATTTTACTTTTACATTAAAGGAATTTTTAATTCAATTTTTAAGATAAGGGCGACAAAAGAGATTAGAATGACTTAACTCTGAGTTTTCACATTTTTGTGATAAGTCCATTGTGATGATGTTTATCAAGGATGAATAGATTTTCTGGCTGACAAATAGAAGCAAGTAAAATCATCTTCAATAAGAAACATTTGAAGAGAAGTATCTCTCTGCAAGCTAAGGAAAGCTATTGTTTTCACCAAAGCAAAGGGAAGATCAGAGTACCTTGTGTTCAGAATTTCCCAAAGGATAAATTAGAGCTGGAAGTATCAAAGAGAAAATAAGCACACCCTGAAGAATCAGTTAGAGAAATACACTCTGTGAGGAAAAATGGTCCGTGCTTGTGGAAGCAAGACTGATTCTTATTTTTAACTCTGCTGACTTTTCTAGCTGATCGTGAGGACAGTCAGTCTTTAAAAAATGTATTCAAAGCCTCCTAGTCAAGCTCTTTCAGTGAATTTTTTTTCCTGTTGCTTTTGTTCTGTTCCTTTTTGCTGACATTTCAAACTGCTTTGGTTTGGTGGATGGACCATGGAAAGTGAGTGAATCACAAATTATCCTTTCAAAACTTTACCCCTTCACCAGTCAGGAAATTTAGCTTGGGCCCAGAGCTTTTGATAGAAAAGACAGAATTGTAACTTAGAAGAAATTAATATGGATTTATTGAAAATCATAATTTATGTGAAGAGTAAGAGCCTTATGTTTGTAAATTAGCTGTCTAGTTATATAGACCACCCAACTTCAACTGAGGGCAAAGTTCTGTCTTACATAGGTTCAAGTTTGTGAAGTTCTGGCGGTCATTCAGGAAGAAAATCAAACACATCTTTGCTTGGCTTCTGGTAATTTCAGCCACAAGGACTTTAGTTTCCATTGCTCTAACCAATTCCTTCCCATCTTTCTTGGTACACCTCAAAATCCATCCTCCCTGAGAGGTCTTCCCACCTCCCTAAGGCTAGTCTTTTTTCCTTCTTTTCCCTTTATAGGCATCTGTTATAACATTTACCACATTATGCTTTATATTCTTTTTATATATATCTGTTTCTCCTTTTCACCTTGTCTTTCTCTTTTTGGTTTACCCATTGCTGATAAGGCAGCTCTTAATAAGTGATTAATGAACGCTTGTATGTAGGTGATTTGAGGCAACCAAACCAGAACACAGCACATCAACAGTGGTGGGGTCCTGACCGACCTCATGATGATTTTCAACAGAACGTCTGGTGAATGGTGTGGGCTCTGATGTCAGTACTGAGTGGGTTTGGAAATATTCCTATGTTTCAGCAGTATTTATTGTGCACCTGTATGCAAGTGCAGGAATGTGTACAGTATTGGGGATACAGAGATGAGTTAGACAACAAGACCTTGTGAATCTGAAAGGGAAGGAAGAGTTGATGTGGTGAACAGGTAATTTTAAAATTCTCTGCTAACCATCATGGTGGTTACAGGATGCCCAGGGAGCGTAGAAGGGGATCACTTAGGAGAGACCGGGGATGGGGGAGTTCAGACAGATGACTGCTGGCGGGCTAGATGCAGGACAGGAGACAGGCTGTTTCGGTGGGAGGGAGTGATAAGAGCAAAGGCATTGCAGAACCTTGACAGGTGAGGACAGGCAGAAAGGACGCAGGAGGGGGGTGGGCAGGCGCAGGCCACGGGGGACCTCAGACATCTGCCGGCTGAGGAGCTTAGGCTGAAGCCTGTAAGTGAGACTATTCACTTGTGAGTTGTCAGTGGTGAGGGAGCAACACATTTTTAACAGAGCAGCCTGGGGATACCACTGAGGACCAGTTAGGGGTGAGGACAGGACTAGAGTCAGAAAGACTGATTAGGAAGCTATTAAAATAGTTCAGGCAAGTGATAATAAAAACCCTATGCAGACAGAAATGGAGATGGAGAAGGCATAGATTTTAGAAAATATATGCGAACTAGGGGGAAATCGCCTCCACCAAATACATGGTATGTTGAGAGGGAGACAGAGACATTCGGGTCTGGGTGCCTGGATTATTCTCTGATATCATGAGGAAACAAGCGGAGAAGCTCCTTTGGGGTTGTAGTGCAAGATACTGAATTGAATTGGATTTGAGGTGTGAGACTGACATCCAAGAGTCTCGGTCCAGTAGGCTGGAGTCATTCACATAGAGGTCAGACATAGCTAAAGCCAAAATAAGGCATGAAACTTCCTGGGTGGTAACACCTCACGTACAGAGAGGGTCGGTGAATTGCTCAAATGCAGGCATCTGGCAGTGATGACACCAAGCCTCTCAAACTAGCTATTTCCAGTTCCACAGCGCTCACTTTTTTTTTTTTTTAACATCTTTATTGGAGTATAATTGCTTTACAAGGGTGTGTTAGTTTCTGCTGTATAACAAAGTGAATCAGCTACACATATACATACATCCCCATATCCCCTCCCTCTTGCGTCTCCCTCCCACCGTCCCTATCCCACCCCTCTAGGTGGTCACAAAGCACAGAGCTGATCTTCCTGTCACAACACTCACTTTTATTACAGCACTCCACTGCTTTTCTGAAGTAGGGAATGAACCCAGTATTAATGTGTTTGGCTTGGGGAAGTGATTTAATACAACTTTAATCACTTACAATAAAAGCGTTAAGTACAACACAAATATGTATAACCTTCATTGAAGAAAATGGGAATTTCAAAGGACAAGGAAGAATTCTGATTTGTTGTTTCTGAAAAGGGGTAGTTTCATAGCTGTAGAGCCTAGAAAAGAAGCTATGACAGAGACCAGAGCAGAAGTAAAAGGGGCTGAAATAGTTGGAGTCTTATTGTTACTTGGAAATGAAAGAAATTATGTCTGGAGTCTGACTGTGAATCAAACTCACTAATGTATTTTTTTTTTGCCCTCATAATGAAGGCACCTCATAGGATATTACACGTTGTCAGGGAAGGGGAATTCATGTGCATAAATTTTAAATGTCATCAGCATGCATTATCTGCCATGGTCTTTGCATCAAATCCCCAAATAAAGTATTGAAATATACACTAAGTAATACTAGATATAATAATATAATTTAATTATATAATAATAATACACTATAATTAAATATAAAATATTTTAATAGAATAAAAGTGAACTCAATAGGATATTTTCTTTTAAGTCTAGTCAATATTGACATGTTCATCATGCAAAATTAAAAACCTATAGTTCTGTTCCATTCATAGCATATGGTGGATTTTGTGGTTTTCCTGCAGAGCAACTTACTTGGAGAATAAAATTAGTATCAAGGGCTTCCCAGGGTACTCAGTGTTGGAGCAGGTGACCTCACTGCCCACTGGGGAAGACAGAGGGAATCTGCATAAAATAACTCTTCAGGATGGAGCTGGAAGAGTTTTATTTGTGCACAGAGATACTCCTGAAAGCAACCTAGATGCTTCATTCGATTTCACACCAGAAAAACTATAAAAGAGGCAATTGTGAAAGACTATCCAGAAGGATGTACAGCCCCAGCTGTGCTTCCAGGCCTGGATTTAGCTCAAAGACAGAAACGGTGATTGCGCAACTGCTACGAGCAAAGCAGAAGAAGGCTTCCACGTACCTCCAAGGACAGTATTAGAAGCAGTAACTTTTTATACAATTTGTAATTAAAAGCTAAATGGAAGGTATCACATTCAGCTCTGCTCTACACTACCTTGAATGCTCCCAGATTCTTTGGGCAATTAGTAAAGAATTGCCATTGAGGTCATTTTTGTTATTTTGCAATCAAAATTAAAGTTATGAGTGAAATAGTGATTCCCCATATTCAACATCTTTATGTATACTTTGAACAAACACTGCATATACCAATATTTAAAGTTTTAAATGTGAGAAATGAGTAGTTTCTTGTTTGGTAACTAATCTAGGTTGGGATGGCAGCCTAGCTTACAGGGGAAAATGCGCCTCTAAGCTCTTTCCGTGCTTGTTTTAATAACCCGTAACCCTCCTAATAGAAGAAAACCAGTCTCACAGAGATATATATTCACAGGAAGGGAAGATTTAAACACAATTTCTTAACAAAAACAAAATGAAATTGTATTGTCATCCATAAATTATGGATAAATTCTACCAATTTGATTTCTCTCATATAGTTAATTATATTAAACCATCAATTTTTAAAATTCTGATTGACAAAGTGACAGTAGAGATAAGTTGTAAATAAAAACAAATGTTTATGTTTGATTTCAGTTTTTATACCCTTTTGGTTTATGGTTGACAAACTAACCTTCAGATATCACTTAGCGCCCTCTAGCCCTCCTGTCACGCCACGTACAACTTACTGGACTGATCAATTTCCTATTCAATAACAAAAGTACTGTTAATTATTTGCATGCTGAGGCAATATAAATTGTTATGCAATTTCTGAACTCTTGGGAACAGGTTCTTTGCTTAAGTCTGAGAACCACATTTTGAGAGGTACTAAGCTAGACCACATAGGCTAGAATTTAAAGTAAACAATTGCTGGTGAGAGATGTCACTTTGGTCTTTCATATATGTGTGTGTGTTCCCTAAACAGAGGTGGAAATTGGAAGGTGAACCGAGGGCAGATTCTGAAGTGGGGAGAGCAAGCTTGTCTCATGTCTGGGTGAAGAGATGTCTTTGAAAACCACATAGGGAACAGGGCTGCCTATAGTAGAAAAGCAGATGTGGGAAGAACCAGCATTAGGAGTCGCTGTTTTCCCACCCAGAAAGGCTTCTGGAGTCGGGTTTTTCAGACTTTCACCAGGGAAGAAAGACAGATTCACACCACCCCTTGTGTGTGCTAGAGTGCAAGCTCTCTGAGGGAAGGAGCTTTGTCTCTGCTCATTGCCGCATTCCTAAAACAGAACATGGCTTTATACCTAAATAGTTGCTTAAAGAGTATTGAAGTCATTGAATGAAAGTATTAAGAACATGCCCTCATATCCATAGTGTAGGGTTAGTATTTCTTATTATTCTCAAGTCCCTGTTGCTGAATGCTACAAGGATTTCAGGAAAGTTAGACAGATTTACAGTTGGTTTATCAACAATCAGGACAATGGAAGACTCTTTTAAGTCTTACATCATTTGCCTCGTCATTTATATCTAAAGCAACGTAGCGGAATCCATGACAAATAAAGGGTGAGGCACCCTCTCCCTCCCTCTCCTTCCTCCCCCCTTCCTTCCCTGTCGTCCCC
>NW_006773723.1:3416972-3419528 GCF_000442215.2 Lipotes vexillifer
CCCCCCCCCCCGCCCCGTGTCTGTCCCTCTCTTCTCTATCACCTCCTCCCCCTCTTGTTCCTTCTTTACCTTTTCATTCACTCATTCATTCATTCAACTGTTGTTTAGATCTGCTGAGTCATCACCCAACTGCCATTTCCCACGCCTTCCCCTCTCTGGAGGGAATTAAGAAGCTTTGCAGAGACTTAAGTTCCAGGATCTAAATGGACAACTTCTATTCTCACTCCTAAATTTTCCTTATGCCTTAAAGACCCTTCATTCCCTTTGCCTAGTACCTATTTTTTTTTTTAAACATCTTTATTGGAGTATAATTGCTTTACAAGGGTGTGTTAGTTTCTGCTGTATAACAAAGTGAATCAGCTATACATATACATACATCCCCATATCCCCTCCCTCCTCCGTCTCCCTCCCTCCCACCCTCCCTATCCCACCCCTCTAGGTGGACACAAAGCACCGAGCTGATCTCCCTGTGCTATGCGGCTGCTTCCCACTAGCTATTTTACGTTTGGTAGTGTATATATGTCCATGCCACTCTCTCACTTTGTCCCCCCTTACCCTACCCCCTCCCCATATCCTCAAGTCCATTCTCTAGTAGGTCTGTGTCTTTATTCCCGTCTTGCCCCTAGGTTCTTCATGCCTTTTTTTTTCCCTTAGATTCCATATATATGTGTTAGCATACGGTATTTCTTTTTCTCTTTCTGACTTACTTCACTATTTGTCCTAATGTGTTCACTGATGTGCTTTTCTAACACTCTGCTAATAACCCTTTTTAGATCATTCATCACGCTGGATTGTAATTACCTATTTATTGTCCTCGCTCTCAAACATAAATTCTTTGCAGGTAAACACTGTCTTTTTTTTCACCTTTTATCCCAGTGCCTGGTACTGTGCCTGGCTTGTAAAGTATTTATTTATTGAACACATAAGTAAACACACAAATCTGGAGCTTAGAGATGCACAGATTTGAGTCCCTGAGAGGAAAAAAAGATGACCCAGGAGAGGGTTCAGAGGGAGAATAGTGAGGTGAGGCAGAATCAGATGCTGAAGGGGCAGGTCAGGAAGAGGAGCCCGTGGAAGAGGCAGAAAGGCAAGATTAAGGAGTTGTGTGGGAACCAACAAGGCACCAGCCCAGCGTCAAAAGACTTAGCGGATAGAGAATGTGAAGGAGTGGGTGATCGATAGTGCATCTGTAAGAAGAGATTCAGAAAATAACACCTGGTAAATGTCCACTGGATTTGGCCAGTACAAATCAACTCATTGGCATTAATAGGGAGAACGGTGTGAGTAGTGTGATGGGTGGAGATCTGACTGCGGTCAGCTAAGGGGAGTTTGGAGTAGACTTGATCAACAATGTTGTGTGAGTTTCAGGTGTACCGCAAAGTGATTCAGTTATGCATATACATGCATCTATTCTTTTTCAAATTCTTTTCCCATTTAGGTTGTTACAAAATATTGAGCAGCGTTCCCTGTGCTATATAGTGGGTCCTTGTTTGTTGTCCTTTTTAAATATAGCAGTGTGTACATGTCAATCCCAAACTCCCTAACTATCCCTCCCCTCCACTTCTCCCCCCCGCTGGTAACCATAAGTTCATTCTCTAAGTCTGTGAGTCTGTTTCTGTTTTGTAAGTAAGTTCATTTGTATCATTTATTTTTATTTTTATTTTTTTTTAGACTCCGCATAGAAGCGGTATCATACAATATTTCTCTTTCTCTGTCTGACTTACTTCGCTCAGTTTACATTTTTATTAGAATGCACTTGATCAAACTTACAGTTCTTTGCAGGAAGGACTCAGTAGTGGACGACTTGATTTCTTGTCTATCCATACCGATTTTCACTTTTCCTTAATGATTCATTTAACAAGTATTTACTGAGCAACTGCTTTGGCTCAGGCAGTATTCTAGGTGCCAGGCATACAGTGGTAACATGGTGTAGCCCCTGCCCTCACAGAGATCATGTTCAATTCCAAATAGTTTTTTCAAACTTACCTGTGATCTGTTTGCTCATCTGAGGAATGAAATTACAAAAAGAGTCCCAAGGGACCTTCAATTTCTTAATGTATTTTCACTTACCATACTCACTATTTCTAAATTCTGCTAATGACATCTCTCAAATGTCTGTTTGTCAGTACTTCCAGTCGTATGACAATTTCCCAAGCCTTCCCTCCGAAGCAGATGTGTGCAGTTTTTTACGCGATGAGACTCATTTTTGAATTGTCTGCCTTAATATCTTAGAAGACAGTGATCGTTCCACACTGCTTCAGCAGATCTTAATTAAACACTTTCAAAGTTCAAAATAGGTCAGTGACCTAGTTTGTCTTTTTCAGACAGTTAATATTTTTCCATTTTAAGTAAGGTTCATAAGCAAAATGGTGAGAGTGTATGTTTGCTTTGTGATGGGGAAAATTTACTATGCTTGGCAGTATTTTTTTTGACCAACAGCTATTTGTGATAGGTGATTTCTAATACTTTTGGACACAGACTCTTTCTTGAAAGAAGACACTTTCTTCTTGGAAATGGTTTAGACCTGTTATTCAGCAGGAATTTTAGGAAAGTTAA
>NW_006773723.1:3419538-3420335 GCF_000442215.2 Lipotes vexillifer
ATTCGTTTATTTATTCAACCAAAATGTATTGAATACTCACAGTGTGCGTGGCACTGTGTAAGGTGATAAAGTAATAAAGGTACACTGTACATTGTCTCTGTCTACAAGGTGCTTATAGTTTAGTGGGGGAAAGAAACATGTAAACAAAGCCTTTCAGATCACAGCAGTAGGTACTGATGTGTAGGGATGCAGTAGGTGCTGGGGTCCATGGAAGAGCCACTGACTCTGAAGATCCTTAGGAAGTTTGAGAGAGATGGTATTGTTAAAGATGGGTCTTAAAGAATGAATAATACTGGGGTAGTGACAGCAGCAAGATGGTAGTTTAGAAGTTACCAATGCTCCTCCCCTCACAAAAACATCAATTTGAACAACTATCTATTAATAAAAATGACTTCATAAGAGCTAAGGATTCTAGGTGAAGGATTACAGCACCTGAATGGAGCACATAAATAAGAACGGATGCATTGAAGAGGATAGCAGAGGCCATGTCACAGTATCCCCATCACCCCTCCCTCAAGTCTGGCCATCCCAGTGTGGAGAGAGGCACCCTCCCCCTGGGGGAAGGAGCGTGACGTGAGCACCCATCTTCCCTTTGGACCCCAGCACCAGTCTAGCCCCCATGGCCCCAGGATCCAGGTGGGCTCCTGCAGACCCAAGTACCAGGCTGGTCCCTGTAGACGCAGACACCAAGTCTGTCCACTTGCTGACCCAGGCATGAGACCTGCCTGCCTACAGATTCCACCAGATGGCTCCAGCAGAATTTCTGTGTGGACTGACTGGTGCAAAGCTTTTCCTGC
>NW_006773723.1:3420393-3453450 GCF_000442215.2 Lipotes vexillifer
GCTGAAGCCAGTCAGTAAAGACTGGAAGAGTTGCCTCTTACTTCAAATGCGTAGACACCAACACAAGAGCACAAGGATCATGAATAATCAAGGAAACATGTCATCACCAAAGGAAAAAAAAGCTTCAATAACTGACTCTAAAAAAATGGAGATCTATAAACCTCCTGACAAAGAATTCAGAATGATTCTCAAAGAAATACAGTGAAATATAAGAAAACTAAATTAGGAAAACAGTGAATGAACAAAATGAGATGTCCAACAAAGAAACAGAAACCATTTTAAAAACCCAAACAAATATCCTTAAGTTGAGGAATACAATGAGTGAACTGCAGAATTTAATAGAGAACCTCAACAACAAATTCAGCCAAGCAGAAGAAAAAAATCAGTGAACTTGGAGACAGGATACTTGAAATTATCCAGTCAGAGGAACAAAAAGAAAAAAAAAGGGAAACAGTGAAGAAAGCTTACATGAATTATGGGATACCATTAAGAGAAACAACCTACGTATTACTGGAGCCCCAGAAAGAGAAGAGAGGAAGAAAGGGGCAGAATGCTTTTTTAAAGAAATAATAGCTGATAACTTCTCAAATCTGGGTAGGAATTTGGACATCCAAGTTCATGAATTTATAGGTCTCCAAAAAGTTTCAACCCAGGAAGTTCTTCTCCAAGACACCTTATAATAAAATTGTCTAAAATCAAAGACGAAGAGAGAATTTTTAAAACAGCAAATGAAAAAAATGGCTCAGGTACAAGAGAACCCCCATGAGGCTATCAGCAGATTTCTTAGCCGAAACCTTATGGCCAGGGCAGAGTGAGATGAACCTGGAGGACATTATGCTCCGTGAAATAAGCCAGACAGAGAAAAACAAATACCGTATAATGTCACTTATATGTGGAATCTGGAAAAAAAAAAAAAGAAGAAGAAGAAAAAGTTGAACTCAGAGAAACAGAGTAGAATAGGGAGGTGGGGGAAATAGGACGATGTTGGTCAGAGGGTACAGATTTGCAGTTATGTAGGATGAATGAATCTAGAGAGCTTATGTACCGGCGTGTTGTCTGTACTTGATGATACTGTATTGAACCCTGGAAGCATGCTAAGAGAGTAGAATCCAGGAAATTTTACATACACAAAAAATAGTAACTGTGTGAGGTAATGATATGCTAATGAGCTTGACTCTAGTACTCATTTCATTATGTGTTTCAGATCATCTTATTGTGTACCTTAAGTATATACAATTTTTATTTAAAAATTTTAAAAATGTTAAGTAATGAATAAAAATGATGATTATGATTGAGTAATTTGCTATGTGTCAGGTATTGTACTAAGGGCCTTGGATTTTGCCACTTAAAGGAAATCACAGCTTTTTATAGGTTCTAGTGTAAAAGTATAATAGCCAAGAGTTAGACATTTAACATCTAAATGTGATAGTACTTAATCATGTTTCTTTTTGTCTTTTCTTATTTAGAACTGAACAAGAATTTTGCTGTATCATTTCTGCTAGTCATTTGTAGGTAAAACAGCATTCCTGTGAGTCTTACAAGAGACCTTACAAATATTTTTCTCTTAATCATAGTTGTCTTTCACCAAGGAGGGAATATTGAAATGCCCTTCCTCCCTATTTTTAAGTTCTGATGATTGTTAAATCCTTTAAGTATTGTGCTTCAGTGTTCATTGAGATGTAGCCTAATATTTATAAGCTTAAGAAGAACCCTTCCTACAAAGAGTTCTTTTTCAAATGTGCATAATAATTATTTTATCTATTTTAAAAATCAAGATATTTAATATATTTCTTTTTCTCTATTAGGTCACACATATATTTAGTTGCTTGACAGTGTGGAAACCCCAATTCCTTTATAGCTCTCATAAAATAAAACTCAATTCAGTTCAATACTACATCAAGTATTAGTTGCAGGCTATGAGTCAGGCACTGTCTTGGGTATGGGATCGCAAAATTTTTAAAAATGGGGCAAGATAGGGTCAGGGGATAAAGAGGTACAAACTATCATGTATAAAATAAATAAGCTACAAGGATATATTGTACAACACAGGGAATATAGCCAATATTTTATAATAACTCTAAATGGAATATAACCTTTAAAAATTGTCAATCACTGTATTGTACACCTGTAACATATAATATTGTACATCCACTATATCACAATTTTGAAAAAGCATGAACATTAAAAAAATTGATCCTTACTCAAAAAAAAGGGTCTCGGACTTCCCTGGTGACGCAGTGGTTAAGAATCCGCCTGCCAATGCAGGGGACACGGGTTCGAGCCCTGGGCCGGGAAGATCGCACATGCCGCGGAGCAACTAAGCCTGTGCGCCACAACTACTGAGCCTGCACTCTAGAGCCCGAGAGCCACAATTACTGGGCCCACGTACCACAACTGCTGAAGCCCACGCGCCTAAAGCCACCGCAATGAGAAGCCCGCGCACCGCAACGAAGAGTAGCCCTTGCTCGCCGCAACTAGAGAAAGCCCACGCACAGCAGTGAAGACCCAACGCAGCCAAAAATAAATAAATAAATTTTTGTTAAAAAAACAAACAAACCACCTAGAGGGGTGGGGTAGGGAGGGTGGGAGGAAGATGCAAGAGGGAGGGGATATGGGGATTATATGTATACATATAGCTGATTCACTTTGTTATACAGCAAAAACTAACACAACATTGTAAAGCAATTCTACTCCAGTAAAAACGTTAAAAGAAAAAAGGGTCTCTGCCCACTGAGAGTATGCAGTTTAGCAGAGTGGACAGAACGAGTGCAACTTGGTGTCATATAGTGAGATAAATTTGTTTGAGTGGGGAAGTTCTCAAGAAGATGTCATATTTGAGCAGGGTGTTGCAGGATCAGTGGAATTTTGCCAAGCAGAGGAGGTGAGAGGCCATTCCAGGCAGAGAGAGTAACACGAGAGAAGGTGGAGAGATTTTCATGTGGATGGTTATGTTAGAGGACTCGAACTTGAACATGGCAGGCTGAAGAGGTGAGAGATGGGACGGGAGGTTTGTTTTTGAATTGTTAAGAGAGGCCTTGAATACCCCAGGTGTAGACTTTGTGTGCTGGGAGAATTTGAAGGTCTTTAAGCAAGTTAGTGAAATGCTCATATCTATGCTTTATAAAGGTAATTTTGAAGGCTGACTGGAGTCAAGTAAGGAATACACAGAAAGACGTGGAGAAGGCACTGACCTGTCAACTTCTTGTCAGTTGAGCCATTATAAGACTTTTATGAGTTTAAACCTAAAAAAAAGCATCCTTTAATATGGGCATGCCACACTTTCTGGAGACATAATTGTTATTAAATTAAATAGAATTAGTTTAAAAATAGAAATATTCCTTGACTTTACGGTTTTTCCTGGGTGTAATGAGATTTTAAAAAATATAATTAAACTTTATTCTTGAGAAGGATTTCCTATTTTTAAGGATTTGCTTTTTCTGTCCATTTTCACGAAGATTGTGTTCTGTAATGGCTGGGCATGGTGTTGCCATTGGGAAATCTGTTTATATGCAGAATTTTAACAGTAGATGGTGCCTATGGTGGTATGTACGTGTTGCAGGGGCAGGAAAGGAATATCACCCAAGAAGACTCATGAAAAGAGGAGCAAAATTCCTCGTGGAGTAAACGAGGGTTTGGGAAGCAGAGAAGAGGATTGTAATCCAGTCAACTCACTGAGTGAAGGTTGTCAAAAAGGAGCAGAGTGGGGCTTCCCTGGTGGCGCGGTGGTTGGGAGTCCGCCTGCCGATGCAGGGGACGCGGGTTCGTGCCCCGGTCCGGGAGGATCCCACATGCCGCGGAGCGGCTGGGCCCGTGAGCCATGGCCGCTGAGCCTGCGCGTCCGGAGCCTGTGCTCCGCAGCGGGAGGGGCCGCAACAGTGAGAGGCCCGCGTACCGCAAAAAAAAAAAAGAGTGAAATTGGGTTATCAACAGCAGTAGGGAGGAGTGGGGTAGGTCTCCACTGTCTCTGACACCATAATTCTGTTTTCGGGGCCTAAGAGAAATCTCAGAGGGATTTTTTTTTTTTTTTTTTTTATAATGTGAGAAAGTCTTGCTCTCTGTGGTCACACATATTGTCTTGTTAACCTTCCAGGAATTTTTTTCCCTGACACTCAAGTAGAAATGGAGCTCTTAATTGATAACAGGCAGTTTTGTAACACCTATAACCCTAGGTGCTCTGTTTTTGACAAGCCAAAAGACAAATTTATCCAAGCAAATCCAAGTCTATCTCATTATTCAGAGTTTCTCTTCATGTAACTTTAAATAAAGCCTATTCCAGAGAAGTCAGGCGAATGTTTATGGACACAGAAGCCGGGTGGGATGAAGGGACAAATCAACATTCTCCTACCTACTTACTCATGTATTCTTTGCCTATATGTAGGCACAGGTTGAACCTGTCCAGTGATTCTCCTTTATACAAAAGATCGGTGTATCTTGATGAGATTTTCTGTGGAATTTTTTTTTTCCTAACTTAAGTGCTATGATAGCCAAATGCAGTTTAACAGTAATACTCAATGAAACAGTCACACCTATGGTCGACTGCTGTACCAATGTAATAATGGCATATATAATCATGTCTATGACTAATATCCATAATTGACCATTGTCATAGCTCCTTTTTGAAATGCAGAGTAAATGCTAAAATCCCAAAGCTACCTGATACAGTTTAGAATATTTAGGGGTAGGACATGATATTAGGAGAAGTATATATGAGTCTGGCTAAGTGAGAAATTTCCATAAATTATTATAAATGTAGAGATGATCTCATAAGCAATGATCTGGAGAAGAAACAAGAATATAGTAGAGACCTGAGCTGAGTACTATAGTTGTTCCTCCTTATTTATAAAACACCAGTGGCTCTTATGCCTTAATCACCTATCTTAGAAATTGGATATCCTCCAGCATGCCCAGAAAAAGCAAAAAGAAGTGCCAAATGAGATTGCCAATCACTTTTGTCATTGATTTAACCTCTGAGTATCTCCTATGACAAAATTAATATGTTTAAATTTTATATCAGGTCAGGCTGTTGTGTGGTCTCTCTTTATGTAAAAACCTGACCATTCCTGGAGCATCAGCCTGACCCTACAGAGCTATGACCCTGATTCTTTACTTGCTGGAGAAATCATTTTCCTAATTCTTGTTAGTATCAATACATTAACTTGCATAACTCTCCGTAAACTAATCTCGATGTTCTCCAAACTCATTTTCTTTCTCTCCTGGCAAACATTGATTCCCTATGTCCATTACCATGGTCTTGTTATGAATGCTGAACCAGTCTTTTCATTTCTAGGGTCTCTTGCAGCTCTAATTTCCCTAAATTGTCATATCTTATGGGTCATGTACTTCTTTCCATTTATTCTTTTTTTTTTTATAAATCTATTTATTTAGTTAGTTTTGGCTGCATTGGGTCTTTGTTGCTGCTGCTCTTGCATTGAGCTACTCTTCGTTGCAGTGCGCAGGCTTCTCACTGTGGTGGCTTCTCTTGCTGCAGAGCACGGGCTCTAGGTGGCGGGCTTTGGTAGTTGTGGAGCACGGGGTTAGCTGCTCCGCGCCATGTGGGATCTTCCCGGACCAGGGCTCGAACCCGTGTCCCCTGAGTTGGCAGGCGGATTCTTAACCACTGTGCCACCAGGGAAGTCCCTTTCCATTTATTCTTATGTTTTAAGGGGAACAAAGTTTTTACTGTGCGGTGCTTCTCTACTGCTTAACAAATTCATTACGATTCCTTAGTTTGGTATTTAATTTCCTCACAATATGGATCCAGCCCGCTTAGCCAGCACTTTGTCTCCCTGCCTTACATGCACCTGCTCTTTGGCCAACCTGGCTCCATCCATTGCTCGCTCTGTTCTGTTGTTTGTGGTGTTTCCTCCACTTGAAATACTGTTTTCCCATTTTGACCTGTCCCATCCGTCCGTCAAAATCCAACTCATGTACCATATTCTTATGTGGCCTTCCTTCTTCCTCATGTGGGTGTATCCCAATAACTTTCTGTACCTTTAAAGGTACCTATCACTTTCTGCCCTGCATTCTAGCTACCTGTGTATTTGCCTTTGCTGCTAGATTGTATGAGATATTTTCCCAAGATTTTGTTCCATTGTAGTTACTATTTAATTTGGATATATCTATACCACTATTTATTGTAACGTGACATTATCACCTCTTTCATTGGTATTTTATTCTATAGGGACTAAATGGAAAATATCATAATATGTCCATTTTATATGGCAGGGTTCATTTACAAGTTGTGACAGTAAAGCCTGATGTATGCCTGCATGAAAGGAAACTTACTGTTCCTCCTACATAAAGTAGCAGGAGTGCTTTCAAAATGGTTTTAATAAGATTTGCTGTATTGAGACAAAGAACCATGACTTCATTCTTACTAACCTCAGAAACATAATAAACCACAGTCAGTTTTGGCATTAATCCAGTTTTACCATTAACTCTCTTATAAATTTTGATTAAGGGGTATTGCAGGACTTTTGTAATTAAGGGAACTGCATTAGAAATTTATTCCCTGTGGGAATTTATTTGTCATATTCTGAAAAATACTGAAGTTCTATGAATGCTTGTAAACCTTAGGGATGGTAAAATACATGGCTGAACAACCATTTTTCTGAGGGGGGAGTACCCAAAACTAGTTGAAGGCTCAAGTCCAAATTTTTGTTTTGTTTTGTTTTGTTTTGTTTTGTTTTGCGGTACGCGGGCCTCTCACTGTTGTGGCCTCTCCTGTTGCGGAGCACAGGCTCCGGACGCGCAGGCCCAGCGGCCATGGCTCATGGGCCCAGCCGCTCCGCGGCATGTGGGATCTTCCCAGACCGGGGCACGAACCCGTGTCCCCTGCCTGGGCAGGCGGACTCTCAACCACTGCACCACCAGGGCAGCCCTAATTTTTATTTTAACAAATAATTGATTGAATTAAAATATTTCTTGGCTGTGTAAATTTCACAGGAGTCACAAAGATGCTGTTTTTCATGGTTCTATTCTCTAGATATCATCAGCCCATAGATATATTTTATAATAATTTGTTGCTTTCTATAATCATGGATTAACAAATATTAACTACTCACACAAGTCTGGATCAGCCAATATATTTAACTTGGAACTTGTTAGGCTTTTATCTTCTAAAAGTATTTTGAATGGTGCAGTTATATCATTAGAT
This sequence comes from Lipotes vexillifer, assembly GCF_000442215.2. Classification (NCBI taxonomy): domain Eukaryota; kingdom Metazoa; phylum Chordata; class Mammalia; order Artiodactyla; family Lipotidae; genus Lipotes; species Lipotes vexillifer. Next base: position 3,427,550 of record NW_006773723.1, read on the forward strand.
GCTTTTTCTATTTTAGTTTTGCTCTATAGCAGCTTAGAAAAGACAAGATTCTTTCTGAATAAGGGTTTAACTTGATGTGAGCATTTATACATTTTAAATCTATAAAAGTTTTTAATTTTAGTTTTCTGTTGGCTCGCTTCATCAAATGTTCTTTTTTTCTTTAAAGATTTTGTCCCAAGGAAAATTTGAAGATTTCTTCCAAGTCAGTTTAAGTCACTATAGCAGGATTAGATCATCATGATCATGCTCTTAACTGGCTGAATCAGTGACAACCTTTTTTTTTTAAAGGAACATCTCTTTCAGAAAGCAGGAAGAGGGCTCAGTGTAGCCTGCTGTAGTGGTAGGTTTCTAGAGTGAAGATTTCCTCAGGTGGTGTTGATGATGTGGACTGCTTTTACAGAACATATTTCTTCCCAATCTATTCAAGGTATAGAAGAACTGCAGTTTTTACAACCAGTGCACCTGATTAAGTCGTTTAACTGACACTCTCCTTTCCTTTAACCTAAAAGCGTTCTTTTCTTTTTAGACTTGAACTCTGTGCACTGATCATGGAATTATGTAGATTCCAAATATCTACTTTAATTTTCATTTTTTACATGTATCATAATATATTCTAGATGACCTCAGGGGAAAGCAGGAGGTTTTGGTCTTATTTTACTCCTGGCCATGGATAAAAATGTTCCCAGAGTCCCCTCCTACTGCGCACACATGAATAGTGATTATTATTGTCTATTGCATGAGTCCTATTTGCTCACCACAGTACTGAGCACTTCATATGCATCGATTCATCTTCAACATTATGCTACCTATATATTAGACAGTTTTACTATCCATTGTAAAAATGAGGGACTTGAGGCCACATGAGGCTAAATAATTTGTCCATGGACTTGCGTACTTTTTTTTTTTGTGGTATGCGGGCCTCTCACTGTTGTGGCCTCTCCCGTTGCGGAGCACAGGCTCCGGACGCGCAGGCTCAGCGGCCATGGCTCACGGGCCCAGCCGCTCCGTGGCATGTGGGATATTCCTGGACCGGGGCACGAACCTGTGTCCCCTGCATCGGCAGGAGGACTGTCAACCACTGCGCCACCAGGGAAGCCCTTGCATACTCTTTTTAACCACATTACTTTCTCTACCAAGCACACTTGAGGAAAGGCGTGAGGACATCTGATCGGTATTCTCTCTGTGGGTTCCAGCTGTGACGCATCCTCCCTGTTCCAAGCGTATAGCAATGCTAGACAAAGGATGAAAACAGAAAATGCAAGAGTCGCAGCTGAGCTCATAATTTATCATCTCAGTGGCCCACAAATGGAACAGAAATTCAAGTGCTGATTTGTAAGCTGTGTTGAGGCCTCTGGCCTCCTGGGCTCTGCAGGTGGACAAGGGGCCGGTACAACTTGTACAGGGAAATGAGAAATTAAAGTCATCCTACACTAGGTGGAGTTCCAGAGGGAGCCTCACTCTGAAACCAGGTTGTAGAGAAGGGCCCCTCTATTTCTGAGCAAGGATGCAAACTCCGGAGACTATCACTTTTGTAGAGGTAAAGATGGCAAGAGAAAGACAACACGGCTGTTAAACTAAGAACTGAACCAAATCACTCGCTGGTTCAGTGACAGGACTGGTAATAATCCAGATGTCTGGACAATGTAATACTCAAATCACCAATATGAAACTGATTACAGATGGGTAATTCTGGGCACAAAATGAGCACAGAATCATTTGTAAGAAAAAGATGATGAGAGATACTGGATGGAGCTGTTTCAAAGCACTAAATAAAACTGAACAAAACATCTTCCATACTCCAATAAAGATGTTAAAAAAAAAATGCTCCCAATTCGAATGAGCTTGCAAAACAAAACTCCAAAGCACATGAGGTAGCCTAAAGCTACAAAAGAACCAAGGAAAATGACCATTGAAATAAATTTGACCCAGAAGAAATTAAAATATTGAGACACCATGGCAAAGTATATTTTGGATGCTCAAAGTAAAACAAAGGATTGCCATTCATGAAGAAGGTAGAAAATCCTGCGATAAAAATAGTCAATTATTTATTTACAAATATTTATTAAGATCAAACCATGTTCTACACTCTGTTATAGGTGCTAGAGATGCAGCAATGAGCAGAAGTAAATCAAATCCATATCCGCATAGAGAGTTTACATTCTTGTGGGGAGTTTTACCTTTTAGTTGCAGAAATGAAATAAGAATAGGCAGAAGTCTTGGAAATGAAAAAGATAGTCATTGAAATAAAATTCCCAGTAGAAAGGATAAACTCTAGATTGGCAAAGACAGGGTTTTTTCATTTGGAAGATATTATTTAGGAAATCAGCAAAATTGCAGTAATGGGAAAATAAGATCTTAAAAGAAAGTGTACATGTGTTTATGAGTGTGTGTGTGTGTGTGTGTGTGTGTGTGTGTGAGAGAGAGAGAGAGAGAGAGAAAATGGATGAGATTATGGGGAAAGATGATACCTGAGATTATTTTAGAATTGAAGACAAGACTCCTTAAATTGAAAGTACAATCTAAGGACCTATCTGGATAAATAAAAATAAATCATCACCTAAACACTTTGTGGTAAAACATCAGAACCTTGAGGATAAAAACAAAATCTTAACCTATCAGAAAGAAAATGTAGACTAGCCACCAAACAAAGACAACCTAATTGAGAGCAGACACCAAGAGCAGTATTGTGGGGAAAAATTCACTGTCAATCTAGATTCTAGAAATTTTATGCCAGAGTATATCACTGACAGACACATATCAAAAATATAAATTGAATAATGAACTTGAAAAACTGAATATTCTTGAGGAAGTAAGTGTAGAAACAAAGTCTGGATTTTAAAAAAATAAAGAGGAATAGAAACTTCTAAATGTCATCAAATTTAACTCTTGCTATAAAAAGTAATAAGAAATTTCTATGTTAAAAAAAAAAAGGTGAGACTTGGGAATTCCCTGGCGGTCCAGTAGTTAGGACTCTGAGCTTTCACTGCTGAGGGCGCAGGTTCAATCCCTAGTCAGGGAACTAAGATCCCACAAGCCATGAGGCACAGCCAAAAAAAAACCAACAAATGTGACTGCACAAAAGTAAGAAATACAAGAAGGCTATAAAAGAAGAAGAAATACAGATGGATGACAAATATGTGCAAATTGAAAATTACAACATCAAAGGTCGAAATTCTAACGCCATCAATGTGAACAAGGATATGGAATAATGATCACACCTGTTCCTTGGTGCCTCCACTTGGGCCAACTGTGTGGGTGACCTTGTAAAGCATGGAAGTGACAAGTGCCAGCTTCTGGGTGGTGTTAACCCTGGGAGGGGAGAGTCTGGAACAATGGGAGTGGACAAGTGTGATACAAGGGATCACCTGTATCTGTAAGGTTTCATTCCTTTAAAAGGGGAAGCAAAAATGCAAAATACTAATTTGTTAAAGCATGGAGGTGCATACATCGGTTTTCATAGTATCAGCCTAAATACGTACCTGTATAATTGAAGTGAAAAGACACTCAGAGCTTTCAGGAGACCCTGAATTGTTATGCACAGCAGTAAAATTTATAAAATAGCCTGTCTTCTGGTAACGAGGGCCTTTAGTTAAAACCCAACTCTATCAGGGCCTATCAGGCCATCCAGAGTCTACCCCCTCTGGCTTCTCTAAGTTGCTCATTTATTCCAATAGCTTCAACCTCATTGCATGTTTCTGTACTTCTCACAATTCAAGCTCACTTCCTCTCCTCTTAACAGCAATCCTCTTAGGTTGTTGTTATCTCCTTCTGAGACTGGGAAAAATCTAGAACATTTTAAGATGTATCAAACTCTTTTGATTTTCCTCTCAATCTCTTAGTAGCTACTGACGCAACCATCTGAGTGGAACTATATTTTCATGGCACGTGATGGATGTTCCACTTTGCAGTGGTACCCGTCATGGTAACCCAATTGTCATGAGCCGGGCACTGCCTGGGTTTGCCGTAGTCCCCAGGCTCCTGTCAGCACTATATGCTCAGGAGTGGTAGGAGGCTCTGGGATTCAGGCTGAGGGAATAATTCATCCCTGCTGTGGACTCTTGTTCACCACATCTTTCTACCAAGCACAGCTGAGGAAAGGCATAGGGACATCTGATCAAGGTATCTCTGTGGGTTGCAGGTTTGAGGCACCCCCTCTGTTTCAAGATGCTACATGGAAATCTCCTAGGAGTTCAAAATGCTTTGGATGCTGAGCTGTTGTAAAATTTCTGTTGTAGTTTGAATTTGTGTTTGAGAGATGAACAGACATTCTCGGTGAGAATGTACATAATTTACATTTTGGAAGTTAGAAGAAGTTAAAGCTTTCCTAATTTAAAGTGTGAATTTTGATTAATCCATGCTACTTTAGCTTAAAAAGACAAAAAAACAAGCTGCACTACTGCTAGCTACTTCTAGTATTGGAATAGCAGTGTGTGTGTGTGTGTGTGTGTGTGTGTGTGTGTGTGTGTGTGTGTGTGTGTGTGTGTGTGTGTGTGTGTGTGTGTGTCTAGTGGGATTCAAAATACCGGTGCTGGGCATGAAGTTCTCCCTCACTGATTTACTGATTATGCCCATTGCTACTCATGCATTGGTTAATGATCCACCAATAGTTTGAGGTCCTAAAAGGTGCTCTGAAACACCAGTCTAATGAGTTTTATTTCAATATCTAGTCTGACAATCATTCTAATATTATTTTGGTATATCAGTGTTAACTGTTGACAGCTTGAAAATAATTTCACTTCATTAAAAACATACTCGCTTAAATATAACTTAAATGTCCTGTCTTCATGGGTCAGTCTCTTACAACTTCTGTTTGGTATTGAGCTAATAGCTGAACGAACTCAGCAATAATTCTTTGGAAATCACATCTAATTATTGCAGGCCACTAGGATTCCACTTAGTGTATTAAAATAGTTGTTGGCGTATTGCGTCCTGGTGACAAAAAAGAGCCAGTGTATCTTCAAAGAGGGTTTTACTTCCAATCTGAGCATAGCTTAGTGGCTGAAAGAATCCAGCTAAGCAGTCTGTTCAAAATTTGTGTTTTGAGTATTATTTTCATCATCGGACATTTGCACAGTAAGTAAAAACTGGATGTTTTTAGAAAATATCTTTTTTTCAACTTTTATAATAATATTAATTACCGTAACTATCAGTGAGCACTTATTCTGTACTGTGTACCATCCTAAGCATTTTATTAGCGCTGACTTCATCTTCTTGGTCACCTTGTGAAGTAGAAACTAATGTGATCCCCAAATTGCAAAAGAGGAAATTGAGACACACACTAAGTAATCCCTCTAAAGCCATACGATAAGTAATGGAGCTGATGGTAGGTTCAATCATTTTTTTCTGAGTGGAAGACTGTTCTTTGCAGTCCCACTCATTTGTCTCTTCATTTGTCTTTAAAAGAAAGTCAGTGCTGGGCTTCCCTGGTGGCGCAGTGGTTGAGAGTCCGCCTGCCGATGCAGCGGACGCGGGTTCGTGGCCCGTTTTGGGAAGATCGCACATGCAGCGGAGCGGCTGGGCCCGTGAGCCATGGCAGCTGAGCCTGCGCGTCCGGAGCCTGTGCTCCGCAACGGGAGAGGCCATAACAGTGAGAGGCCCGCGTACCGAAAAAAAAAAAAAAGGAAGTCAGTGAAACTTGCATGTCTTCATGCTTTTTAATTTTACTAACAATAAATGATCATTTATTCTTTGTATTCTTACAGGGCATTCTACTTGGACAAGTCAAATTCACCACCAGACTCCACATCCAAAGCTGCTTATGTAGATAAGGTAAAAACAGAAGATTGCATTGACTGTTGCTTTGCCATTTACCTCCCTTATTTAATTTTGCTGGTGTTCTGGAGCACTGTGTAATTTATAAACAACCGTGGTCTCTGATTCTGTTATCTCCATAATAAAATATTTTAGACTATTCACTGTAAGTTATAACAACTGTGAATTATATCCCATCTAAAAGGAATTCTTTCTACTAAACATGTTGAACCTTATGGGCATCGTTTTTTTCTGCAGCTCATGAGGCCTCTCAACGTTTTGGATGAACTGTATCGACTGGTAGCCTCGTTTATCAGATCCAAGCGCACAGCTGCGTGTGCGAACACGGCTTGCAGCGCCTCCGGTGTCGGGCTGCTGTCGGTGTCCTCGGAGCTGTGCAGTAGGCTGGGGGCCTGCCACGTCATCATGTGCAATAGCGGCGTGCATCGGTACGTGACTTCCCGCCTTGCCTGCATGGTTTTTTTTGGGTTTTTTTGCAGTACGCGGGCCTCTCACTGTTGTGGCCCCTCCCGCCGCGGAGCACAGGCCCCGGACGCACAGGCCCAGCGGCCATGGCTCACGGGCCCAGCCGCTCCGCGGCACGCGGGACCCTCCCGGACCGGGGCACGATCTCGCGCCCCCTGCATCGGCAGGCGGACTCCCAACCACTGCGCCATCAGGGAAGCCCTTGCCTGCGTCTTTGCTATACCTTATTACATTCGGAGGTTCTTGTTTATTACATTTAACTCCATGAAATTATAGCTGGAAACATTCAAAGGGCTCAGATATATTTGGAATAAGACTTTAGAAATCAGATAATTCTTGCACAGTAATTTCTGGCTTTGGTTCTTCTATTTTCAGTGACTGTTTATTCATACAAATGAATGCAGTCCCACGTTTATATCACTGTGGCCTAGAATCTTATCACCCTTGTATTTATATTAAGATTTATGTTTTAGGTACAAAATTTTGCATCTGTTTTATTCACTCTAGGAACTTAACTTGGTAGGGGCTGGTGACTAGCAAAACAAAACTTTTTCTTAAGTGGTTTGGATCCCTGTTTACCCAGCTGTGGTGAGCTGGATGCTGCCTTGGAGTTACTACTGTCTTCCTACTCCTGGAAATATCATAGTCCAAGAGCCCACACAATATGCTCTTCCTGAAAATGTAAGGAGAAGTCTTAGATAAGTCCTCTTCAGCTGGTCTGTCTTAGGCAGCAGTGCTGTGTCTGGGAAAGCTGTGGTAGGTGCATAAATTCCTACAGCTACATCACATGCAAATGTGAGGGGAGAACCCCGAGTCGGGTCCCTTCTTCATCATCACTTGTTCCTCTTCTATCACCTCTCCATTGTCACAGCGAAATGAAACCATGTAGGTGGAAACAAGAGGGCAGCATTTAGTCCTCATTGTAGCAGAGAATCTGCTGTCACCAGTCACAGTCTCTTGTTAGTATGAGGCCAGTTAGATTTTGAGTGGATGGTGGTTATTGTTTATTCAAATTTACTTGCTAATTAACCCATGCAAAGGACTGCAGTTGGTGCTATTGGCTGGGCAATGTCATAAATGGGTGATATTCATGTTAGAGACCTAAAACATGAACAACAAACATAATAGTAAATAATCATATGACAAGATGACAAAAACATAATAAAAAGTAACAAAAATAACAGATTACCTAGACTATGAAGAAAAATAAATGATCTAGGAAAGTTACAGCTAAAAAATAAGATTCAGAAGGAACACAGATCTTTGAGATGGTTAGAACTTGCCATGGAGAAGGTAGTGTTTGAAATGGGTTTTGATGGGTCAGGGTTTTAAAGAGGTAGAAAGAGGGAGAAAGTTCAAATCAGCAGGTTCTCATCTGTGACATTCCATTCGACTTGAAGTGCCTGAATTCTGGTTTACAAGTCCTACGCAGCATGTCCTTGCTTATGAAGTGTGACAAGACTTTATTTCTCTAGAAGGAGAATTAAATTTTTGTGGGTGACACGATATACAGAGTTTTCTGCTTTATTTTAATTGCTGTGTACTTTGTGCTCTATTGCAAGCTTACTAAGAGCTTAATTGAAATATCATCTGCAACTAAATGAGTAAAATATTATTTCATCATTTTTTTTACTAGCAGAGAAATGCTCCCTCCCTCTGATCAGTCATATTCATTCATTCTGTTCCCGTTCATTCATTCATTCATTCATTTATTATTCAGTCACTCAGTTAATATGCGTTGAGCACTGATTATGTGCCAGCATTGTTCTAGTTGCTGGGATAAAGCACTGAAAAAAAAAACCTCCCTTCTCTCATATAATGTAAATCATGTTGGGGTGAAACAGATGATCAAGTAAACAAATAACTGAGTAATGTAGTAGGTGGAGTAAATACAGAAAAGAACAGAAGTCAGAGAGGTAAAAAGGGACAAGATGGGATGAAGGGCGGGCACCTTCCACGGAGGAAATTTCATTAGAGACCTGTGTGAAATGAAGGAGTGAGTTATGCAGATATCTCAGAGAAAGAGCGTTCCATCTAGGGAGCAGAGTACAAATGTGGGAGCCCGAGTGGGGACCAGCATGATGTGCTCAAGGACCAGCACAGTGGCCACTGTGGCCTCGGCAAAGTGTCATCCCCTTGATTAATGTTCTTTATCCTACTCTGGTGCAAGATCATAGTTATCTGAGGACTGTGACAACCAAGGGACACTCCAGGCTTCAAACTACAAGCACACGCTCTTATCTCCACATGAATTTACTGGAAGTTAATGCAGTTAAATTTGCCATTTAATGGAATTCCCTGGCAGTCCAGTGGTTAGTACTCTGTGCTTCCAGTGCAGGGAGCCCGGGTTTGATCCCTGGTCGGGGAACTAAGATCTCGAAAGCCACACAATGAGACCAAAAAAAAACAATTTTTTTAAAATTGCCATTTAATCCTAGAACCGTGACCAACTTGTCCAAATTATTCTCTGAGGTGTCCCGTGAACAATTTTAGAATTTAACTACTGATGGGTAGGAGAAATAGATCGATGTTCCACAACCATTTTATAATTGCTGTATTCATTGATTGGTGTGTTGGAATCACAAATAACATTGAAATTTCAAAGTATTTTGACTTTTTCCATTTCTACAGTTCAAAATAAATATGGCTTTAGTTAGTTCATTTCAGAGACATTTACTGAGGTGTAGGCACAAATTCCCCATGACAGATGCCGAAATTAAGGTTAAAACTATTTGAAAATAGTACGGTTTTATTTTTCTATTATGCAGAATAAAATAGTTTAACATTATCTTTAGTCTTTCAGGGAAGGCTATGCTTAGATTTTTCATGGTGATAAAAAGTGTGCTAATTTATATTGGAATCAGAAATCTCACATAAGACCATTCCTAAAACAATTCTTCAGTAATTATAATTCAGACAGCTAGAAAGGAACCCAAGTAGATCCACATTTACACTAAACATTGAACGTGGAGGTTTACCCTCAGGTTCTGGCAAAGGGGAGAAGTTGATAATATGAATCAGAATTAATACTACACAGACTATTTTACCATTTGCTTTCAAAATTAAGATGAGAAATGGTTAACAATGTGGTATCCACATTCGATAATCAGCTTCCTGCCTTTTCTGATTTTATTCACCAAAAAAGGGAATCTAACATTTTTTAAAGTATAGAGTTATATGGCCTATGTTTGGCATGAAAGAGAAGAATGTGATTTTTCAGAATGAAAAGGCAGATTTAATTAGCATTAATGTTAGGCGTTGTAATGCCAACCTGAATTAGATGGCAGGGTGACATACGACAGTGAATGCAAGATTAGGAGGAATAGAATTCAGGATGAATTATTAAAATCTTTTCAGAACGTTTAGCCCAGCTTTGTTTATTAAATTCTCTTTCCTGGGGCAGTGCTTTATGTGCATTACGATTCTGCTGATGAACTTTCCTGCACACACTTTCCTCAGTCATTTACTTACATTAAATATCTCCATTGCTATTGAATAGTGAAAGAAGATTGTCTTTTTTTAAGTTCAGGATTTTTGCCTTTTAAACAGTATACATGATATTAAAAGGTAGTTTAGTAAATGGAAATTTTCCGAAATTTCCTATCCTGACCTGCCGCCTTTCATTTTCAGTTTGAATCATCTCTTGCACCTTCTGTCAAACAACATACATCTGATCATAGTTTTATTAGTATAGTTTAATAATCTGCTTTACTCTCATAGTATCTATTTACCTATCTACCTATCTATCATCTATCTAAAATGTCCACACAGCCTTTCCTGTGATCACTTGTATTTGCTATGTAATGTTCTAGCCACTTGATATACCACAGTTTACTAAACTATTAATTTAGTGGTTTATCTTCTTTCTCTACTGCCCTTAATGCAGAGAGACATCTTTATGTAGCTGTTCAAATTTCAGTTTTATTTTCCACTAAGCTAAAAGTAAACAAAAATATTCTCCAGATATAATTAGTGTGTCAAAGAGCTTAAACCTCTTTGGTTAATATATTATTATTTAAGTTCCCAAAAGGATTGTCCTTGTAAAAACCCAGCAGAAGGTTAGACAGTTGTTTGCCATCTTTACCTTGTCTTCAGAGGGTGTTAGAACCCACTTGTCTGTTGTGCTTCTCTGCCAGGTGTACAACGATATTGTATTTCATCAGTGCTTTAATTTATACTTCTTTGATTTGAATATCTTTTGAATTTTCTTTCCCACAAAGAGTCATGCTTTATATTGTCCATATATCTGCTTTTTAGGCAAAATTATTTTTTGCCAGTTTGAAAGTTTGTAAAGTATTGAATCAGCACTGTGGCTTTTAATGTTCTCTTTGTTCCATGCAGTTATTTGCTGCAGATCCACAAGCATGCTACATGGGTTCTAAATTTCCCTTTTATTTCCTACTGCAGCATCCTTCCATTCACTGCGGTATTTCATTTTGTTTCGCTTCTTTATTCCCATCCCTGCCTAATAGCCAACTGTTTTCCTTTAACTGTTATGAATTAGCATACTGCAAATGTTGTAAAGCCTAAGCATGAGTCTTATCGCATCCAAAAACAGAGATGCCGTATTCCTCGCACTACATTTGCTTCTGCTTCCTTCACCAGTGGAAACAGTAGGGGGACATTTCCAGAGGCTACCTGAAAGGTTATGTCAAGAAAATTTCCAGTGAGGGCAAGGAATCTGGAATCACAGTGCTTCCCTTTAAGGACCTGTTCCAGGGACTTTTTGTACACATACTCTTTGTATCTGTTAATAATGGATTTTCAGCAGTGTCGGAGTCCTGGGATGGTCCTGCAGGAAGGTGGGGTGATTTGAACACAGGCCTCATGTCTGACTCACCTGTGATGTCTTAGTACCAAAACTTTGGAGATCTGTACACATAAATTCCCTTTTATCTTTATGTTTTGTTGTGAGGATGAATCTCTTCCAGGAAACAAGGCCCTGCATTAGCTAACATACTTGGTGTTCAGTCACCAGTGAGGGATGTGAACGGCAGCGTCAGGAGGGGCTCACTGTGTCAGGGGTTCACCAGCACCTGTAATAGCAGCATCATAATCACATTGTCTTGAACCCCACACAGGTGTGAGGAGGAAACAGTCTGTGGCAAGGTCAGCCTGTTCTCATTATTAAAAAGCATAATGATGATGAGCTTCAAGCTGGCTGCCATCTATGTATTCCAGCGTGAGACCGCTTTTCCTTTTATACGTTGTGGAAACTCATTTTAACATGTATAAAATTTTAGGAACTAATAAACTATATAATATGAAGTTTCAAACTTAAAAGGGTATATTTCCAAAATGCATTTCTTAGTTGGTTATTTAGAAATTGAGACATTTTTTCACATTGGACAGGATTGCAGAGGGTGGTTGAATTCTCAGAATCATCCCTCTTCCAGCAGAAACTTATAAAACCTACCATGTGACCATAGTATAGGACCCAAAGTATGATTATAAGCGTTTGTTAGGAAAGTGAAATGCAGGAGTTAAAATATAAAAACAGCTAAAGAGAAAAATATGTTTTACCAGTTTGGTTAATGAAACGGTTTTCATTTCAAATGAAGTAATGTAGTGATTCTTGGTTCATATAAAAAACGCGATTTTAAAAAAACATATTTTTTTAGGTAACTATCAATGAACAATTTTAAAAAAACCACTTTTGTTTGACATTTAAGGACTCTTTCTTAGCAGTATTTTATTCTGTCATCACCATGGCACCAAAGGACAAATTGACAGATAGGCCCAGATTAAGGAAATGCAGAATCTTATAAAAGTAGAGCACTCAAGGTAACCTGGCTTAGGTAATGAGAGTCCTACCAGGGCAGATGATGAAGCTGCATCTTTCTCCACTGTGCAGCCAAAAACACATCAAGTAAGAGGAGTGGATTTACTCTGGGGATTTCCCTATGTAGGTTAGACTCTAGGTATGGGAGGGCAAAAATAAATTACTGCAATAAGCAAATGTAGGTTTGAAATGTATCCATTTATTTTTCTGTCCAAAAATGACTTGGAAGATTAGCAGCAAGATTAGTGGAGATCTTGAATTTTAAATCTCCAGAAAGATGGCTAAATAGAACAAAAGAAACTGCTAACTCATGATGCCAGGATACTGTACATTGGCAATAAGAAGTCCTAAAACTATGCTCGTATAGTCAGGAATCTGAAACACATTAGTCTAAAACACTTCTTTTATATAAAGGTAGTAGTAGTAACGACAGAGGTGGTGTTTAAAATTGTTATTAGATATGGCTGCAGTTTTGATTATTTTTCTTTAAGTTATAATTTGATTATGATCAATGCAACCATTCTCATTTGTTTGATTATCTACTAAAATCATTAATGAATGGAAACCAAAAAAACCTCAAAAATGAAAATGTAAAATTGTGTACTAATCTTAAGAGAAAAAATAAGATGCTATAATAATGGGGCTCTGGGAGAAAGACAGAATATATCCTACTCGTGCTATAAGTATAAATCTTAATGACTCTGCCAAACTCATAGAAGCAGAGAATAGAATTGTGGTTCCCAGGGGCTGGGAGAAGGGGAAAACTGGGAGACAACTGGTCAAAGGGTACAAAGTTTCAATTATGCAAGGTGAATAATTCCGGAGATGTGACATAACAACAATGCAACTATACTTAATAATACTGTATTATATACTTGACATTTGCTAGGAGGGTGGATCTTAAGTGTTTTCACCACCAAAAAAGAAAAGAAAAAGACAGTGGTGACTATGTGAGGTGATGGATATGATAATTAGCTTGATTGTGATGAATATTTCACAATGTAAATGTATATCACATCAACAGGTTGTATACTTTAAATTTATACCATATTTAATTGTCAGTTATACCTCAGTAAAGCTGGGGGGAAAAAAGAAAAGTAAACCCAGATTTTCAAATTATACTGAGTTGTAAAGTAGGCAAATAAAACTCCACGATTTATGTTAAGTTAAACAAACAGATAAATAAGTTTATTCTCTTAAAATTATGGGAAGAAATCAAATATTTCAAATATAAGTTTTATTCTTTTACCTTGTTTCATTATCTTTTATAAAAGTTCTTTACTCTGAAGAGGTAGATGGCCAGATTTACATACATATTTGTTTTCTTGCTTAGGTTTTTCTTTGCAATTGATATGAATCTTGATAAACTAGTGCATGAAATTATTCTATTTTAAAATGTTCGTTGTTTTCATTAGTTTAGTATGAAAGAAGAATAACACAGTAATGAGTCACTTCTTATTGCAATGGTTTCTAGTTCTGCCAGCCAGTAACCATGGGCCAGACATGCTTTAATTTAAGTACATATAAAGCCAGAGCTTATACATTATTACCTCCTATCATTAAGATTGGAAAATTCTAGGCACATTAAACACATCTTGATAAAATAATCTAAATACGTAATTTGGAGTGATATTTCATCTGTTTTTAAAAAAATCAATTTTACTATTATTTTAGTAAAATTTAAGTATTTACATTGTTTAAATGTAGCTATTTAAAAGTGATAAATGTATTGATAGAACTGACTTTAAAAAGTGTTAAATAGGGCATGATTCTTCAAATTTTCTTTGAAAGAAACTGAAGTTATTGTTTTTCCTAAACCTGCAAAATGATATTTAAAGCAAAGTAAAATTCCAGTCATTCTCTAGGATCTCTTCCTGAGGGCTTCAATGCTAGTGGGTTTATAAGTGCTCTAATAAATGACATAAGCCAAATTTTCTGTCCTCCTTAGGGAGGGAAGAAATATGGGTATCTCACCAATATAACTGGTTCGTTTGCCAGCACCTTCCGAACTGCCTCTTTTTCTCTATGACCTAGAGCAGGAGAGCAGGTGGTGTGGAGGAAGTTGAAGGGAGGAAAGCAGCAATTTCTGCCTCTAAGATGTTCATTTTAAATTGGCAACAGGTCATCTAACATCCTCGGGAGGAATACCGAGGAGCGAGATTTAAATCCTGTTAAGCAGGAAGGATGGAATGTAACACCTGTTATAGGTTTTAAAGCATGAATAGTGTTTACCAGGTGACGGAAATGGAGAAGGGCGTTCCGTGTAAAGGAATAGCATGAAAATACAATATCGAGGCGTGAAATAGCGTACGACAGGGCTGGAGGCCACAATAAGAGCTGGCTCTTTCTGGCTGGTGAGATGAGAAGGAAGCAGTGAGAAGAGAGGAGCAAGAAAGACAGGAATTGGAGCATGGACAGTCCCAAACGGTTAAGGGTTTGGGACTCCCTCCTAGAGGCCCTGGGAAGCCAATGAAAGGTTTTCAGCAAAAGAATAACATGATTAGATGTTTTAAAAAATATTTTAAAAATAAAGATCAGTACCGTGGTCTATGATGGGACAAGGATGGAGGCAGGGAGACAGCTAGGATTTTACAGGAGTACAGTGACATGATGAGATACAAAACTAAGGTATTGGCACAGAGGTTAGAAGAGGAAAGACACATGTGAAAGGTATGAAAAGGCAGTAAACAGAACTAGATGAACTGGTGAGGAATAGAGAACAGGGCAGAGGGAGAGTTTCTGATGATGCCAGCTGGGAAAGACTGGGGGAGGGAGGATGCCACAGTGGTGGGGGGGGGAATATGCATTTGTCTTTGAGGGGACTGGGGAGAGGGGTGTTGAATTAACCTGTTACATGTTCAGTTTTAGATGCTCACATCGTACCTATATGGGGATGTACTTTGATGGTTTTATAGTCAGCAAGGACTAGAAGTATATATGAGTACAAATGGGTAAAATAACAATAAATAATAACATATATATGTAATCTCAAGGGGTAATGGAAAAACACTGCTGGGAATTTTCTGGGAACAAACCAGGTGTTAGGAGCAGGGAAAAGGTATTCCAGGAAAAGACACAGAAGTGTAAGCAAAGAATAATTGGCTGCCCATTGTGGAAGGTGAGAAAAAAATCACCAGGGAGTGTAGAGAGAGTATTAATATTCCCTGGTTCTCCACTGCCCTGTCCTCTGTGCACCCGTGGAGCCTCAGAATAAAACACTGTAGGATCCACGAGAAAGGAGTGACAAATATTCAAACAAATCTATTTAGTATCTTGGATAAACAGGTCAAAGAGAAAACAATTATGGTACAATGTCAAAGGATGGGGGAAACATGAAAATCGCATACTGGACACCCCTTAAGTATTGGTGTCATCAAAGAACTTACAAGGAGTAAGGACAAAAGTCAGACAGCCAAGAGAAAAGATGAACTAGAGAGGGAGTGTTGAGGAACTTCGAGTAGCTGGGATAGGTACCCAACCTATTCAATTAAATTCCAAAAACATGAAAAAGAAATAAAATCAATTGGTGAAAGAGTCCAGGCTGAAGAATTTAAAATGTAGAGGAGCAGATTCAAACCTGGTGACAGTGGTAGAGTCCTACCTTGCACACAGATGTTTCATATTCATACACATTTTCAGCTGAGCAAATACCCCCTCTAGCCCCTAAGTGCTCAATTACCCATCCCCGAAGGTCTTCAATTACCTCTGTGCTCACCTCAGCAATGAAACGTGTCAAAGAAAAACACACCCTAATGTGCTTGAAGAGAAGGGAATGAGGGATGTGTAATGTTTTTGAAGCCTAGGTTTAAAGCTAGACACTGAGAACTTTCCGAGAATGTGTTGAAAGTTGCAGTAGAAAGTCCTGTTATCTTTAATGGGAATTTCATGGCTAATTCCCTGTGCAATGCTGAAAATGTGCCCCTTAAATGTGATTTATTTTTTGCCTTAAGATATATGGAGTGAACAGCGTATTCAATTTGGCTCTGCTGCTGCTGCCAGGATCTCTCTCCAGCTGTTGCCCATTGCTTTTCCGTTGTGTTCAGTTGTTTTCCATGGTGCCCGTCTCTGCTTGCCATCTCTTTGCTTTTTTTCCAAATACTCATTAACCCCTTGTCTTTCAGCTCCAGACCGTGAGACATAGGAGTTAGTACAGTCATGGGAAGATTTCATCAGTACTGTCTCTTTGACAGGAGTCAAATAATAATGTTGAAATTATCAATAGATACCTGGAAGTTATGTCTATAAAATGTACTGGAAACTTGCCTGAATGATCACTGGCTTTTGGATTGCCCCTATTGTTAGACCGCCATTCAAATTCTCCTAAAGGGAGAATGTAAATATTTAATATTTTATTATCCATGCATATGTGTCTATAAGTGAATTCTGTATTTTTGAAAACAAATAACTGTTTGCCCTTTTTTCACGTAAGAGTATTTCCGTGTTTCATTAAGAAAAGTGCCTTCTCTGTTATAGGGGAACAAGGACAGAGGTATTGGGTTTTTGAAATCCCTGCTGACTGGTGGCAATTTTCTCAAGCTTTTCATTTATCACAAACGCATTGCTCAGGGTGACCAAGTTGGGCAGGACCAATAGATCAGCAGAAGTCCTTTCCATATTAATTGTGCAGACACTCTGCCTGTGTTGAGCCATAGCAGCCCCTTTGGCATTGATTCCTATTTAACGTACTGCCTTAGCCCTCAGATGTATAGTTCTTCCTCCGTGTGAGGTAATAAAAGGAGGCAGGGAGAATAAAACCCTGCAACAGTAAACAATTAGTTTCTTCAATCGGGTGCTTCCTTCTAGTTGTCAATATACTTTTCACAGTGGTGCCCTGTGCTCAGTAGTTAGAAGTAATTAGAAACCAGAATAAATGAATGAACTGCAGGAATGAACACGCCTTACCCAGCACAGTGCATTTTATACAGAAAAATGCACATCTGTAGTAGAGAAGGAACACAATCTTCCTTCAGTTTATTTTTACTACGTGATCGCTTTACAATCGATAGAATTGTTCAGCAGGTTTCAAATCTAGTTTCTTTTTAATCATGAACACATTTCAGTACGATGAGGTCTACATTCGTAGTGAAGTCGTTTGGTTTGGCTGCATTAGTCTCTACCAAAACAGTGCATTTAGCATGCAATGCTGAGACCAAGATTGGGACTGTTGAATTATGGATGTGGAGAGTTGGGATTCTCTAAAAGCAGTGATCTATGTGATGTGATTTTGGTATAATGGAAAGAGCTCTGGATTTTGAATTAGAAAACTGGTTTTGAATCCTGTTGCTTACTATGTGACCATGATTCCGTCATGGTCTCTCAGAGATTTATTGGTGGAATGGGAATAATAATTTCTTTTTGCAAAAGGTGGCATGAGGATTAAGTGAGTAATATATGTGAAAACATCTACTGCAGGACCTGGCAGTAGTGTACACTCAGTTGTTTCTATCTTCATCTCTGTTTCTGATGGTGAATCCATCTTCTCATTGCAGAAGTAGAAATATGAAATGCATCTGTTTAAAATGACTAGATCATACCTACTAAAACAGGGAAACCTTGTATGTAAAACAAAATCACAGTGGTTGCTAAGAGAGTAGATCTTAAATGTTCTCAACCACAAAAAAGAAGTGGTAATTATGTGATGGAGGTGTTAGCTAACTATAGTGGTAATCGTCTTGCACCATGTAAGTGTATCAAGTCAACATACACAACTTTAACCAACACAATGTTATATGTCAATTATACCTCAGTAAAGCTGGAGAAATCACAGTGATGAGTCATGATAGGATGTAAGAAGAGTATGAAAAATATGAATTCACTCCTCTGACCTATAAGAAGTAGAATACACAAAGCACTGGACCCTGTTAGAGCTTATTTTTAGAATCCTCCATTGATAGCTGGTAGAAAGTTGTCCAAGAACAGCAGAACGGGATCCCCTTGAATTCAAGGACAGGAAGTCTTCTTCCCTCGTGTCAAAAATCAAGAGTATGTGTTAGAATAACGACAGATATTTAGGACTTGGAAAGAATCAGGTGCTGGCATTTGTTTGTGCATTCATTCATTGAGGGACAGAGGAGTTATTTATGGAGCACTGCTATGGGGCATGCACTGTGCTACCCCAAACTAGGGTTGTAAGAGGTCCTTGCTCTCCCAGCAATTCTGAGGTCTTGACAAGGGGACCACATTGGGAAGCCAGCCAGCCATACTGTGTGGCACCAGTTTACTTCAATATGGACAGTAGGAGAAAGAGAGCCAAAGGATTGGGTTTATTAATGAAGTGACTCAAAGAAATGAACACGTTTTTGAAACTACAGGAGAGGGGAAGCATATATAACATGTCATTTTGACAGTGTTAAAGAATTGATTCTGCAAGGGTTCCAAATGTATTCTTCTGAACCTGGAAAATAGGTAAATGATACATAGACCATTTTGATGAGCGAATAAGTGTTAATTAATAGAATTAATGTAAGAATAATGAATCAATATATTACAATACATCATTTCCAAGCATTAACAAAACGCATTGAGAGTTGTTCATCAGAAGCCATGGTACGAGCAGTAATTAAACCCTGAGAAAGGGAAATGCGAGTCATTGTTCATGAAAGAAAAGCTATATACCATTTAGAAGTTGTAGGGGAATCTGTGATTGTTCTTTTACTAAAATCTATTGTCTCTGCAGTTCATTTATTACTTTACCAAATTTATTTAATAAGTGAACACTTCTTGAACACGTAGATGGCAAATGTAGAGTATAAAGAAATGAATTGTATCTTTTAGGAGTTACGTATAATACTGTTGGCATGAATTAGGAATTCATGTCATTTCTTCTCAATAACTGTATATTGAATGCTTACTTAATCCAGGGAAGTATGCTAGGGTCTAGGAAGGTTACAATCAATACAGACACTAGTCTGGCCTGTTGGTGGTGGTGTAGTAATATTAATGAAAATTGCTAACATTTGTTGAGAATGTACTACATGCTGTGTCCTGTGCGAAGTTCTAGATATGAATTATTTCCTCTAATCCTGAAAACAACACTCTGAGATGCGTACTATCATTAAACTCAATTTACTGATGAGGAAACCGTTTCAGTAGCTTAAGTTACTTGCCCAGAGTCACAGAGTTTATTAGCAGATTTAAGATCCAGCTTAGGAAGTTTGCCTCTAATGCCCGTATTCTTCATCCCTACACCTTTCAGACAAGTATAATATAGCATGACCAGAGGCATGATATGTGACCCAAAGCAGGGCATCTGAGATCATATCAGGAAGAGAGCAGCATATGAGAACTGAGAGGAGGTGACTTCAGAGAACTGTGAACAGTATAGTTGAAGCATGGAGTAGAAGTAAGGAAAATCAGAGACCATATTGTGAAGACTTTGTATTTCAAGTTACCAATGGAAAGCCATTGAAATGCTTGCATTTTCATCTGCATTTTTAAAAGATCGCCTTTGATGAATAGTGGGAAGAGGCAAGACAAGAAGAGTCTGAGCCAGGTTGCACCAATCTAGGCAAGAGTTGATGTTAGCAGTGCAGCCAGAGAGGAGAGGTTTGAGGGGTAGTAAGAAATATGAAATTAACAAGCGTGAAAGGTACTAGAGTAGGTATATTAGCACGTGGACCTGCCGCACATACATTAATCTCTTGTGATTGATGTTTGGTTTGAACGGCTTGGAAGCTTATATCTCAGTCTGGAGGTGAAACAGGGGGTCATCGTAAAAGACTAGGCAAAGATTTCAGGAAAGCAATAATTTTAATCTCGACCACATCTTCTTCCTTTGGGAAGGCTTTGCAAAAATGGGAAGGTTGAAGACACTAAAAATATCGCACAATACACCTTTAAGGAATTAGATAGTTTCTGCATCTTATTTCTTCTAACAGCTTTCTTATTTCTTTGAATGCTGGCACTTAATATTTAAAAATCAGTAAATGTGAGGATCTGGGATTGCACCATACTTACTATACCCATTACTACACAGTGTCTTTTAAACAATGTTTCTAAGAACTAACTCATCAGACACTTTAAATTATAGTAACTTGGTAGCACATTTCAAGAAGTTTAACATTTAGATTAAATTAAAAAACTGTTAATGGAGAATCTCTAACTCAGATATTTCCTACAACTGCTTGTTTTTTGTTTGTTTGTTTGTTTGTTTTTTGCGGTACGCGGGCCTCTCACTGCTGTGGCCTCTCCCGTTGCAGAGCACAGGCTCCGGATGCGCAGGCTCAGCGGCCATGGCTCACGGGCCCAGCCGCTCCGCGGCATGTGGGATCTTCCCGGACCGGGGCACGAACCTGCATCCCCTGCATCGGCAGGTGGACTCTCAACCACTGTGCCACCAGGGAAGCCCCAACTGCTTGTTTTTTGTTTTTACTGCCTGATTAAATGGGATTATGAGAAAAGCACAAGGAAGAAGCACAGATATTTGGAAACTGAGCAGAATCATTTACATTTTTTCCAACAGGGAGAAAATGTGTCTTTAGTTCAAAGATTGTTGAAACTAGTTTGCCTTAGGCTCTGTAGGACTGAAGTTCAGATGCTGCTGCAGAGTGCATAAGACCAGGTGATCACAGGATCTTCCATCTGTCATAAAAAGCTTCTGGGTGTGAAAGAGTGGTGGGCAAATAACAGTAGTATCTGCTGATATTCCAGCTTATTTCACCTCCTTCGTTCTCGTGGGATTGAAATAGTCATTATTATCCTCTCCAAAATTTGAATGCTGCCCAGGTTACTTCAGCTTAATAAAGTATCCTGGAGAACCACGGCTGATTAGATTCCTAATAACTTATTAGTGACAGTCACTTGAACAAGGATAATGGACCTGGCTTTTAATTAAAGGAGCAAAAAAGACTTTCATAGAATACGGGGAAATTGATTTTACGTTTTAAGGTCTAAATCTGTAAGATTCTAAATATAAACAGCTGCAACTATATCAAGACAAATAATTCATGGGAAGAATGTCATCAAGGAATAGGGTCTTCAGGCTGTCTTTATACATAGATTCTGAGCCATGCATTTTCCCTAAGGGAATTTTTTCCCTCTTATTTTTGTGACTAAAGGCAGTATCACAGTTGGAAAGGATGGTGAAAATGAGGCAATACACATGGAAATCCGGAGCTAAAAAACAAAATCAAGACTCTGATCATTGGGTGGAATTCTACACTGGGGCAAAACTCACTGATTTCAGAATGGTTAAATATTTATTTCACTTTATATTCATCTAGCACAAAATCAAATTAACCTGTATATGAATGCAAATAATTCCAAATGAAATATTGAAGTAAATATTGAAATATTTAGCCAGTTTATATAGATTGTTAGGGGACATGTCTAATGTTGCCTTTTCCAGAGCAGATCAAAACCATTGTTTGGCCTATGGTCCTTTAAACTCAGAAACCCCAACATATGCCTTTCAGCTGTGGGTGTGTGTCTTCCATTTATCATATTTTTCTAACAGGAAATTGTCCTGCTAATTATACTGCACTAGCACACACAAAAAAATGAACATAACTTATCCAAGTGCCTCAATTCTATTATTATGGCACAAAAGAGTGAAAAAATCAGTGCTCAAGTAACTTTTTAAGTTGAAACATGTATCTCTAAATTCAGTGACTCCAGTGGGGTTTGTTTTGGGGCACAGTTTTTAGTGGTAATTGAGTATGTAACGTTATTGAGGGATACAATAGAAATTTTCAAAGTAATATTCAGTCTCATTCTCAATTTTTAAAATATGGAGAAATAAAAGCAAAGTATCCCTTGCGAAAGATTGCATTTTTCTCTCTTTAATTACCTTTTAAGTTTTTTTTGTTTTTCACTTCAACATCTACATAATGTGAACTTAAGGCAAATTATTGTGGCTACAAATTCAGAGATCCTCATTACACTAGTTTTTCATGTGTTTCATTTAAGGTGTCAGTTTATAATTAGAATCTGAATGCCCCTCCTTCACTAGTAATAACAAAGTTTGGGACCACCCAAGAGAGAACAATATGGTTAGCTGCCAGGCAAAACATTAGAGTTCCTGGCAGTGAACATGCTGAAAGTCAGCAAAGAAATCCACAGCTCAAAGCCATAAACATACCGTTGTTCTGGTTTGCCATGTCAGTTTCACTGTGAGTTACTGCATCACCCTGGTGGCCTGAAAGGGATGATGCATCTCCCCAAGTGTTCAATTTGATGCACTTCAACCCTTGGGAGATCGGCTTCCTTGTTTAGTAGGGTTCGAATCAACATTAAATGAGGCTTTAGAGCTCTGGAGGTTTTAAATTGTAATTAAAGTAAAACTGATGTTTTTGTCTGTAATCATGGTAAATGACCAAATATGTAGAAGGTCCTCGGGTTTGGAGAATCTTTTATCTGATTTATTATAGAAATGTGATGAGTCATCTTAAAGGAAAAGATTAACATGTTTTTATAAAATGGTTAACACATAACCTGCTTCAAATAAGAATTGAAGTCTTAAAATTGAACTGAATGTAGTATAATAGATATGAGTTAATAAGTAGTTGAAATACAATATGTTGCATTTAAACCAATTTAGGAAAACTAAGCTTTGTCTCTCCAGTGAGACTGAGTTGAGGGAGGGAGGGAGGGAGGGGGTGTTGGCTATTGTTCATTGCAGCCCCCTGGCATCGAGAAATAGGACTGGCAAACAGGAGACCGTTTCACGTGCTTTTCCTGACCCTAAGCTCTACAGTTCGACACAAAATAAAGTTGATACCGGATGTTCTAGGATCAGTTGGGACAAACACACGAAATAAAAATCACAGAGAATCGTATTAGCAAGTGCCAAATGATAGTCATGTGAACTCCATTTCAACCAAACCCCAATTTACAAAGGAGATGTTGGTGAAAGTTTCTCATGAACTTCATGTAATTATCATAATCTAATAACATCATAATCTTACGGAAGAATTGACAACACGTTTCAACATCAACATTATTTTAAATTTAAAAATTGTTGTCAAATATAAAAACCTCCATAAGGTTCTTTAGCATGAGGACCATAATGTATGGAAGAATATTCCACAGAGTAGCTTCTGGCTCTATACATTCCAACCTTGTTTCTCCTGCACCACACAGAGTCCTGGGTGCACCAGGATATGAACACATTGCATTACAGCCTTGGGCCCTGCACGTCCTTTTCAACCTTGGGTGAGTCTGTACAATGCGCAGTGGGAATACTCTGGAGTCCATTCCTATACTAGGATATTGTAATAACCTAACTATAAGTGACTGTGAATCATATCCATAGGTCCCAGTAAATTTAGCCTAAATGGCTCCCTAATTCTACTTCCTTTAGCTCAGTTCCAGAAGGAACTATGGCCATTGGAACATTGCAGAACATGACAGAGGAAAGCCGGGACATAAAAAGACAGCAGTCATAACCATTTGCAGTCAAAACATTTGGCTTTTGCAAATTTGTAAAAGCATATGACTATGTGAACAGGTTGCTAGGGATCCTATGAAAAAGGGACTCTGAAACTCAACAATTTTAGCTTGAAAGTAAATTACCTCTGCCAGCACTTAATGGTACTTGTAGTTACAAAGTAGACACTCAAAAATATTTGTTGAATGAGTGGATGAATAGAAAGTTACCTCTTTGTGACTCTTCCATAGCATTCCTAAATCAAAGTGCTTTTCAAATTAAGTTGGACCCATTGGCCACAGGTTACATTTATCATATTAAAACTATGCTAAATCCCTGAGTGATGTGGGATCTATTTTTAATATGAAATATGTCAAGAAGATTTATTCATTATAAGCACAGGTATTGACCCTTTCCTTTTTTCTTTCTATGAGGAAATGCACAATTTCTGCATAATTTTGCAGCCCTGTCAAGTACACGTTCTCAGGAGTATACCCTAAGCAGAGCTGTTACTTGGGATGTCTTATTACTAATATCATGGAACAACTTTCCTCAGTGTATATGTTATATTTGCCTTTTTATGAAGGACAGATTCTACACTGTGACCTTTATTTTACTTTTTCATTTTTGTGACTCTGAGAGAAAGAGTTGTCTAAATTTTTAAAATGATATTGCAGCTAGAAGGAGCTGAACAACTGAGAGCCCATATTTTCCAGGATGGAGTAAAAATGTAGATTTATTTAAATTTTAATTTAACTGCCTAATGTGAGAACAGAGATAGTTCTAGAAGGAAATTCGCAGGTCAGGTAAGAAATCTCGTATGGAATGGGATTTGCTTAGGATTCCTGGTCTTTGGTCTGTTTCCTTCATTCTCTTGCCCAGAATTAGCAGAACAGTCTCACTGGTAATCAGAGAAGTACCTATAAAATCAAATGATCCCTTGTAAAGCCTGACTCTGAGTATACATTTACGCACCATCAAAAAACCAGGTGCGGGCTTCCCTGGTGGCGCAGTGGTTGAGAGTCTGCCTGCCGATGCAGGGGACATGGGTTCGTGCCCCGGTCTGGGAAGATCCCACATGCCACGGAACAGCTGGGCCCGTGAACCATGGCCATTGAGCCTGTGCGTCCGGAGCCTGTGCTCCGCAACGGGAGAGGCCACAACAGTGAGAGCCCCGCGTACCACCAAAAAAAAAAAAAAAAAGCTATGAGGCGAATAATGGTATGTTGGAAGCAGAGTTATGGGCTTAGTGCTGGTGCTCTTCCACGTGCTTAATTTAGGAGAATGGAACTCTGTGATGCTGCAATGGAAAAACTAGGCCTCCATTGGATAAATCAGCTGTGAATCGAATAGGCAATATTTCTCTCGTTGACCTGGCTGTCTCTTTTTAAATTTTTTCACTTTTAAAAATTTCAAATTAATGGTGGGACCTAATTGGAACATACACAGTGGTTAGTACAAAAAGGCAAGTATAGACGAAGCCATCTTCTCTTGATATGCTGGTGAAATAAAACTTATGTATCCATTTTAAGCTAGATTTTTCTATTAGATGATGTACATGTGATTGGTTCTAAAGGTGTGACACTTTGAGGTACCCTGTCTGAGAGCATGTTACGGGCCACATTGATTGATCAGGAGATTACAGTAAAATCTTTTAAAGTCTCTGGCAGATAATTTGCTGCTGTACTGCTGTTTACTACAGCTTGAAGTAGAGAGAAATAAACCAGTTTAAAAAGGTTAAGAAAATGGATAAAAATTACAGGCTTCCTGTTAAAGGTCCTTCACAATGAGTAAGTGTTTGTTGTAAGTTGATGAGGGCAAGTGAGGCTTTATCAGGAAGCAGAGACATATTTCAGTATGATTAGAAAAAGATCAAGATTTTTTTCTTAGCTTC
The DNA here is from genome assembly GCF_000442215.2 of Lipotes vexillifer. Lineage (NCBI taxonomy): Eukaryota > Metazoa > Chordata > Mammalia > Artiodactyla > Lipotidae > Lipotes > Lipotes vexillifer. Next base: position 3,452,828 of record NW_006773723.1, read on the forward strand.
ATTCAGCTGGTGTAATGAGCATTATTGATTAAAATGTTAGGATCAGTAAGGACTTAAAATTGGAGTAGAGGAGACCTTAAGAAGGAGCAAAAGGTTATGGTGTGTTGAGTTAGCTGACAATTAAATGCTTTGTAAAATTTTGATTTTTTTTTGAACATGAACTGTCAATTATAGCTCTTGGCTTGCATTGGCATATGCATGCAGGTACATGTAATATACAATTTTATATTGTTGTCAGACTCGTACATTAAATATTTATAAACATCGTATACTACTAGAAGTTAATTATAAAACTTTAGCCCGTGTGACTATGTGTTCTTAATGCTTTCTAAAGAGTTCTCTGTTAATGTTAACGAGGAAGCTGCTTTTCACATCATTTAACAGCCAATGGAACTGATCGTGTTTCTCCTTAGAATGCAATTATTGTAATGATAAAGTTGCATTTTGTCAGGTTCTTTCTAAAATTACAGCAGTAATGTTTTAAATCCATTTCTCTTTTTTGCAAGTCATCAGTATCTGAATCTACCAGGTGTACTGGGCTTCTGTGGTACAGCCTCACAACCAGGGATAAATGAGTTCGACATTCCTCATATGTAATTGCACTGTAGAACTTTCATTTGTAG
>NW_006773723.1:3453485-3459350 GCF_000442215.2 Lipotes vexillifer
AAAAACTAAAGATCTAGAAAAATACATTTGTAAGATACCAAACCACAGAGAGGTAATTGCAAAAATGGAGAAAAAACAATCAAAATACTAATAAATTGAAAAATGAAGTGAAACAAAATCCACTAATATAGATGTTAGGCAAAACATCTAAAAGTAACGAACATTTTTATGGAATGTATGCAGAAGGTACCCCTAAAAAAGCAATTCAGAGACCAGCACCTGAAAATATTATCAAATGTAGAGGGTTCTTAGCTCCCTAAGCGTTGCTATAGAGAAAAATGTGGAAGAAAGTAAAAGAAATGCCCTAAAGGGAAGGAAGAGGACCAAGGCTCACCAATTACTGAATTTGGGTGCTGAATTCTGAATTTTCTTTGGGGCTGCTCTGGGCACCACATTGCTGAATAACTCATTAAAATTTCCTTTTCAAAATGTTAGTCTTTTGGATTGGGTCCAAGAAACACACTTTAAAAAAAAAATTCTGATCTTAGTGAATATTAATTTCACTTTTTTCTAAGATATTGGGTATAAATCAGTATAATTCTATTAACTATGAATATGTAAACATGAATGAAAGATATTAGTAAGTCATTTCTTTTAAATTACGTGCAATACCAGTAAAGATTCATATCTGATGATAAAATTTATTATAATTCTGCTTACTTAATTTTCTGTGTATAAACTCTCTCCTCAACAGAGTTCATTATGGGTTTGTTTTCAATTTAAATACTTAATTTAGGCCCCCAGCAGTGTACCTCTATAATCTTTTTTTTTTTTTTTGCGGTGCGCGGGCCTCCCACCGCCGTGGCCTCTCCCGTTGCGGAGCACAGGCTCCGGACGCGCAGGCTCAGCGGCTCACGGGCCCAGCAGCTCCGCGGCACATGGGCTCCTCCCGGACCGGGGCACGAACTCGCATCCCCTGCATCGGCAGGCGGACTCTCAACCACTGCGCCACCAGGGAAGCCCTATTATCTGTTTTTAAACAGGTGTTCTGTGTAGAAAAATCAGTGGTCTGTTGTCTAGTTGTTTTGAACTTGGCTGGTGCTATTTGATTTTGAAATTCATGTGGGAGAGGAAAAATAATTTTTCCTCTACTCTTCTGACTTCTCATTTGAGACCCCTGTAACAAAAGACAGATTACCAAGAGAAAAACGACAGAAGTTTATTAACATGGGTACCTCATGAGTACATGGGAGATACCCAGGGAAAAATGAGTACTTCTCCCAGGAGGCATACTGTTCCACCCTTCATTAGCAGCCCCAGATGTCTTGAAGAGCTTAACAGGAACCGGTGGAGTCTGACTTGCCCTTGCCTTTGCCTGCAGGTGCACCCTGAGCGTGACCCTGGAGCAGGCCATCATTCTGGCCAGAAGCCACGGACTGCCTCCTTGCTACATCATGCAGGCTACAGATGTGATGCGGAAGCAGGTGAGTCTCACAACACATTTTAGGAAGTTGTTTCTCACGCCCTGGATTTGAAGGTTCCTTGGTTCATTTATCAGGTGTCTGACAGGTACCTGGATGTGGCAGGCACTTTTCCAGGCTCAGAAAGTGAGTGGTGAACAAGAAACACTGATTCCCGGGGAAGAAGACCACGCAGGCATCTCTCTGAGGGTTCTCCAAGAAGCTTAGACAACCTGAAAAAAGGGAAGTCTAAGAGGTAACCTGATGGAAGACGGGGAGGTGTCCAGGCAAATGGACATGAGTGGATTTGGGGCAGCGTAAACTACAAGATACAAGGACATGTGGGCTTCCTTCGTGGCGCAGTGGTTAAGAATCCGCTTGCCAATGCAGGGGACACGGGTTCCAGCCCTGGTCCGGGAACATCCCACATGCTGCAGAGCAACTAAGCCCGTGCACCACAACTCCTGAGCTAGCGCTCTAGAGCCCGTGAGACACAACTACTGAGCCTGCACTCTAGAGCCCATGCTCTGCAACAGGAGAAGCCACCGCAATGAGAAATCCACACGCCGCAACTAGAGAAAGCCTGCGCACAGCAACGAAGACCCAACGCAGCCAAAAATAAATTAATTAATTAATTTTGAAAAAGAAGGACATGTGATGTTTTCTGGGAAAGGCAGGTGATTTAGGAAGGCTGGGGAATAGACTGGGGAAGAGGGAGGGGCAAGGAGGAAGAGGACAGAGTTGAGGGCCCTACTTGCTTCTGGAGATCTCAAAGGGACTTCCGCACCATGCTAAGAAGTTTGTGCCTTATTCTGAAGATAAAGCACGTACCTCAAATTTTCCTGCAGAAGATGAAGAGCTGCCTGTGGACTGTCTTTAGGTCACTGAAGTACTTATAGGTGAGAACACACTCTTACAAAGTGAATGAACTTTCTTTTTTTTGGCTTGCGGGATCTTAGTTCCCTGACTGGGGATTGAACCTGCGCCCTCAGCAGTGAAAGCTCGGAGTCCTGACCACTGGACCACCAGGGAATTCCCTGAACTTTCTGTACAATAGCTCAGTAGTATTTTAAGTGTGGTAGTTTGGTTTTGAACCAAAAGATTCTTTAAAAAGCTAACAGAAATGCACTAACCTCCAATGTACTGATTATTAGGAAAATGTGCTTAATCTAGTAGAAAAAACACAAGTCAGTTGAGAGATAAAAGAAGTTAAAAGACATCAATTTTATATTTTATTCTTCCACCTTTTATTAGGGCTACCTCAGAAAATTGATTTAACAAATCTCTCTACTTGCTGATTGGGTTTGAATTATCCAGTGATAGTGACTTAATTTTTAAGATATGCTTTTGTAATTATGTCTGCTTTATTTACTAAAGACTTAATGTATAACTCTCAAGCAAACATACAAATCCCTATGGATTTGCTCCCAAGATTACACTACAGAATGTCAACCAAGTCAAAAGAAAAATCCATGGAAACAGTCCTGAGTGAGGCCAGTGCCCAGCCTGGGGTCTGCAGAGATGAGGTAGAGCCAAAAGCACATGTTCGTTGATGCTTCGGGTTGAGAACTGCAGAGCTGAATATTGAAAACCAAGATCTCACAAGGTCCAAGAGGGATTTGCTAAGTAAAGGTCAGATCCGTGAGAAGCACATGACACAGTGTGGTTCGGCTGGAAAAGGGCAAATGCAGGTGCAAATGCCAGCAGGTTTGGGAAGGATTTTTTTGGTAGATATTCAAATTTGGTTTTAAAAAAGTAGATCAAAGTAAACTTGTGATTATCCATATCAGGGTTGGGATTTGGGTGCTAAAACATACAGCAAGAGATTAAGCTTTCTGTTTCACTCTGTTGCTGTTAGAGTGAGTTTGCACTCTAAGACTTGGAGGAGCCCTCTCCAAGGGAAGACTAAGAGACTGATAATTGATTTTTTTTTCTTTTTTAATAAAATTTATTTATTTATTTATTTATTTATTTATTTATTTATGGTTGTGTTGGGTCTTCGTTGCTCTGTACGGGCTTTCTTTAGTTGCGTCGAGCGGGGGCTACTCTTCATTGCAGTGTGTGGGCTTCTCATTGAGGCAGCCTCTCTTGTTGCAGAGCACGGGCTCTAGGCACACGGGCTTCAGTAGTTGTGTGACGCGGGCTCAGTAGTTGCAACACATGGGCTTAGTTGCTCCGCAGCATGTGGCATCTTCCCAGACCGGGACTCAAACCCATCTCCCCTGCATTGGGAGGCGGATTCTTAACCACTGTGCCACCAGGGAAGCCCCGATAATTGATCTTTTTAAGAATAATCCAGTAAAGAGGTCATTATGAGCTGGCTACATATACATTCTTACTACATGGATTTGAATAATCAAACCCTTTAAATTCTTACAACTGAAAACTGAGATAGATAAAATAAAGATGGGAAAAGTAAAAACAATATTACCTAGGCCTTAATGACTTATTTAACTGGTTCAAGCCTCTTTAAAATTTATTTGTATATTAATAATAAATTATTAGTTAATTATTAGTTATTAATATATCATATATTTATAAAGTATAATTTTAAAAGACTGAAAACTTATGAAGTTTGTTAGTTGATTTCTAAACTGCAGTATTTTTCAGTGTTTATCACTCCCTCCTCCTCTTTTTTGTTAATAAATCCATTTAGGATGGGTAGCTTCCTACCTTTGTTGCTTGTTTCTCTGCTCCAAGTTATGACACCTCCAAATGGTTCTCAGACAAAGACCTGATTTCTGCCTTTTTTGTGAAAGATCATGGAGCCTTGGGTCCTCTCTTCATAGAAACTGGGGTGGACTGGTGCCCAGAGGAGATTTTTGCAATATTCCTTCTGTGGCCGATCCTCTTTCAAGTATTCAGCAGTTACAGGCAGTGGGATTAATGGCTGGGATCCAGTCTACAAGCCAACTCTTACCCACGTGGGATCTGAGTAGTTCGAACACAAGTGTGAATCAAAAATCTAACTTTTCTGACCCTTCTGTCTTTTAATCGTTTAGATTCAGCTTTCCAGAGACAGAATGGTTAGAATGTTTACCTGGTTAATGAATAATATTTTCTAAGATCTTTAGTTTCTTTTTGAAGAACAAGGAGCCTTTCAGCATGATTTACTGTTCTTATTTCTAATTGCAGTGTAGACCTCCCTCCATATCTGCCACGGTTTGGTTCCAGGAACCCCTACAGATAACAAGTCCTTGGATGCTTAAGTCCTTTACAAAAAATGGTGGAGGAGCACAATGAATACAGTTGGCCCCCCATATCCGCGGGTTTTGAGTCCATGGATTCACATCCACGGATTCAACCAACTGTGGATCAATGACACAGTTGATTGAATCTGCAGATGCAAAACCCACAAATATGGTGGCCAACTGTATAGTTTTCATGAACAGATTTCATGTATGTAGTTTTAATAGAGTTGTTTTAATTATCTGGTTGAGTTAGAAGAAAAGGTAAAAGAAGGGAAAGGTACTATGCCCCATGCAATTTGTGGGTGATGATTATAATAATCCTAGGTAGCATTTTTACATAACCAACTGATATGATTAATAAATGGTTTGAGGACTTCCCTGGAGGTCCAGTGGTTAAAACTCTGTGCTCCCAATGCAGGAGGCATCGGTCGGATCCCTGGTTGGGGAACTAAGATCCTGCATGCCGCGCAGTGTGGCCAAAAGAAACACAAATGGTTTGAGGTAGAAGCTCTAATTTACATTATAAACTTAAAGTCTCCTATCCTCTAAATTATATGTTCCAAGTATTTTTTGGTAGAAGTCTACCCCAAATTCTTTTCTGACCTTTTTAATAAAAATTTGGATTCTGAAGAATTCTGTCTCCTGACCTCCAGTATCAGGGCTTTATACTGAGCACTAAGGACAAAGACCAAGGACGATCAGCTTCTTGCCTAGCCTTATGGCGCACATGTGTGGGCAAATCATCATGGTGCACCCACAGGCAGGTGCTCTCCGGGGTACACAACCTCAGTGCATGAGGACGTAAAACAGGGAACAAGTAAACGAGTGGACTGTGAGCCCCTGAATGGCTGGGACACCGAGTATATGTCATGATGGTATCACTGGTTTCTACATTAATACCCAGTATAGAGTAAATGCTAAGTGATGTTTAGTCAATGAATTAGTTCTACCTAGGAGAACTAGAAAAAGGCTTCATGCAGAAAGTAAATATGTGATAGTAGCCAAGAGCACAGATTCTAGGGCCACACACCCTCAGCTTGAATCCCAGCTCCAGTGTTTACTGTCTGTGTGATTTGAGGCAAGACTCTTAGCTTCTCTGTTGCTTCCTTTGCTCATTACTAAGACAAAGATAATAATGGTATAATGCTTGCTTCGTACTGTTGTTTTGAGGCTTGAATACTGAATGCATTTAAAACAGTACCTAATATAGTGAATGACCAACCAATAATTGATTTGGGCGTTGGAGGATAAATGTGATGCAGACATGTAGGGAA
>NW_006773723.1:3459360-3483453 GCF_000442215.2 Lipotes vexillifer
GAAAAGGACAGAGAGGGTGTTTAGTAGAGGGAAAACATGAGCAAGGTGTAAAAATGCCAGTCGCTGGCACATTGAGTATAAGAAGAATTATATGGCTGAATTCCAAATGGAGTATACCAGCAGATGTGTTCAGCATGATGAGCTTCAATTTTATTTGAAAACTTTTAAGCAAAAATCTTTCTAGAAATTATTTAATGGAATATCATGAGACTAAAGACAAAAATAATTATACAAAAATACCATATTCCAGTTAGTAAATCTGTTTCTCACAGGGGTACGATTTAGAGATTGTAAAACTAGTTAATGTCTTTGGTAGGACTGAACAAATACGTAAGTATATTGTAAATATTGAGAGTCAGGTTTCTTACTGTCTGAGAAAGAAGTTACAAATAAGGAAAGGGAGAAGCCTGGAATTTAGAATGAACCCTGGGGTACTGGATTGGAACCGGAAGTGTCAGCTTGAATGCATGGACACATACACACATACACACACACACACAGATAGAGATAGGTGTAGAAAGAAATATAGATGTTTGAGTACGTTTACACTAATCAACTAGCTCAGCCCACTGAGAAGACCTAGAAGCAGTTACACACCAGTAGTAGTAATGGGCATAGCCACTGTCCAGATATTGAGTTCTAAATATCATTCTCCATTAAAAAGAGCCAGGGAGGGCCTTCCCTGGTGGCGCAGTGGTTGAGAGTCCGCCTGCCGATGCAGCGGACGCGGGTTCGTGCCCCGGTCCGGGAGGATCCCACATGCCGCAGAGCAGCTGGGCCCGTGAGCCATGGCCGCTGAGCCTGCGCGTCCGGAGCCTGTGCTCCGCAACGGGAGAGGCCACGACAGCGAGAGGCCCGCGTACCGCGAAAAAAAAACAGAGCCAGGGATTCGGGTGGTGTGGAAAGACGCTGAGTTAGCGTCTCTCCACAACTAGGGTGCCTGCTAGCCATTGGTGGGAGACCCTGAGGCCCAAGGAGACAGGAGGAACCCCCAAATGAACCGGCAGGATGTGGGGGGAATAAGGGGGGAGGAGAAGTGGAGGCCAGACAGGATCGGTGCCTCTGAGGCTGGGGAGATCAGGAGAGGCACGCAGGAGGGGCCCTCCAGGAGGAGCGCGAGAAGAACCGAGGGCGTTTACCCCGCCCACTCTGGCCCAGGGAGCCTGCTAGGCTCCAAGGTGAGGTCCCCAGCCCTCTGAGACCAGGGGTGGGGGGCACTCCTGGCCACTTCTGTTTCTTGAGCCTAAGCCCCACACCCCCCACAGCCCCCAGGGCCTTTTCCAGCCTGGAAGATCTTAAGTATACACCCCGCCCACCACCCAAACCTCACCCTTGCTTAGACCCCGCCCTCCACAGCCAAGGCCTTTCCCCTCCTCTTTTTTTTTCTTTTCCCTCCCCCTCTTTTGTTATTATTGTGGTACTGTTGTACGTTCCAGTTGTTGATTCATCTATATTTTTATGTTTAGATTCTTTCTAACATATCTGTTAGTTTCCTAGTCTAATTTTACTTTTTACTTTGTTATTGTTATTGTTTATATTTTTGTAATTTTTTGCCATCCCATGTGGCTTGCAGGATTTTGGTTCATGAGCTGGGGGTGGGGCCGAAGCTCTTGCAGTGGGAGCTCTGAGTCCAAACCACTGGATTAACAGAGAACCTCAGGCCCCATGGAATATTCATCGGAGTGAGGTTTCACAGAGGTCCTCATCTCATCACCAACACCCAGCTCTATCAAATAGCCTACAAACTCCAGTGTTGGAAGCCTCAGGCAAAACAACCAGTAAGACAGGAACACAGTTCCACTCAAAAAAAAAAAAATGAGATGGCAAAAAGATATGTCACAGATGAAGGACCAAGGTAAAAGCCTACAAGACCAAATAAATGAAGAGGAGCTAGGCAATCTACCTCAATAAGAATTCAGAGTAATGATAGTAAAGATGATCCAGAATCTCAGAAATAGAATGGAGGCACAGATTGAGAAAATACGAGAAATGTTTAACAAAGATCTAGAAGAACTAAAGAACAAACAAACAGAGATGAACAACACAATAACTGAAATGAAAAATACACTAGAAGGAATCAATAACAGAATAATTGAGGCAGAAGAACGAATAAGTGAGCTGGAAGACAAAATGGTGGAAATAACTGCCAAGGAGCAGAGTAAAGAAAAAAAAATGAAAAGAATTGAAGACAATCTCAGAGACCTCTGGGACTACACTAAATGCACCAACATTTGAATTATAGGGGTCCCAGAAGAAGAAGAGAAAAATTATCTGAGAAAATATTTGAAGATTATAGTCGAAAACATCCCTACCATGGGAAAGGAAATAGTCACCCAAGTCCAGGAAGCACAGAGAGTCCCATACAAGATAAACCCTAAGAAAAACACACCAAGATACATATTAATCAAACTAACAAAAATTAACTTCAAAGAAAAAATATTAAAAGCAGCAAGGGAAAAACAAAAAATAGCATGCAAAGGAATACCCATAAAGTTATCAGCTGAGTTTTCAGCAGAAACTCTGCAGGCCAGAAGGGAGTGGCAGGATATACTTAAAGTGATGAAAGAGAAAAACCTACAACCAAGATTACTCTTCCCATCAAGGATCTCATTCAGATTTGATGGAGAAATCAAAAGCTTTTCAGGCAAGCAAAAGCTAAGAGAATTCAGCACCACCAAACCAGCTTTACAACAACAAATGCTAAAGAAAGTTCTCTGGGGGGGAAACACAACAGAAGAAAAAGACCCACAAAAACAAACCCAAAACAATTAAGAAGATGGTAATAGGAACATACATATTGATAATAACCTTGAATGTAAATGGATTAAATGCCCCAACAAAAAGACACAGACTGGCTGAATGGATACAAAAAGAAGACCCATGTATATGCTGTCTACAAGAGACCCAGTTCAGACCTAGGGACACATCCAGACTGAAAGTGAAGGGATGGAAAAAGATATTGCATGCAAATGGAAATCAAAAGAAAGCTGGAGTAGCAATACTCATATCAGATAAAATAGACTTTAAAATAAAGACTGATACAAGAGATAAGGAGGGACACTACATAATGATCGAAGGATCAATCCAAGAAGAAGATATAACAATTATAAATGTTTACGCACCCAACATAGGAGCACCTCAGTACATAAGGCAAATGCTAACAACCATGAAAGGAGAAATTGACAGTAACACAATAATAGTAGGGGACTTTAACACCCCACTTACACCAACAGACAGATCATCCAAAATGAAAATAAATAAGGAAACACAAGCTTTAAAGGACACAATAGACCAGATAGATTTAATTGATATTTACAGAACATTCCACCCAAAAGTGGCAGAATACACTTTCTTTTCAACTGCACATGGAACATTCTCCAGGATAGATCACATCTTAGGTCACAAATCAAGCCTCAGAAAATTTAAGAAAATTGAAATCATATCAAGCATCTTTTCTGACCACAACAGTATGAGACTGGAAATCAGTTACAGGAAAAAACTGTAAAAAACACAAATACATGGAGGCTAAACAGTAATAATCAAGAGATCACTGAAGAAATCAAAGAAGAAATTAAAAAATACATAGAAACAAATGACAATGAAAACACAATGACCCAAAACCTATGGGGCGCAGCAAAAGCAGTTCTAAGAGGGAAGTTTATAGCAATTCAATCCCACCTTAAGAAACAAGAAAAATCTCAAATAAATAATCTAACCCTACACTTAAAACAACTAGAGAAAGAAGAACAAAGAAAACCCAAAGTCTGTAGAAGGAAAGAAATCATAAAGATCAGAGCAGAAATAAATGAAATAGAAACGAAGAAAGCAATAGCAAAGATCAATAAAACTAAAAGCAGATTCTCTGAGAAGATAAACAAAATTGATAAACCCTTAACCAGACTCATCAAGAAAAAAAGGGAGAGGACACAAATCAATAAAATTAGAAATGAGAAAGGAGAAATCACAAGTGACACCACAGAAATACAAAAGATTATAAGAGACTACTACAAACAACTCTATGCCAGTAAAATGGACAAGCACGAAGAAATGGACAAATTCTTGGAAAGGTGCAATTTTCCAAGACTGAACCAAGAAGAATTAGAAAATATAAACAGACCTATCACAAGCACTGAAATTGAAACTGTAATTTAAAATCTTCCAACAAACAAAAGTCCAGGACCAGATGGCTTCACAGGCGAATTCTACCAAACATTTAGAGAAGAGCTAACACCCATCCTTCTCAAACTCTTCCAAAAAATTGCAGAGGGAGAAACACTCCCACAGTCATTCTACGAAGCCAGCATCACCTTGATACCAAAACCAGAAAAAGATATAACAAAAAAGAGAAAGCTATAGACCAATATCACTGATGAACATAGTTGCAAAAATCCTGAACAAAATACTAGTAAACAGAATCCAATAGCATATTAAAGGGATCATACACCATGATCAAGTGGGATTTATCCCAGGGATGCAAGGATTCTTCAATATATGCAAATCAATCAATGTGATACACCATATTAACAAATTAAGGAATAAAAACCATATGATCATCTCAGTAGATGCAGAAAACGCTTTTGACAAAATTCAACATGGATTTATAATAAAAATTCTTCAGAAAATGGGCATAGAGGGAACCTACCTCAACATAATAAAGGCCACATATGACAAATCCACAGCAAGCATTATACTCAATGGTGGAAAACTGAAAGCATTTCCACTAAGATCAGGAACAAGACAAGGATGTCCACTCTCGCCACCCTTATTCAGCATAAATTTGGAAGTCCTGGCCACGGCAATCAGAGAAGAAAAAGAAATAAAAGGAATATAAATTGGAAAAGAAGAAGTAAAACTGTCACTGTTTGCAGATGACATGATACTATACATAGAAAAATCCTAAAGATGCCACCAGAAAACTACTAGAACTAATCAATGAATTTGGTAAGTTTGCAGGATACAAAATTAATGCACAGAAATCTCTTGGCATTCCTATATACCAACAACGAAAAATCAGAAAGAGAAATTAAGGAAACACTCCTATTTACCATTGCAGCAAAAAGAATAAAATACCTAGGAATAAACCTGCCTAAGGAGGCAAAAGACTTGTACTTAGAAAACTATAAAACACTGATGAAAGGTGACATAAACAGATGGAGAAATATATCATGTTCTTGGATTGGAAGAATCAATATTGTGAAAATGACTCTACTACCCAAAGCGATCTATGGTTTCAATGCAATCCCTATCAAACTACCAATGGCATTCTTCACAGAATTAGAACAAAAAAGTTTACAATTCATATGGAAACACAAAAGACCCCAAATAGCCAAAGCAATCTTGAGAAAGAAAAATGGACTTAGAGAAATCAGGCTCCCCAACTTCAAACTATACCACAAAGCTACAGTAATCAAGACAGTATGGTTGGCACAAAAAACAGAAATATAGATCTATGGAACAGGATAGAATGCCCAGAGATAAACCCATGCACGTGTGGGTACCTAATTTATGACAAAGGAGGCAAGAACATACAATGGAGAAAAGACAGTCTCTTCAGTAAGTGGTGCTGGGAAAACTGGACAGCTACATGTAGAAGAATGAAATTAGAACACTTCCTAACACCATACACAAAAATAAACTCCAAATGGATAAAAAACCTAAATGTAAGATGAGACACTATAAAACTCTTAGAGGAAAACATAGGGAAAACACTCTTTTACATAAACCACAGCAAGATCTTTTTTGACCCACCTCCTAGAGTAACGGAAATAAAAGCAAAAGTAAACAAATGGGACTTATTTAAACTTAAAAGCTTTTACACAGCAAAGGAAACCATAAACAGGACAAAAAGACAGCCATCAGAATGGGAAAAAATATATGCAAATGAAACAACAGACAAAGGATTAATCTCCAAAATATACAGGCAGCTCATGGAGCTCAATATCAAAAAAACAAACAGTGCAATTAAAAAATGGGCAAAAAACCTAAATAGACATTTCACCAAGGAAGACATACAGTTGGCCAAGAGGCACTTGAAAAGATGCTCAACATGACTAATCATTAGAGAAATGCAAATCAAAACTACGATGAGGTATCACCTCATGCGGGTCAGAATGGCCATTATCAAAAACTCTAGAAACAATAAATGCTGGAAAGGGTGTGGTGAAAAGGGAACCCTCTTGCACTGTTGGTGGGAATGTAAATTGATGCAACCACTATGGAAAACAGTATGGAAGTTCCTTAAAAAACTAAAAATAGAACTACCATATGACTCAGCAGTCCCACTACTGGGCATATACCCTGAGAAAACCATAATTCAAAAATAGACATAGTGCTTCCCTGGTGGTGCAGTGGTTGAGAGTCCGCCTGCTGATGCAGGGGACACGGGTTCGTGCTCCGGTCCGGGAAGATCCCACATGCCGCGGAGCGGCTAGGCCCGTGAGCCGTGGCTGCTGAGCCTGCGCGGCCAGAGCCTGTGCTCCGCAACGGGAGAGGCCACAACAGTGAGAGGCCCGCGTACCGAAAAAAGAAAAAAAAGATATGTACCACAGTGTTCATTGTAGCACTATTTACAATAGCCAGGACGTGGAAGCAACCTAAGTGTCCATCGACAGATGAATGGATAAAGAAGATGTGGCACATACATACAAAGGAACATTACTCAGCCATAAGAAGAAATGAAATTGAGTTATTTGGAGTGAGGTGGATGGACCTAGAGACTGTCATACAGAGTGAAGTAAGTCAGAAAAAGAAAAACAAATACCATGTGCTAACGCATATATATGGAATCTAAAGGAAAAAAATGGCACTGATGAACCTAGTTGCAAGGCAGGAATAAAGATGTAGACATAGAGAATGAACTTGAGGACACGAGGTGGGAGGGGCAAGCTGGGGCAAAGTGAGAGTAGCATCGACACATATACACTACCAAATGTAAAATAGCTAGTGGGAAGCAGCAGCATAGCACAGGGAGATCAGCTCAGTGCTTTGCAGTGACCTAGAGGGGTGGGATAGGGAGGGTGGGAGGGAGGCTCAAGAGGGAGGGCACATGGAGGCATATGTATGCATACAGCTGTTTCACTTTGGTGTGCAACAGAAACCAACACCGTACTGTGAAGCAATTATTCTCCAATAAAGATCTACTCAAAAAAAAAAAAAAGAGCCAGGCATTCTTGGAGAAGAGGTTAATTCCCAGCTGAGACAGGAAAGATGAGCCTGGAGCATCTTGAGGTGCCAGAAACTAAACAGATACTCAAAAATGATGGTGGTTATATGAACAGGACACGAGAAGCAAACTGAAGGAGCTCCCAGTGGCCAAAACTGGAACAATTTGAACAACAAAATGTTACTAATACTAAAAATGTTGGATTATAACTCATAGGATAAAATAAATAGCCATGAATTGATACTGATTTAAATAAATACTTGAATACATAAATAGTTTGGGGAGAAGGGATAAGTCTTCTTTACAGAAACATTCCAGTTCACAAATACTACAGTGGTGTTGATGCGGGCAAGAGGCACCAATAGAGCCTAAAATCAGTGAGCACAAGTTTGAAGAGAAGCAGGATATGGGCGTAGGCTCACAGTTTCTCTCACAACACACTTATTAAGTACAAAAAGAAAGCTGGTGATTTACAGTGGAAAAGTCTGGTGGACACCACCTTACCCAAGTGATGAGAGTCAATGTCACTGGTGACAAGACGTTTGGACGTTATATGATATGATGATGATCAGCCTCGGTGGTACGATGCACTAAGAAGATACAGCATCACTTCTGTGATTTTCTTGCCCAAAATACAGATCTTCTATCTAATCATAAGGAGACAACTGGCAAACCCAAATTGAGAGACATTCTACAAAACAATGACCAGTACTCATCCCAAGTATTAAGGTCATGAAAGACCAAGGAAGCCTAAGGAATTGTCCCAGATTGGAGGAGGCCATGAAGATACAAAGACAAAATGCAGTGTGGGATCCTGGATTGGATTCTGGGATAGACAAGGAGGATATTTGTGGAGGGAAATGGGGAAATGTGAATAAGACATGCAGCTTAGCTAATAGCATTTCCTGGTTTTGATCATCATACTGTGATTAAGTGAAGGGTTAAAATTAGAGGGAGTTTCCCTGGTGGGTAAAGTATGTGACCTCTCTGTTCTGCTTGTAAACTTTTCTCTAAGTCTAAAATTACTTCAAAATAAAGAGGTTTTTTTAACTTCATAATTGCAGTTCCTAAATTTCTTCCCATCTGTTTTTTTGGCCATACACATCCCCTTTTTCCTATTTGCTTTCCTTTATTTGGTCCATCTTGAGAGAATATACTCTTTTCTCTTTCTTTCTTTCTCTTCTCCTTTTCTTTCTTCCCTTTCCATCCATCAGAATTTAGTAGCAGGGAGAGAGTTTTGGGTTTTTCAAACCACTCCTCTCCATTTATACTCAGCCCCAAACCCTGGTGTTTGCTTCTATGTAGTAACTCATTCCCCTTAGGAACTGAACAATGAATATTTATGAACTTGACAGATTTGCAAAGACTTTCTCATTGCTAAAGCGCGTTATCTTTGTACTATAAACTTTGAGGCAGAATTCTTATATTGCAGAGATCCACATGCATATGCCTCGTCCAGAAGTTGCTTTAAACTGTTTAAGGAAAGATTTTCTTGATAAATACTATGAAGTTTAAAATAGCTAAATATTCGGCTAAGGACAAAACAGGCTGTATGCATATGATAGAACTGTGATTTCTGTTCCAGGAAAGTGGGGACACAGAGCAGGTATTTCTAGTCTGCTCCCTTCCTGGTTTCAGTGTCTTAAAAGTTAAGTAATTGCTTAAATATTGAATAAAGACATAGATGAGAAAGTGAACAGGAAGCTGTCATTTTACCTTACTTTGAAATGATTTAGATGGCTTTTGAAATAAGTATCAATCCTTTGAAAAAATACATCAGTGTATTTTGATTCTTAAAAGCATTAATTCTGAAAATGCTCAGATGATGATTTCTTTCTCCTCATCCAGTCTCTCTTGATGTTAAATATAAATATATTGTTGCAATCAATACTCTACACTCAAATGTTAATGGTATGCTAAATGGCTGCTAATACAATGCAGAGCTAAAAGTGACTGTCCTTACTTCTTTCAGGGAGCAAGGGTTCAGAACACAGCAAAGAATTTGGGAGTCAGGGACCGGACCCCACAGTCTGCACCGAGGTGAGTGACTCCCCATGTCTGCTCTTTCCCAGAGGACTTGCCACCATTTCCCAGACAGTGTCACTTACAGCTAATGCAACGACCCCAGGGTACACCCAGTGTAGTACTGAATATACTCATGGAAATCAGCCTTGTAAGCATTCGGTGGCAAAATGTGATTAGGCTTAAATGCTCTCAGATTAAATGAAATTTTAGGTGAAGCAAACTTAGAGGTAGCATTATCAACATGATTCTATTTTTCAGGTTCCTTCATGAATTCAAAAACAAAAATCCACACAAGTACTACTGAAATTTGTATTCCAACTGTGCCAAACCACCAAGATGCCATTTCCATTTATACTTCTCTGATCACATGTGCTGTTCCCTCTGGCATGATCACCTGTCCCATCTGTGTCTGTATGAAAAACTGCTACATAAGCGCAAAACCCAACTTAGGTACCATTTTCTCCTTGAAGCTTTGGTTGAGTTTTCTTCCTCTCTGTGTTCCCTTACCATCTCGTATATTGATCTATTATAGCCTTGATGTGTTGCAGTGTCTCTCTGCCTAACCTGAATAAGAATGCTTTAGAGGCAGGGAATATTCTTTCTGTGCCTGCATAGAATATTTGAACTGATTTCAAGAATGCATGAATGAATGAATGAATGAGCTTTTGGTTCGTTATTCTACCAGATGTTCACAGTGCACGTATCATCATAAGAAAGGACTGTAATCCACCTTTAAAATAAATAAACATGGGAACAGCCATCAAAGATTTGATTTCCCTGGTGACATTGGGGTAGGCAGCCATCTATCTTGAAGTAGGGCAGAGTTAAATAATTTCTTTTACATTTGGTTGTGTGTTTTTTTTTTTGTTTTTGTTTTTGTTTTTTTGCGGTACACGGGCCTCTCACTGCTGTGACCTCTCCCGCTGCGGAGCACAGGCTCCGGACACGCAGGCTCAGCGGCCATGGCTCACGGGCCCAGCCGCTCCACGGCATATGGGATCTTCCCAGACCGGGGCACAAACCCATGTCCCCTGCATCGGCAGGCGGACTCCCAACCACTGTGCCACCAGGGAAGCCCATCTGGTTGTTTTTATACGTTTGCATTTTAACAAAAAGTAGCCCCCTCCAAGCACTGTCACAGATGAGACACTCTTTGTTTCTATTTACAAAGCAACTACCAGAGTGCGAATGATGACTGCAGCATTTATGAAGTTCTATTTCATTCTGAAAAACTATGTGGGCAGTGAAAGTACTTGCAAAACGGAAAACATTTTCCCCCTGAAAGTAGATGGAGTGCTCATATTCTAATCGCATTTATTTTCAGTGCTGGCTCCTAACTCTCTTTAATCCTCAGGTCTTGCTAATGTTATCGTTCATAGTTGATGAGATTAGAATCTAAGACTTTCTGTTAGTTGATGAGATTAGAATCTAAGACTTGCTGTTGCTCAAGAATCATTTCACATAGGCATTATCTCTCCAGCAGCTTAGCAGTCATGGTATATTTGGATAATAAGCCCAGTGAAGCTTTAAAATTCCAATAAGAAAACAATATAATGGCTCAGCGAGGTCTTCTTAGCTGGGGCTTATAAACACTAATAAACAGTGGGGATAAGACTTAAGCATCCTGATCAATAAACCAAAGTGCACGCTCAATATGAGAAAAGAAACTGATGAGCTCACTTTGTTTTTTATTGGGTTACGTTTAAAACACTTGAAACACAATAAAACCTGCCAGTTCTAAAGTTGACATATTTTACAAGGGGGTAACAGCCCTGAGAGAGAAATCTAGAGTAATTTTTCAATTTTAGTTATGCTTTCATTCATTCTACAAACATTTATAGAGGACCTAAGAAATGAAAAGCATTCTGCTGTGCCCCATGGAGAATGTAAGTATGAGACAGAAATAGTTCCGGCCCTCAAGGAACTTTCAGTTAAAGAGGGATGAGTGAAACACAACCACAAGAAAAGGGAGAAAGTGAGAAACACTCTGTGAGGGTGCAGAGAGGATGCTAAGGACCACAGAGCATCTGGGATCCCTCCCATCTGGCAACCAGGTTTCCTATCCCAAAGAGAGCAAAGTGAACAACACATGTGTCTCTCAAGGCCAGGCCCTCCAAGGCAAGACTCGGGTAATGTTTCTGGAAACATCTTCAAGGAGATAAAGTTCGCTGTCTCTGACTGAAATAGTATTTGACTCATATCCCCAGCGAATCTCTATTATAGTTTTCCTTTCTCCATTCACTGCCTTTCATTTTTAAAAAATTCACTCAGCAAACATATATTGAATTTCTGCTGTAATGTTTGTAGATGTCAGGCACTTTGATAAAAGCTAGGGATAAAGACATAATCCCCTCTACCAGTCAGTGAGGTGTCATAGAGCAACAACTGAATAAAATGAAACTAGTATACAGTGTGTGTGTGTGATAAGAACCATGACAGTGCAGCCACTATGAAAAACAGTATGGAGGTTCCTTAAAAAACTAAAGTTGAACTACCATATGATCCAGCAATTTCACTGCTGGGCACGTATCTGGAAAAAACGAAAACACTAATTCGAAAAGATACACGCACCCCAGTGTTCATAGCAGCACTATTTACAATAGCAAGACATGGAATCAACCCATGCCCATCAACAGACAAACTGACTTAAGATGTGATATGTGTGTGTGTGTGTATACATACACACACACACATTGGAATATTACTCAGCCATAAAAAAGAAATGAAATTCTGCCATTTGCAGCCATGTGGGTGGACCTAGAGAATATTATGCTGAGTGAAATTAGTCATACAGAGAAAGACAAATACTATGTGATATCACTTATATGTGGAATCTAAAAAATAATACAAATGAATATGTATAGAAAACAGAATGAGACTCACAGACACAGAAAACAAACTTGTGGCTACCAAAGAGGAGGGGGAAGAGGGAGGGACAAATTAGACATACAGGATAATAGATACAAATACTATATATAAAACAGATAAACAACAAGGATTTATTGTATAGCACAGGGAACTACACCCATTATCTTGTAATAACCTATAACGGAATAAATCCACAAAAATACTGAATCACTGTGCTCTACACCTTAACCTAACACAATACTGTAAAGCAACTGTACTCCAATTTAAAAAAAAGAACCGTCACAGGAATGGCCCAGATTGCCATGGGAACACAGAGAAGGGGCACACAACGCAGCCTAAGGATGGAGGGGAGAGGTTGCGGAGTATCCCTTCCCCAGTCAGCATGGTAATCAATGTCTTCCTCAGCTGATGCAGTGACACCAATGCCTAGAGAACACATCACATTCTGAGAACTACACCTAGATCTCTATGACTGATGGTTGAATGTGATTTAAGAATGATGCAGGGTGAGGCTGGAGACATAGGCAGGGGCTGGATCAGGAAGAGACTTGTGCAAGATATTGAAGAGTCTCGATTTTAACTTGAAGACAATAAGGAGCCATTAATAAACAATCTTTCTGGAAGATTTGGAGTTTAGAATTTATGTCTGGCAACATTAGGAGGAGCCATTTGGGGACAAGCAAGACTGAAGGCAGCAGATGATTTGGACACTAATTGGATGTAGGAGGTTAGTGAAAAGGAAGACTCTACGAGGACCACCAGATCTTTGGCTTGGATGACAATGGTGAAAGGTTCTAGTCACTGAGATAGTAGATGGAGGAGAAAGGGCGTGCGTGGGAGAGGTGGTGAGCTTGACTTGGTGGCATGGCAGTAAAGTGCAGCTGGGCATCCATGTGGAGACGTTTTTGATACAAATGAGGTTCCTCCTCCTTGTAACTAGCATATATTGACTGGCCAGAACAATGAACATATCTTCACCAAGAACCAGATATTACATTCCAGATGTAATGGCGCACTGGTCTTATTTTCTGTTGCGTTACACACTTTGGAAACTACTGTGTAATGAAAATTTGATTTCCTTTATTTACATACTTGGGAGACAGCATATTGTAGTGGTTAAAAGTGAAAAAAATGATTTTGGGTCCCGTTCCTGCCAGGTGACCTCATTTAGTCAGCTTATTTATCTTCTCTGAGACAGTTTTCGCCCTCTGTTAAATTGGGAGAATTGCCTTGGGTCAGAGTGTTACTGATAATTTAGTCTTGAATAGAGGCATTCACTTTGTGGTCTCTTTTAACACAGGTTTTATTTGTGCCATGTAGAAAGATGAAGGGCATGATCTATAGGCTGAAGTTTGAAAGTTCTACTCTCTGCAGACTTAAATTTGGGCTGGAAAGACCAGCTCCAGGATGGCTGCCTGAGCCCAACAGGAAAAGGAGAAGGTGGAGCCAGAAACAAACGTTTTTTTGTGCAGGGCCCTGATGTGCACGAGTGGGATGTGAATACGGCAGGGGTTCCAAAATGTTGGGCAAAGTACTCCCGTGACCTAACTGTTTAGCTGGCAAAAAGCAGATGCCTCAGCAGAGAGCAAAAGTCCAACTCTTACCTATTACATTTTACCTACAGACTTCATCTGCCTGTGCTCAATTCCCAAAGCCCCACAATTTCCATGACAGATGTGTCTGAACTCAGATAACCCTGAGTTACTTCCAAGAAGCCTCCCCAAAAGCTGCATCTGCCCAGCTCTGCGGTACCCAGAGCTATTACTTTATTAGGTGATCACAGGGCGTAGCCCTTTCTCCAATTTGCGAGACAGATATTGCAAAGACTGCTCTACCCAGTGGCATTAGTTACGCTGTGTGGAAACATGCAGTGCAAGGTGATGGAAAGTGACGTCTTAGCCGAGATCTCAAGGCACAGGACATTTGCCACCCAGCTGACTGTTCCTGTTCTACGTAAGTCCACTGTGCCTTTTCACTCATTAAGCAGCACTTTCAGGGAAATAAAATGATAGAAATAAAAGAGGAAAAGAACTTTCCCATCATTCTGTTATTCCAGCACTGGGAACGCAGTTTGAAGCAACACCATATCCTTCAGCTGCAAAAGCAGCTTTGAAGCATATCAGCTCAGTTTAATGTATTCTTTTCTCCAGGAAGGATGAAATAAGTTTTCTGATGTGAGATGTCCTTATTTCAGCGTTCATTTTCTTCCATGGAGATGACATGTACAGTATTAACCACCTTCCAGACTCCAAAGGTGGTAACTTCTCTGTGTTTCCAGAGTAGGAAAGTTCATTTTGTTAACAAGGTTTCTAACTCAATATTAAATCCTTTTCATTCTCTCCCCTTTGATTTCGAATGACCATGGGATTAAATGTTGAAGGGAGAGGAAATTTATAATTTGATAAATTTGTCAACAGCTCATTTAAAGTGTGTTCAGTTTCATCTGTAAAAGAGTGAGTCACCGCAGCAAACCCTGGGTTTGGAGTGCTTTTAAAATGGAGCAAAGTTGAAATCTGCACCTTAAATTTTTAGATCATCAGACAAAGCTCTGAAGTAGGACCAGCGTGGCCATGGTCATTCCTGAGGACTACAGGCTTACAACCAGCCACCTTAGATCAGCTTGTATTCTCTCAGGTTCTGCCTTAATAGTGGGTGTGCCCTGGGTATTACTGTTGCAGTGGTTATATCCCCCTTTATTTGAGTTCTGGAGTTAGGATTCAACCATTCAGAGAAACGTGGACCACTAGAACTTGTATGATCCTACCAGTTCAGTCCCCTGAGCTTTTCCTTCATGCTGTATGGTTTCAAAACACTAGCCCTGCGATGCAAAGAGAGAGCATCTTGGAGCATCTCTGCCAGTTCAAATGGATTCCTTAGTCCACTTGAATCTCCACCTGATTCTACTGACAGATGAGTGACAGTGTGGGCAGAGCTGGACAGGTATTCCTTAGGAAACACCAGCTAATTGTGCCTTGATATTCAGGCCTCAGGACTGTGCCACATCAGCCTAGCCATGACCAACTGCCAGCACCACCAGGATGGTACAAAAGGAAGCAAATTTCTAAGACAAGTCAGAAAATCAGTAACCCGTAAGAGGTAGATGCTATCTTGCTACAAGATAATCGTGATAGACATGATGGTAATTATCTCCTAGAATTCGGAGAGTCACTTTTGCTACCAGCAAGGTGAGCAGCCTGGGTTGGCAGCACTGCAGCAGAAGCAGCTGGTGTAAAAACGGCAGCATCAATAGGCATCTAGATGTGCAAAGAGACGTTGGTGTTTTGTAATAACAGAACCGGAATTTCGGAGTTTGCTAATGCACAGGCAATTTTTAGTGAAATTGGTGGTATGATCATGACTGACTCCCAAACCAAGAAATTATTGTCAATGTATTTGTTAAACAAATAAAAACATGTCAAGCAATGTCAATATGCCGGGCTGTTGTCACACCTTCCCATGCCTTTTGTAGGCTGTACAAGCTGTGCGAGCCTCCTCCCCCAGCTGGAGAAGAATGAGGAGAATCTCCAAGGAACCAGGCAAGCAGAAGCTTCTGAACACTGGACTAGAAAAAGGATGTGCTGGCTAAACATTCTCCACTCAACATAAAAAAATGGATTTTTTTCTCTTGGTCTTTCATCATGGTGTAAATAACTCATGTTCAGCTTGCACTTAGATATTTGTGCTGGAAATGGATGGAAGTCCATTCAGACAACTCAGCTTCACAAACCGATCTCTCATGTATGTTAACGTGAATTATGCATCCCTGGAGATTACATAAAAGAATATCGGAGATAAGACATTCACCACTGTGCCTCCTTTTCCATTTATTCAAATTATCGTATTGTGTTTGCTTTCCTCTTCTCCAAATGGAGCATGTTATGTTGGATATTTCCGTTTGAAGACGTCTGTCATTGAAGAAATGTGGTCACACTTTCCAGATCATCACACAGAAATGTGACAGACAATAGAGACTGAGTGTCTTAGGTTTTCCGTCTCCCACTTGCATCTGAGAAAGTAGCTTGCGGGTGAAACGTGAAGAGCATCCTTCACTCTTTCTAAGGGAGTGTTTCTCAGTAGAGCAGAAGAGAGCTGATTGAGGTCTCCAGCAAGACCTTCTTCCAGCTGCTTTCAGGGACCCTTTATGCTCGTGGACAGTTCCAGGGAACCATGCGGTCCTTGGCCTCTGAAGTGGGCGTGGCTTCCTTGGGCGATGAGTCCTGATGCTGCGCTGTAGGTGTCCAGCAGATGGGGAGAGGCAGGGATGGGGGAGGGTTGGAAGGAAGACTAGGGTGAAGGAGGGGAAAATAAGCTTATTTAAAAAGTCAACCTTTGAATTTGAAAGATACCTAAAGCTCTTATTTTATTAAAGGCTTTCATATGAGATGTCAGACTCCTAAAAGAATACACCATGCTGAGTGTTTTTCTATCAAGGTAATGTATATATATAAGATGAGAAAATAAAGCTTTATTTGTTGAACTTTAAAAGGACTATTAGAGACCTTGATAATTTATGAAAGTACAAGGTGTATTCTATTTTCATTCTAAAGTTTACATAGTGTTTATCCTTTCTACATTGATAAAATAACATTGTTTTTTTAGCGTAACAAATATAGTAATATTGATTTTAAATCTGTAATTTTCAAAATAATTAAAATGCTCTTACTGTGATTGTGATACTTAGGTGGATTTAGATTAATTGCTTCTGTGAAATGCTTCTCATAACTACAGTATATACAAACCATTATGAAATCTTAATTTATGAAATTTGATAATAGTTTTCAAACACTTATTAAAAAAACTTTCATCACTAGCAGTTGTGTATTGAATAACAGAAATACTGCATTGCGTATACATGAGGCCTTTATATACTGGTCAAATTAATAATAAGTGTTATTCAGCACAGAAGCACTTAAGACTTTTATGATAAGTACACATCTATAATGAAAAATAAACCAACATCAGAGAATTCAGAGAAAAAGTTGAACACTTTGAATTTAATGAAGATATATGACCTTAATATAAATATCTACATGAAACACATTCTTCCCTTTCAGGGGTTTAACATTCTTGATACTATTGCAAGTGATCCCGAAGGTCCATGAAGTTAGTAAATTGTGATTTTCCTGTACTGAAATTTTGATTACATTTAACACAGGGCTAATGAGCGAGTAAAACTGATTAACTGGCAAGTACTTTTCATGTTGTCATTACTGTTTTCTAATCACTACCCTAGAAGTAGTGTTCCTTATTAGAGGCATGAAGGGATCACTTAAACATTTCAGTCGTACGTTGCTGTTTCATAGGGGAAAACCATCTGCTATTGTAGTATTTACAAATTAGCATATTTTAAGATCTAATCTCTATATAATAGGGTTACTTAATATTGTTTTAAGGATTAAACATGGTGTAAGTGTACCATCTTATCAGAGTGCTTGGCACTTATTAAAATCTCAGAAGTTAGTGATGACTTATATTACCATCAGTCACTGTGATTTTTGATTGTAACAAAAACTGTAGCTAAACCTAAGTAATTTCTACCTGCCAAGCAATACCTCCAGGTGCTTCACCCGTACTTTGTTGTTATTGCCTCATTACGCCTAATGGTGATTTGAGGTGATATTCTTTGCATCACCCCCATTTTACCGTTGAGGAAGTAAAGCAAAGAATAGTCCAGTGACTTGCCCAAGATCACATGGCTGACAAGGGGTAGAATGAGGATTTGAACCCAGGAAGTCTGCCTTCTTAATTCATTGTGCTGCTTTCCCTTATTAATATAGGAAATGTAATATTGCCAATTATTTGTTAGTAAAGTTGGAGTTATGTGTGATGTGGGCCATTAAACTATACATCTTTTACTGAGACAAAATGAATGGAAATGTGTAAAATGCCTTTACTATATGAAAACCGTAGGATTCCCTGGACATTTTACCATTCCGGATGCACATTATGAGGTAACCCAATGCTATTGCAACCTGAAAAAACATGATATATCCCTCATAATTGAAAATAACAGTTTTAGATATGTTTTGAAAGTCTGGAATAGTACATTATATAAAATTTGACTATGATTCCAAAACAGTAAAAAAGTGATAACAGTAAAAAATGTCAAATGAGTGAATTAATAAAGACAACTCTTCAACACCATGATGTACCTCTGTGTGACGTCGGACATTTAACTGACCTTGGGTTTTTAGATGAGATCAGTTATGTTCAGGGTGGTATGACCATAGACTGGCCTTGAGTTTTTAGAATGGGTTTACCTCAATGCTCACATACTCTTCTGCAAGCAGTGTACCTTTAAACGTTACAAAAGCCTGCTAAGAGTTCTTCCAAGTTCTGCCGACTTTGAAGTTCTGAGTTTGGACATCTGCCTCTTTCCGCCTAAAAGGGAAGGTCAGACCTAGAAATTTTGTTTCTTAATATGGGACTGATTCATAAATACTTGTTAACTAGTCATTCATGGTCAATAAATCTTAAACATTCCATCATATCTTATAAAGTTTTCTCATTAAGTATTACAAAGTTTAATATATTATTGAAAGTGTGAGTAATTTGAAGAGACTAGAATTTTACATCTACTTCCATTACATTTAACAAGAAAGAAAGAAAGAGGGAAGAAAGGAAGGAAGGAAGGAGGGAGAGAGAGAAAGAAAGAGAAAGAAAGAAAGAGAAAGGAAGAGAGAAAGAAAGATGGAGGAAGGAAGGAAGGGAGGAACTTTTGTACTAGTTTTACTTATATTGGATATGTAATTTTGAATTTAGAGTATAAGCTTTGTTTTATGAACAATATCCCCATTTTGGAAGTCTCACACTATTTTCTGTCTTTTCAAATCACATTCTGCCAGTGGCTTAGACTCACTGTGTGTTCAGTCGCCACTGTTATTGCAGCAACAATGTTCAATTTAAAAGTAGGTTAATTTCTCATGATACTATAATACATATGACGTTATATTGATATTGGTTCTGACTCTACTAATTTAAATTTTGTGATAGTTAAATTCAGAATGAAATGATACTGACCTTGGCACTAACTGTAAAAGCCAAGAAAATGCATGGGTAAAAAAATCCCTAGGGGATATTAACTCATTTAAGAAACCAAACTATTTTCAACCCTTTGGACGCATTTTAACAGCAAAACTAATGTTTATTGACTTGGAAGCATTCAGTTGAGTTACTCACTCTATGTATTTGAAAATAATAAATTTTCAATTAGAACACCAAAGTATTCTTTTGTTAGTTCACGTAGATCTTTTCCTATGTAGCATGATTTAGTGCAGGGCATACTTTTATTCATCTATATTTTCAGTAAAACATAAGATTGAAATTTAAAATGACTAACCTTAATTTAAGTCATCTTCATTTACATTTTACTTTAAAGGTCATTTTTAGATTTTCTTCACTACCTGTATTTAGTAATAATGAAACTAACCTTTATCATGTGACTAAATTGCTTCTGAATTTTCAAAAACTATGTTTCATTTTTAAAGGCTTATTTTTAAGTGAATTATCGTACAAAATTATACCTCAATTACTTTCCCAAAGTGAGTAGTAGTTATTTCATTAACATGTATATATATTAACATTAACCAGTTTGCCAAATGAATTGTCAGTTGCCCTGCATAAACATGAAAGCAAAAGCTTTGGAGATGATTTAGGATGATCTGAACCTCGATTAAGAAAAATATTCTGAACTTTATCAACTTTTTGAAGGGTTAGGGATGAACCTCAGAAAAGTTTCACCCTTGATGAAGCAGATGAGGTCGGGTAAAGTTCTGGGCCAAGAGTGGGCTTAGGCTGGTTCCTTTTACATACAGTGGCCATAACCTTTGTAGGTGCTGTGATTCCCTGATAGTTATCATGGTTAGTCTTTTGTTTTCAAAAATTTTACTACTTAAAAGCTTTGCTTTTAACAGTGATCTCAGCGTTCATATTGCCAAGCTGTGCTATGCAGACACATGGCCTACTTCACTCAGGATAGCTTGCTTCTCTCACTGAGAGAGATGTCTGAAGTCTACTAGGTGTACTAAGATATATATATATATATATATAAAATACACATATATTTATAATGTTTTGTTTTTAAGGTAATACATTATAAAACTTACTTAGATTCTTCTGTCTCATTTTGTATGAAGGTATGAGCTATGTAGTTGTTGAATATATTGAATGTCTGTCTAAATATGCCATAAGCATACCTGGTAGGCCATCTTTTGATCACTGGCACTAGTTTGCTGGCTCCATCTGGAGTCTCTTGACCTGGCTTTGCTGTCAGAAGAAGTAGCCGATTAAGAACAAAACTGTTGAATTCTTACGTGATAGTTCTAGTTTGAATAGCTAATTTGGGGTGCAAACAGCAGAATAAATGTTATCCACTCGTGTTCATTCAACAAACGTGTTTGAGAATTCGCTTTGTAAAAGGCACAGCCAGTGGGCCTCATTTATGTGTTGCGTGTATTTGGCTCAAAAATCTTCACAGTGTCTCCTCTGTGTTAATCTCCTCTGTGTCTTTTACTTGGAATGATATTATTTGTAACACAAACCTATTCTAATACCATGTAGGTATATATACTGTGTGAAGTCAAGAATGCTAAGTAAGTAAAATGCCCTAGAAAAAGTACATTTAAATTTGAGTATCTAATGCCTCAAGCAAATTTACTAGAGTTTCAGATGAATATATATTTTTGTAACTGCCAAGTAAATGAGTAGAACATAGATTTTTGTTTAAAAAATATTTTTATAAGTATTCATTTACACAGTATTCATTATTTTCAACATTAAAATATCAAATTGGTTCTATAAATAGTGATTCTTTTGAATATATTCATATTTAACATTGTATAACACCCAAACTGTAATGACAATTTTATCCCAATATATTATTATAGTAGTCTGTTTTTCCTTTGTAAAATATACATGTAACATAGTTTCAATCACTCAGTATTTTGCATGTGTTAAAATGATCAAGTGTATTATGTATTTTATATCATTTATTTTTGTCGGCATAAAAGACTAGAACAGTAACATTGTATCATACATGTCAAAAATAATAAAGAGAAATGTAGTACGACCATCTCAGTTTCTATCCATTTAAATTTAACTAATTTCTATTATGTTCTCACCTGTTTAGGAGACACAAATATCCATGAAACAGAGCTTTTCACCCTTTAAGAATTCACAAGCTCAGTAGAAGAAATTTGATAAACATGTGAAACAAGTCTACAAATATGAACCAAGGTGAGTTGTAGAGACAGCGACTGTTAGAAAAAGAAGCTAAATATGAGCAGGAAAGCTTCATGGAAGATAGTAGACTGTGTGTTCACTGAATTAACTAGCCAATCTACCAGGTTTTATTCAGTACCTGTTATGGATAAGCCCCTAGCCTAGTTGCATAATATATGAAATTATAAATGCATATAATTCCCAAACTCTGCAGTTAAAGAACTTGGTATATATCAATGATTAACACAGTGCACAAACCAAAATTGTGACTACCAACATAAGGCAATACACACTAATACAAAATGAGAGGTAAGACAATGAAAAATGGGTACTATAGAAATGCGAGGAATTTATCAATAGATTCAATCCAACATCTCTTTATGGGACACCTAGGAATTACTTATCAGGTACTGAGCTAAGCTGGCTATTTAATCCTTAGAAACATATATGGCTATTGCACATGTGGAGTTTACCGTCTAGAAGGGGAAGACTGACAAAAAAATACAGAAATAATGAGAGATGGCTAAGTCAGCTTTCAGCTGACTAAGCAAGATTAAGCAATGGAAGAAGGGAATGCAACCTTTTTAACAAAAACATCATGCATACAGGCAAGATGCAAATGTGCCAGATATTTTGGTGAGTTGGTGAGTAGATCAGTTTGAAGAGAGGACTAAGATTTGTGAATGTGATAACTAATGGCGTTGAGCTTTTTTCCTGTGTTTTTGGCTATTAATATAATGATTTTTAGGAACTGTCTGTTTAGATGCTTGCACATTTTTACTGAGTTTGTTGCTTTTTATTATTGCTTTATAAAGTTCTTTATATACCAAAAAAAGAAAAGACTTGTGAATGGAATTTGTTAGGGATTGCACTGAATCCCATAGATTGCCTTGGACAGTATAGTCATTTTAACAATACTGATTCTTCCAATCCAAGAACACAGTATATCTTTCCATCTGTTTGTGTCATCTTCAGTTTCTTTCATCAGTGTCTTAACAGTTTTCAGAGTAAAAGTTTTTTGCCTCCTCAGGTAGGTTTATTCCTCGGTATAGTATTCTTTTTGATGCAGTGGTAAATGGGATTGTTTCCTTAATTTCTCTTTATGATCTTTTGTTGTTAGTGTATAAAAATGCAGCAGATTTATGTGCATTAATTTTGTACCCTGCAACTTTACTGAAATCATTGATGATCTCTAGTAGTTTTCTGGTAATGTCTTTAGGATTTTCAATGTATAGTATTGTGTCATCTGCAAAGAGTGATAGTTTCACTTCTTCTTTTCCAGTTTGGATTCCTTTTATTTCTTTTTCTTCTCTGATTGCTGTGGCTAGGACTTCCAAAACTATGTTGAATAAAAGTGGAGAGTGGGCATCCTTGTCTTGTTCCTGATCTTAGAGGGAATGCTTTCAGCTTTTCACCCTTGAGTATGATGTTAGCTGTGGGTTTGTCATATATGGTCTTTAAAAATGTTGCAGTATGTTCCCTCTATACTCACATTCTGGGGAGTTTTTTGTCATAAATGGATGTTGAATTTATCAAAAGCTTCTTCTGTATCTATTGAGATGATCATATGGTTTTTATTCTTCAGTTTGTTAATGTGGGGTATCACACGGATTGATTTATGGATGTTGAAAAATCCTTATATCCCTGGGATAAATCCCACTTGATCATGGTGTATGATCCTTTTACTGTATTCTTGGATTTGGTTTGCTAGTGTTTTGTTGATTTTTGCATCTATGTTCATCAGTAATATTGGCCTTTAATTTTCCTTTTTTGTGGTATCTTTGACTGGTTTTGGTATCAGTGTGATGGTGGCCTCATTTTTTCACAGAACTAGAACAAAATATTTTTTAATTTGTATGGAAACACAAAAGACCCCAAATAGCCACAGCAATCTTGAGAAAAAAAAAAAATGGAGCTGGATGAATCAGGCTCCCTAACTTGAGACTATACTACAAAGCTACAGTAATCAAGACAGTATGGTACTGGCACAAAAACAGAAATATGGATCAATGGAACAGGATAGAAAGCTCAGAAATAAACCCAGACACCTATGGTCGATTAATCTATGATAAAGGAGGCAAGAATATACAATGGAGAAAAGACAGCCTCTTCAGTAAGTGGTGCTGGGAAAACTGGACAACTACATGTAAAAGAATGAAATTAGAACATTCTCTAACACCATATACAAAAACAAACTCAAAATGGATTAAAGACCTAATGTAAAACTGGATCCTATAAAACTCCTAGAGGAAAACATCGGCAGAACACCCTTTGACATATATCACAGCAGTATATTTTGGATCTGCCTCCTAGAGTAATGGAAATAAAAACAAAAATAAACAAATGGGGCCTAGTTAAACTTAAAAGCTTTTGCACAGCAAGGGAAACCATAAACAAAATGAAAAGACAACCACAGAATGGGAGAAAATATTTGCAAACGATGTGACCTACAGAGATTAATTTCCAAAATGTACAAACAGCTCATACACCTCAATATCAAAAAACCAAACAACCCAATCAAAAAATGGGCAGAAGACCTAGACATTTCTCCAATGACATGAAGATGGCCAAGAGGTACATGAAAAGATACTGCCCATCACTAGTTATTAGAGAAATGCAAATCAAAACTACAATGTGGTATCACCTCACTCTGGTCAGGATGGCCATCATCAGAAAGTCTACAAACAGAGCTTCCCTGGTGGAGCAGTGGATGAGAGTCCGCCTGCCAATGCAGGGTACACGGGTTCGTGCCCCGGTCCAGGAAGATCCCACATGCCACGGAGCGGCTAGGCCCATGAGCCACGGCCACTGAGCCTGCG
>NW_006773723.1:3483631-3487652 GCF_000442215.2 Lipotes vexillifer
CCCATGAGCCATGGCCGCTGAGCCTGCACGTCCGGAGCCTGTGCTCTACAACAGGAGAGGCCACAACAGTGAGGGGCCCGGGTACCCCAAAAAAAAAAAAAAAAAGTCTACAAACAGTAGATGCTGTAGAGGGTGTGGAGAAAAAGGAACTCGCCTATACTTTTGGTGGGAATGTCAATTGGTACAGCCACTATGGAGAATAGTGTGGAGGTTCCTTAAAAAACTAAAAATAGAGTTATCATATAATCCAGCGATCCCACTCCTGGGCATATATCCAGAGAAAACTATAATTTGAAAAGAGACATGCACCCCAGTGTTCATTGCAGCACTATTTACAATAGCCAAGACATGGAAACAACCTAAATGTCCATCGACAGATGAATGGATAAAGATTTGGTGTATATATATACCCATGGAGAATTAGCCCTAAAAAAGAAGGAAATAATGCCACTTGCATCAACATGGATGGACCTAGAGATTATTATAGTAAGAGATTATTATAGTAAGTGAAGTAAGTCAAAGACAAATATATGATGTTGCTTATATGTGGAATCAATAAAAAGAGATACAAATGAACTTATTTACAAAACAGAAATAGACCCACAGACATAGAAAGCAAACTTATGGTTACCAAAGGGGAAAATGGAGAGGGGATAAATTAGCAGTTTGGGATTAACATATACACACTACCGTATGTAAAACAGATAAACAGCAAGGATCTACTATATAGCACAGGGAACTATACTTAGTATTTTGCGATAACCTATAATGGAAAAGAATCTGAAAAAGAATACTTTATATATATATATATATATATATATATATAAGTGTGTGTTTGTCTATATATATATATATATATATATATATATATATACTGAATCACTGTGCTGTACACCTGAAACTAACACAACATTGTAAATCAACTATACTTCAGTAACAAAAAAAAAGATTTGTGGATGTGATTAGAGAGAGATCTGGATAGAAAAGAAGGTTGAATCTGGATGCTATAGGTCTCTGAATGCCAGAGTAAGAAGTCTGGACATTTTACGTGTTAAGAAAATTGAGATATCTAGTTCATAACAGTGATAAAGAATTATGGAATCCCAGTGAGGAGTTTGAAAAATGTGTGTGTTGTTGACTGTATAGGCTACCTCATAAAAGTGAAAAGAAATAATCATTGGCGGAAACAAAAATCAATAACTAAATTTGACCTTTTGGATATTGCTGCTATACTGAGATTGCAAATATAATGCAATAATAAGAAGAAAATGGAATCAACAAGCAGAGGCTATTTGTTTTAGAACAGTGTTCCAGACACTGGTGTTCCAGAGATGCTATTAGGTCACACACACACACACACACACACACACACACACACACACACACACACACAATGTATTTTGTGGTTCAAATAGATTTAAGAAACACAGAATTAAGCAGATTTCTTTATCATAGGATAAAGAAATCTGACCTTTTAGTGTACTTATGAAAATCATGATTTTGGAAGAGAGAGGTGGGATGTTGTGTTTCCCAGCTTACCAGAAGATAGGACATGTTTCATAGAAGATTTGCTAATAATTTCTTAGAATACTAATATTTGGCAGAGCACAACGTGGGAAAACTCTTCTAAAAACTTCATGATAACACAAAGGGGAAAGAAGGTAAACAAGAGATGGAACAGCCATTTATTACCGGGTTGGGGGTGGGGTGCCATTAAGGCTTAAAGGAAGAACTGACAAATTTTCTTTTTTTGGTTGTCTATTTTTTAAAAAAATTTATTGCGATATAGGTGATTTGCAATGTTGTGTTAGTTTCAGGTGTACAGCAAAGGAACTGATAAATATTGACGTAAATGAACAGTAACAGTAGATTAGAATTAAAATCAGGTTGTGATATTGTCACCATTCTTCCATGTTCAGGATATTAGGGGCTCGGATGAACTTATTCCACAGAGAAATGCAGAGGGGGCTCCTCTCCCTTCTGATCATTTCAGCTCTGTAATAAGATGGGACGTTAGGGTAGAGGACATTTTAGTAAGTCAGCAATTGGCACCAGCTTGCCGAGTTTTCTGGACTGAATTTGTAATTCTCCATGGCCATGTCCAGGGTGTCTTGTTAAGATGACTTAAAGGTAAAAGACTAATTTTCTCTTCACAAAAGGTATTTTAAAATATGTTAAGTGTGGGGTTTTCTAGACTGACATTGGTCTGCCATTTGAACATGATCTGAATGCAGTAATACAAATATCTCACTGATTTTTTGAAGCTGGGTCTTGATAATATGAACCCGCAGGTCATCTCCGAGATTCCTTGGGATCAGGAATTTTCCAGTGGACCCTCTTCACTGTTAATTAAAGTGAACAAATGGCAGAAAGTTTCAGTATAAAACTGTCTAGAAATTCAGCAAGTCGCAGAGTTCCTTGACCCTCTGCCCTTAACTCACTATCTTGCTTTTACTTAGGAGAGTCCTGTGAATTCCTTGTCAGAAAAGTGACAAAATATATTATTTCAGGGCTGTGTGCTCAGAGAAAAAGGCAGTGATCACCACATGATATAGTAGAGTGTTCTTTTTAGGGCACTTTAGTGCAGAAGGATGAAGACAAGTGGGGATATAAATGATGGTCCAAGAATGACTAAGGACATACAGGGACAGATTGCCAGGAAATATTAGGTCTATTAAAAAATGCTGCCACTCAAACTGCCCTCGTGTTGACTCACTGTTAAAAATGTTTATCTCAGTCAGAGGTTAGAAGTTAGGATGTTACCTAACTTTAGCAATGGGGTATCTGGAAATTACAACCAAGCAGAAAAAATTGGCTTGATGATGATATGAAAAGTCTTTTCTATACAGCCTTTGAAAAACTTATTTGAATTGTACAAAGTATTGGTTGGAAGGTTAGCCAGGATAAGCTTTTTTCCCCACTTTTCTCTAATTTAGGTGAAATTCACATAACATAAACTCAACCATTATAAAGTATGCAATTCACCAGCATTTAGTACTTTCTCTATGTCGTGTGTGCAACGGTCACCTCTGTCTGGTTCCAAACATTTTCATCCCATCCAAATAGGTTTTTATTAAATTAAACTTTTGAGATAATTGTAGATTTACATTTTTGACAAAGTTGCAAAAGCAATTCAATGAAGGAAGGACAGCCTTTTCACCAAATGGTCCTCAGACAATTGGACATCCATAGGTGCAAAAATGATCCTTAAACTCAACATTATGCCTCATACAAAAATTAACTCAAAATGGATCACGGAACTAAGTGTAAAACATACAATGACAAAACTTTTAGGAAAAATATAAAATAAAATCTGTGGGATCTAAGGCTAGATGGAATTCTTAGACTTGACACAAAAATCATGATCTATAAAAGGAAAAATTGATAAATTAGACCTTATCAAAATTTAAAACTTTCTATTTTAAAGCCTATGTGAAGACAGTAAAAAGACAAGTTACAGACTGGGAGAAAATAGTTTCAAACTAAATATTTGACAAATTACTAGTGTCTAAGAATATGTAAAGAAGTCTGAAAAAAGCCCGTTGCAAAAGATTTCATACTGTATGATTCCATTTACATAGTTTTCTTGAAATGGCAAAATTACAGAAATAGAGAATAGATTAGAGGTGGACAGGAAGGAAGTGGTGTGGCTATACAAGGGTGACAAGAATGATCCTTGTGGTGATGGAAAGTTCTCCATTTGGGCAGTATTAATACTGATATCCTGGTTATGAAGCTCTGCTATACTTATGAAAGATATGACTTTTCAGGGCAACTGGGTAAAGGGCATCTGAGATCTCTCTGAATTATTTCTTACAACTGCATGTGAATCTATAATTATCTCAATAAAAATTTCAATTAAAAATATAGAGTGAGGGGCTTCCCTGGTGGCACAGTGGTTCAGAGTCTGCCTGCCGATGCAGGGGACACGGGTTGCTGCTCCGGTCCGGGAAGATCCCACATGCCGCGGAGCGGCTGGGCCCGTGAGCCATGACCGCTGAGCCTGCGCGTCCGGTGCCTG
>NW_006773723.1:3487857-3512612 GCF_000442215.2 Lipotes vexillifer
ATATATATATATATATATATATATATATATATATATATAGAATGAGTTTTAAGTGCCTCTCAAAATGGTAGTTTTAAAGGTAGCTTTATTAGTAAGGAAAATATATTCCTGAAAATGAAATCACATTTTGAGATAAGGGCTAATAAGCATGATAATTTCTTCCTTATTCTTTCCTCCTCCTAGCATTCATTCATTCATTCAATGATTCAGAAAGTCAGCTGCACGAATTGAGCACCCACTATGTGAAAGCTTGGTGTTGGAATTGAGTACCCTGCCGCCCTTCGGGGCTGCTTGAGGAGCTCGTATTTTCAAGGTGTGGCAAGCCTGTGACCAGAGGAACAGTCTAGTACTCTGATTCAGGGGGCCGCTGCAGCAATTAATAGCTGTGTGACCAAGGGCAAGTTACTTCTTTGACCCTCAAAATTCTCTGAGCTGTAAAACTATAATAATCATGCCCCTTACTTCACAGGACTGTAGCATGTATTAAATGAGATAATGTAGGTAAAAGTTTAACACTGAGCCTGTCACCTAGAAACACCCTATAGTGTTCACTAGATAACAGAATATTAAATGTTATGAAGTAGAACAAAGTTAGGGGGAAAGACCCATCCTCCATTTCTTCGGACAGATGTGGCTTATTTGGGGAATAGGAAGATGGGATTGGAGGGTTTAGCTGCCCTTTGAAAGCATTGGTATGCCATGTAAAGGAGTTTGCCGTTTATCTTGCGGGCGATGCTGGACCTTTGGAAGTTTTCAAGCAGGTCAGCAAATGAAATGATCAGAATAGCTACATTCACAGCAGTGCGGTTAGAAGGCTGTTAAAATAAACAAAATCAGGTTTCTCAGAGTGGGATTCTCAGACCAAGTTCATCAGAGTTTCTTGAAGGATGAAGCTTAGGGATTTCATTTTAGTAAGCTTTTCAGGTGATTCTCTTTGCACGTTGGGATTTGAGAATCGCTGGTCTACAGGAAAAGTGATGGAATTCTTAACAAAAGAGTATCACAGAGAATAGAGAAGAGGATTTCTGAGAAATACATAGGAGGTATATTAACAAGATGTGTTAACTCATTGGATGTGGGGAAGCAAATTAAAGGAACAAATCAAGGACATCTCCAAAGGTTTTAGCTTGGACAGTTGGCCCCCATAATAAGGGAAGGCAGGATGAGTTGCAGTTTTGAAAGAAAATAAAATATAGTTGACCCTCCATATCCACAGGTTTCACATCCACAGATTCAATCAGCCAGAGACCGAAAATATTTTTTTAAAATTCCAAAAAGTTTCAAAAAGCAAAACTTGAATTTGCTGCATGCCAGCAACTACTTATATCGCATTTACATTGCATTTACAACTATTTACATTGTATTAGGTATTATAAGTAGCCTAGAGATGATTTAAAGTATATGTAAGGATGTGCATAGGTTATATGCAAATACTATGCTATTTTATTGAAGGGACTTGAGCATCCCAGGTTTTCGTATGTGTGAAAATCCTGGAACCAATCTCCCATCAATACCGAGGGACAATGGTATATGCACGTTGCAGCATGTGGAATTTGAGGACATCCAGGTGGAGGTAGCCAGTAGTCCAACTAAAAACATCTGTACGGATTTTAAGTAAAAGATGGGGACTGGAAATCTAGGAAATATATGGGAATAATAAGGCAAGGCCACCTGCAAGAACACATGGAGTTAGAAGCCTAGAAAGCTGAGTATAAAATTCTGGGACACTAAAATTTAAGCAAAAGTAAAGATGCTGTGAATGCAACCCAGAGGAAATATTTTAAGTGGTTGAGAGGAGATTCAAGAAATAGGATGGTCATGGAAGTCAGAAAAGTAGAGTTCAAAGAGGGAATTGCCAAATGATTCATTGATTTTAAGTAGATTGAGAAGTAAAAAGAATATTTGACTCTTTATTTTATTTTATTTTATTTTTTTATTTTTTGTGGTATGCGGGCCTCTCGCTGTTGTGGCCTCTCCCGTTGCGGAGCACAGGCTCCAGACGCGCAGGCTCAGCAACCATGGCTCACGGACCCAGCCACTCCGCGGCATGTGGGATCTTCCCGGACCGGGGCACGAACCTGCGTCCCCTGCATGGGCAGGCGGACTCTCAACCACTGCACCACCAGGGAAGCCCTGACTCTTTAATTTTTAAAATTTTCTTTATTTCTGCATGCTTTTTGTAAGATCAAAAAGAAGGGTTTTCAAAAAAAATTATAGTGACTAATCTCACCAGTGCCCCCTGTCCGTCACCTTTATATATGTATTATATAGATTATATAATATTGATACCTGTATTGACCCTGTTCTTTGAGTATAAGTAATAGAGAAACCAAAGTTTGAGTGACTTGAACAACCAAAACAAAACATTAAAAGGATACAATGAAGTTGTTAAATGTTTTAGGACGATCTCCTGGGCAGGACCATCCCTCAGGATTAAAATGTCATCAGAAATTTCTCTTCATCTCTTCACTTTGCTTTCCTCTGTTTCTGCTCCTTTCTCAGACCATCTCTCCCTTAGTGATAGCAAATTGGCCACCAGCATCACTAAGCTTATATTTCACACAATTTCCCACCTGCAGTTGAAGAGAACTTACCAAAAGTGCTGCAGAATTCCTGCACTGCGTTTGATTGGTTTAGTCTGAGTCATGTGACTTCCCTTAAACCAATCACTAGAGCCAAACAGATTCTGTACTCTTATTGGCAAGACTGGAATTACACTGTCTATCTCTTAACTAATAGGGGGGGGCTGTCAGAGGATGCCCAAAAGAAAATCAGGGTGATATTACCAGAAGCAGAAATGGATTCTGGGCAAGCATAAACAACTGATGGCTTTGAGAATAGTACTAGTCATGTGCCAATCTTAATTACACGCTTTATCTTGCGTTGACAATTCTATTAGTGTATTTCCTCTTCTGTGAATTTCCTGATCTTTTAAAACTAGAAGTAGTTATCTTTAAAAGAGACACTTGCTCCAGAAGACAGGTTACAGTAGGTTATATATTGAGCAGAAAAGGAAAACAAAGGTCACTTTTCTTATCAAGTTGATGAAAAGGAAAGGAGCTATAGTTTGAATAGGAAGCAGTATAAAGTTTTTTGTTTTTGTTTTAGCTTGTAGGCATGGGATCAATGAAGATTTATTTCTCTGTTAAGAATGAAAATGCTAGATTTTTTTTTCCATGTAGCTATTAGGTCAAATGCTTTTCACGATAAGCGTATATAAATATACATGTCTTGGATTTGTTTTATTTGGCTTTGGGTCCTGCGGTCCATTATTTAAATGTACGTCTCCAATGTGATGTTAACCTCGGGAGAGACCATGTGTTTTGGGAAAATGTGTTAAGGAGTCCCAGTGCATATTTGGCAAATTAAGTGAGCCAAACAGAGCTTTTTATATGATATATTTTATATCAGACATCACCCAAGAGTTGAAAAGTTATCAGTGTGGCTAGCTAAAGAATTTAGATACATTTTGAAATTTTAATATTTAAATTGCACACATTATTGTCCATAGTATAAAAGTATTCTTAAAAAGTAAACCAAATGGAGAAGGTTGTTGGTACACAATCTTGTATTCAGATCTAAACAATGTGTGGAGTGTGTAATTCTGAGCTTATTCCCTGACCATTCTCTCCCTGCTTTGGGGATAAAGTTAAAAGTCAGAGGTAGAAAAACTAGATGATTACTACCAGGGCAGTATTCACTGTGTGAGTTAATAAATAAATATCACTGGCCTTGAACTTCAACTTTAAAACTCAAAATCCAGAAAGAAATATGACTTGTGAGTAAAAGAAGATGATGAAGGGCCGTCACACAGTGTTTTCACATCTGACATTATAAATCATGAAGACATGTAAGAGGCATTGCCTTTAGCTTTTCTCAAGCTTCTGGGGTACATTTCAAGCATCTTTTGGAGTGACTTTAACCCACCGTCCCTTTACTCCTCAACTAGAGGAGAAAAGGAAAAGGGCTGGGATTAAGTTTCATTTTCCCTAGGACCATTTCATCAAAGTCTATGACATTAGCTAAACAGAGTTATCAGATGCCTGAGCCCTGGGCGACAGACTACAAGTGAAGCCAAATTCATCTTTAGAGAAGAGGCAGAGTGAAAAGTTATCCGAAATATATTAACATCATGGGAGTAATGTCATTAGAAATGTTAAAGTTGAATCACATCTCCATTTCCAATATCAGAATTATTATTATGTTAAGTATAGAGACAGTGGAAAATGGCATGCCAGAAAGGAAGGGTATGATATCAGTAAGGTAATGTATATTCTACAGATAAGGCAGTGCTAATTCTATGATTGGCATAAAGAATTTTCCTGATCTTAGCTGACTGAGTGGTGGGGCTTAGGGGGTTGTATTGACCATGTCTTTTATTTTCTGCATTCTGATGTTTTGACATCTGGGGCCTTACTGACCCTGAAGAGTCTGCTCCTCCCAGGGTGACCCAACTCCTTGAGAGAGTAAACAGCTCACCAGCTACAGTGCTTTTCAAATGCAAACCAACCAATCCAGGGCCCATATCCCCACCATCGTTTTTATCAGGCTCTCACACTTGGGCCCCTCTCGCCCTGCCCTAGTCACTTCAGGGCCAGGTACCAGACAACTAGGGACAGCCCCTGCACCCCAAAGCCTGCTGCTTGTTGCTCAAGCAGCCAGTCCACGCCTGCTTACCCTGCCCCACCTGTTTCATCTCAGAGAAACAACAATAAAGGCTCTTGTTCTCATGTTCCCTCCTCCTCCTCTGCGTCCTGACCAACCCTGGTGCTTCCTCTTTTGTCCCCCGTATGGCATGGTGTACCCCTCCTCTTGGGAACTGTAACAAACTATCTTTTCTTTTCTTTTTTTTTTATAAATTTATTTATTTTTCACTGCATTGGGTCTTCGTTGCTATACGCAGGTTTTCTCTGGTTGCGGCGAGCGGGGGCTACTCTTCATTGTGGTGCGTGGGCTTCTCGTTGTGGTGGCTTCTCTTGTTGTTGAGTGCAGGCTCTAGGCATGTGGGCTTCAGTAGTTGTGGCTCATTGGCTCAGTATTTGTGGTTCGCAGGCTCTAGAGCACAGGCTCAGTAGTTGTGGTGCACGGGCTTAGCTGCTCTGCGGCATGTGGGATCTTCCCGGACCAGGGCTCGAACCCGTGTCCCCTGCAGTGGCAGGCAGATTCTTAACCACTGCTCCTCCAGGGAAGTCCCAAACTATCTTTTCAATGGCAATCATCTCCTGGTCTGTCAGCCTTACCATCCCCAAATAATAATAAAACCTATCTTTAAACAGGGACGGGGGTATGAGAGGTGGCAGGAGTTAATTTCTTCTTAGAATATCTGATACACTGACAGTAAAGCTCTGTTGGATGGTCAGATTGTTCCCAGTACCACTTTGTGACAGTCCTGGCAGAGTCTCTCACTTTTAACTGCTTGAAGGCAGGGGACACCAAAACTTACCAGCATCGCCTAGCGTACTTCAGAGTCCATCAGCTTTAGGCGTAGAACTGCATGACATTTTTCCAAGAGAGCCAGGACTCATTCTTTTTTTAAATCGTTTAGTGGGTTAATCTATATGTGGGGAATAGGGCGTAGAACTGCATGACATTTTTCCAAGAGAGCCAGGACTCATTCTTTTTTTAAATCGTTTAGTGGGTTAATCTATATGTGGGGAATAGGGCGTAGAACTGCATGACATTTTTCCAAGAGAGCCAGGACTCATTCTTTTTTTAAATCGTTTAGTGGGTTAATCTATATGTGGGGAATAGGGCGTAGAACTGCATGACATTTTTCCAAGAGAGCCAGGACTCATTCTTTTTTTAAATCGTTTAGTGGGTTAATCTATATGTGGGGAATAGGGCGTAGAACTGCATGACATTTTTCCAAGAGAGCCAGGACTCATTCTTTTTTTAAATCGTTTAGTGGGTTAATCTATATGTGGGGAATAGGGCGTAGAACTGCATGACATTTTTCCAAGAGAGCCAGGACTCATTCTTTTTTTAAATCGTTTAGTGGGTTAATCTATATGTGGGGAATAGGGGTCAAGTGGTAGTTCCTAAGTCTAGCTCACCATCAGAGTCACTCACAGAATCAGAAGACAAAAACGTACCTTTTCTCAGGCCTCCCCCCAGTTTCACTAAGTAATTCTGGTGACCTGCCAGGTTTGGAAACTCTTAAGAGAATATAGCTTAAACCAGTGCAACTTAAACTTTAATTTGCATATACATCCCCTGGAAATCTTGTTGAAACACAGATTCTGACTCACTGGGTCTGAGTGGGGTCTGAGATTGCATTTCAAGTGAGCACACATTTTGAGCAGCAAGGACCAGCACGCAGTTTACCCAGGGGCCTTTAAATATAAAGGTTCCTGTGCTTCCCTGGTGGCGCAGTGGTTGAGAGTCCGCCTGCCGATGCCAGGGACGCGGGTTCGTGTCCTGGTCTGGGAAGATCCCACGTGCCGCGGAGCGGCTGGGTCCGTGAGCCATGGCCGCTGAGCCTGTGCGTCCGGAGCCTGTGCTCCGCAACGGGAGAGGTCACAGCAGTGAGAGGCCCGCGTACTGCAACAACAACAACAACAAAAAAAAAATTAAAAAAAAAAAAGATTCCTGGGAACTTGTCTGGAGATTCTGATTCATCAGGATGGGCTGCACCTGGGAATCATCTCAGATAATTTTATCATCAGATTACTTTATCATTTAGGATACACCAGCCTAACGAAAATATCTGAGAGTCATATAATAGTGACGATAGCCATAATACAAAGAATTTATTTTTTAATGGTATGTATTAGCCCCCTCTATGTACCAGCACTGTTCCAGGCTGTGGGGCTAGCATGATACATTAAAACAGGAATTCTTGCTTCCCATGAAGAGGGTGGCAAATGAAAGAGTAAACTTCCCAGTAGATAAAATAATTCCACAGAATGGTAAGTGTTTTGAACATGATAAAGCACTATGGTAAGGAGACAGCATCCTAGAGAGTTGCTGATGGGCAAGATAATAGCAAAAACAGCAGTAACTGTGCTAAAAAGGACACTTAGCATCTGGGAAGCAGATTTTACAAGTCAGGAAGTGTTGAAGCATTTTGCCTGCATGATTCTGTTTCCTTCCCACACCCAACTTAGGACAGATCGACTATTATCTTCA
The DNA here is from genome assembly GCF_000442215.2 of Lipotes vexillifer. NCBI lineage: Eukaryota > Metazoa > Chordata > Mammalia > Artiodactyla > Lipotidae > Lipotes > Lipotes vexillifer. Next base: position 3,494,986 of record NW_006773723.1, read on the forward strand.
TTTTACAGGTGAAGCAGCTGAGGCTTACAGGAGTTTACTAACTTGTCTTTTAAATTTTTATTTTTAATTGTGATGAAATAGCCATAACATAAAATCTACCATCTCAACCATTTTTAAGTATACAGTTTGCACACGTTGTTGTGTGACCAATCTTCATAACTGTTTTTAACCTTGTAAAACTGAAATGCCATACCCCTTAAACACTAACTCCCCTCCCCCCTCCCCCCAGTCCCTGGCAACCATTTTTCTACTGTCTAACAATTTGACTATTCCAGGTACCTCATACAAGTGGAATCATACGGTGTTTGTCTTTTTGTGACTGGTTTACTTCACTTAGTCCAATGTCTTTAAGATGTAGCATGTGATAGAATTTCCTTTGTTTTTACAGCTGAATAATATTCCGCTGTATGTATGTGTGGCTGAACCACACTGATTCCCTTTGGTCAGCTTCATCTTAGGCCCATAGTGCCACCCCCTCCCTTCTCTGCATGACTTGAATGTTAGACTACTCACAAGGAATGCACCCAAGCCAGACAAGTTTCCTATCAACTTTTCCCCTTGCCTACATCTGATATGAAAACTGGAAGAATACCTTTTGCTGACACAGGTGGTTAAGGGTCATGAGACCCCCTACCCGGGAGGAGGAAACACTCCCATTTCCAGTCAGTGCAGATGTGCTTCTCACTTGGTAGTCAGATTCCATTGGCCTCTTTAAATCCCCCTGCAGCCCTTTGGGTGGCGCAGAGTGCAGCTGAGAAAGCCCCTGGATTATCATCCACGTGATCCTGCCTGCATGTAAGTTCCCCCCAATGCACTTCATAATTGCACTTTATGGAGTTGCCTATTTAAATTTTTGGTCTCAAAGTTCCTTCTCAGTTTGGAGGATGTTAATCAATATCTCCACCTCCCTGCAGTGTATGTGCCACATTTTGCTTGTTTATTCATCTGTTGATGGATACTTAGGTCACTGCCACCATGTGACTCCTGCAAATACGCTGCTGTGAGTATGGGTGTAATAACTGGCCTTCTTGCCTGTTTTCAAACACATCAAACTGACCAAGGTCCTTCTTGCCTCACGCCTTCATTGCTAGTTCGCCTTCCAGGAAGGCCTCTCCTCACATATTCTCCTGGTTCAGTCTGACACTTTGCTCAAGTCTCTGCCAAATGTTACCTCCAAGGAGAAGCCTCCCCTGACAACCCCATCGAAAAGTGTACCTCCCCGGCCTCACGTCTGTGATTTCACTTTGCTTTATTGTTCTTCAGAGCACTTGTCAGTACCTGGCATTATATTTATGTACTCTGTTTGTTTATTGCCTATCTCCCCCTGTCCACAAATATTACCTCCAAGAAGGCAGACTTTTTCTCTTCCTATAATGTTCTATCTCTAATGCCTAGGATAATACCTGGCAATGAGTAGGTGTAGATATTTACGAATGAATGAATGGATGATGGAAGGAAGGAAGTGGTGAAATATGTATTTGAATCCAGACACTCTGCTTCCAAGGCCTTTCAGGGGTGTTGGATGGATGGGGCATGGAAGTAGAGCTTCTAGGTGGAGGAAAACTTGTGGTGGGGATGAGTAGTATCAGTGATGAGGTTCTAGACGTATCATCCAGATGCTAAAGGTAGAAGAAACAGAGTCTAAGCATAAGAAATCAAAAGTGAAACAAAATCCTTACAGTGGGTGGAATAGTGGCCCACAGAAGATATGCCCATGAACTAGCCTCCGGAACTTGTAAATGTAACCTTATTTATAAAAAGGATCTTTGAAAATGTAATTAAGTTTAGAATCTTGAGATGAGATCATCCTGAATTATGTGAGTGGATCCTAAATCCAGTGACAGATTCCTTAGAAGATACAGAGGGATATTTGAGACACAGAGGAGAAAGCACGTGAAAACAAGGCAGAGACTGGAGTTATGCAGCCACAGCCAAGGCGACTCTTGGGGAAGCATCAAGGAAGGATTTTCCCTAGAACCTTTGGAGGAAGCCCGTCCCTGCCAACGCCTTGATTTCAGACTTCCGTCCTCCAGATCTGTGAGAGAGGATGTTCCGGTGGTTTCAAGCTACCAGGTTTGTGGTAATTTGTATGACAGCCCTAGGAAACTCATAAATCCTACATTTAGCAAATGAGAAGCGATTAGGAGTGAAGGCTAGAGTTTGGCTTTCCTGCTGGTTCTAGGACCCAGTTGAGCCACGTTGAAGACAGGCCTTAAGGCACCAGGGGTACTTGCAACCTCCTGACTCTGCATATGTGACCTGACTGGCTCTGGCACTGCACAGGGCAACATGGGGCAGTGTCTTCCCTTCGGGCTTCTGGGTGAGGTGGGCTGTGTAGAGCCAGCAAGGGCTAACTGCGCCACAGCGTGAATAAGCAAGCTCTTTCAGCTGCGGTTTCCACGGTCTGTACAACTATATATGGTTTAACCAAGTGGCAGAGGATTGTAAAATGCAAAGTATACATACCAAAAAAGAAAACATTGTGGGGAATGAAAATATACCCCCAGAGTCAATTCTTCTCCAAATGATAAAAAAAAAAAAAAAATCCCATTTCTAAGTCTTTATCAAGTATATCCAACATTTTGCTAGGTGAAGAAATGGCCTTTTGTTATTCCTCCCTCTTTCTGAGATTTTGAAGAGCTCAGAGAAGTTTATTGAGATGCATTTAGATAAAGTTCTTTCCCAAGACAGGAAGATGAATTTAATAACCTACTGCAGTCCCTTATAGCCTTGCACTTCTAAAATTTGCTCAGTGTCCATTTATCCTAAGCCAATATTTCAAATAAAAATTTTAAGCCTTTGGAATTATAATCACCTCAAATAAAGCTATAAATCTTCTGCATAGTCTTGCTTAGTATTTCATATAATAACTTTTAATTCCAGAACTTTATATTTATTATTAGAATTAAATTTTGTTTTATGCTTACACTAGCTTAATAATAGTGTTGGGATTATAAAGCAATAACAAAAACTTGTTACTATTTTAATAAACACTAAGCTTTTAACTTGTGAAATTCTCTCAACTTTTTCTTCTCTAGCCAGCACATGGGCTTCTGTTATGGCAGTTTGCTATAGACGGAATGTTTGTGTCCTCCCAAAATTCATATGTTGAAACTTAATCCCCAGTGTGATGGTATTTGAAGGTGGGGTCTGTGGGGTGAAGCCTAATTATGTGGGTGAAGCCCATATAATTAGGTCATGAGGGTGGAGCCTTCATGAATGGGATTATTGCCCTAATAAAAGAGGCCCCAGGGAGCTCCCTCTCCCCTTGTAGGGTGCAGCAAGAAGCTGGCTATCTGTGAACCAGGAATCGGGCTCTCATCAGACAGCGAATCTGTTGGCTCCTTTATCTTGGGGCCTCAACCTCTAGAACTGTAAGAAATAAGTTTCTGTTGTTTATGAGCCGCCCAGGCTCTGGTAATTTGTTGTAGCCCAAATGGACCAAGACACAGTTCTGCTTGGTCAGAAACAGACACAGAGCAAAAGCCCTGCCCATCACTACAACAGTTGCCACATGGTCTGTATTTGTGGGTTCTCCGGGAAAATTGTCTGTTTTCTCCAGGTTTCTCTAAGAAATCTTCATATGGAGTAGTGGAAAAAACAAACAACATACATACATACATATGACAAGAATTGTGTACAAACACCAGCTAACCAGATACTTTGGCCAAGTCAACCTCTTTTACAGTATGGATGTGTAAATTAAATAAGATGATGTAAAATGCTTAAAACAACTCCTAGCACATAGTAGTATTTAATAAATGTTACTTTCCTCTAATACATCCCTTTTCCTTTTTCCATGATAGTTTCATTTCCCTGTCAGCTTCAGGGAAAATAACCTTTATCCTTACTTGTTTCGTATCAGGGGTGTTTTTAGGAAATCCAGTTTTTAAGTCTTCGTAGTCAAAACTTTCATCTAAAATCAGCTGCTGCTAGCTTCCTGATTATTAGAGATTTCCAGACTCAGCCATTCCCATCTTAGAACTTTGGCCATCCATCAATAACAGAATTTCTTCTATTTACTCCTCTCAGTATTTCAGCAGAACAGGTAGCAGCAAAAGCAGGTCCCCACCAAACTCAATATATTTATGCCTATTCATGCTGTTCCTGATCCAAAGGGCTATCCATCTCTCAGGATACAGCAGACGGAGCAATCATTGCTGACTGATTTGAATAAAAAGTCTTCTGAGTTGGTCATGAACTTGGCTGCACCTTGAAAGATGAGTGTGATTTTGCTACATGGAGTTAATAAAGAAGAACAGGCAGGGTTTATGCTAAAATGTTTGGAAAATATGAATAGCAAGGCTCTGGTAGGACAATGCCACATGGACTATTGCTATTATGTTCTTTTTTGCAAGGGGCTCTGAATCAATCTTTGCTAATGATGGCACATTGACAACAAAATATGTTAACAGGTTAAACCAAAAAAGAGCCAGCAGTGGGGTGGGAAATGGGAACTAGGAAAGCACTGTGAGGGTCATGGAGAAAATACTGCGGCAGAAACACCTCTTCAACCTTTGCTAAATGCTTCTACCATAAAAGCGGTAGTTTAGTTTAGAAAATGATTTCAGTTCTAGAGCCTAGATTAAAACTCATAAAAGCTTCTCTTTGGAGATTAATATCACTATGATGTAATCAGCTTTAAAGTGCTTTTATAAAATATCTCGAATCAGAGTGAATATATTCAGGTTGCATGAAAGTGGGAAATGCTCTTCAAAGAGTATAATCGTTAATACAAATGCATTTCACTGTGAACATTTCAGATACAGGAATACCCTAATTTATCAGAAATATACATTGAACGTAAGTAATTCTTTCCAGAAAGTTGGACAGCATTTTTTATATTGTAAGTATCCCTACTGTGATCATTTCTATTTGCTAGTATAACCATACATCCATCAGATGAGCTAGAACTCTCAGCTGATAATGGCAAAGTTGGTCGTCTGCCTTAGGCAGGTGGTATGTGCAGGGGAAGAACACAGGAGACCTGACTCCCAGGCTCAGGTCCTCCACTGAGAAGTCACTTTGGGGAAGGCCCTACATGCTTTGGGACCTGTTTTCTCATATGTTGAATTAGAGAGTTGGGTCAAATCAGAGTTAAGGTCCCTTCCAGTTCTAAAAGTATATCAGAGGAATTGATCAAATGTTCAGGAGTCCCAAATGGAAAGAGAAGATGAGGAAATGCTTACTAGAGAAGGTGGGATTGGAAATGGACACTGAAGGATTCAGAATGGAAATCAAGCATGTTAAGTTTGCATTCCTGGGGAGCAATCCAATCCATTCTGTCTGTAGGTATGGAAGTTAGGGAATGCGGAGCCTTAGAGGGAATAGCAAGGGCCCTAGTTTTTCAAGTACAGTAAGAATATGTAGAGAACAGGTTTGGACATGCAGATCAGGACCACACAGTTTATTTATTCAGCAGATATTTATTAAGCAGTTACTATGTGCCAGACACTGTCCTAAGCATAAGACAAAATAATGAGCAATAGAGGCAGGGTTTCCTTAGAGCAACTTATGGTCGGGGGAAGAGAGATATTTAACAGCCATGATAGGAAAGCTTATGGCAAGAACATCTTCAAGTCTGGAGCTGGGCAGTCTTTGAAGATGTTATATTTAAGCGATACCTAAAGGGTGAATTGATATAGCCAGCACTGTTTGGAAGACTGTCCCAAGCAGTGAAATGTGTGCCTTTCTTAAACTTTTATGTCTAAATCCTGTTAACCAAATTACAGGGCTAATTACAGGGTACATGTGTCCAGTAGCCAATAAAAATGAGTCACCAGGCACTTTACTGGTGGTCCAGTGGTTAAGAATCCGCCTTCCAATGCAGGGGACACAGGTTCGATCCCTGGTCGGAGAACTAAGATGCCACATGCCGCAGGGCAGCTCAGCCCGTGCGCCACGACTGCTGAGCCCGTGCGCCTCAACTAGAGAGGCCGCATGCCACAAACTACAGAGCGCATGCACCACAACTAGAGAGAAGCCCACATTTCGCCACGAAATATCCCAGATGCTGCAAGGAAGATCCTGCAACTAGGGCCCGACGCAGCCAAAAGATAAAAAAAATGAGTCATTGGCACCCCAAGCAATTGAAACTGGCAGGCAAAAGAGGTATATTTACTGACAGAGCGGGGTCCAAGCGTTTCTGAGAAGAGAGGCAGATGCTTCCAGGAAGAGAGAGGTGTCTATTGGCTGCCCACGTTGGAGGACCTTTTGTGATTGAAAGGGGACACACTGCAAGGCACTCTGCTGCTACAGTGATTTAGAAGAATGAGAGAGAAAGAGAGAGTGAGATCGGACCTTCGTTGCAAAGCCTGGCGTGTTGCATCCTGCTGCTGTTTCTCCTGCTGCTCCTGCAGCCGCCATGTCTGCCATCAGCTACTTCACGCACAGATTCAGGTGCTTACAGAGATTGGAGTTAACAAATGTTTACAAAGCTCATGCTGTTTGCCAAGGATTCCTCCATATACACGCCTCTCAGCATTGTTCCCAGTGCTGGAAACTTAAAAGATAGGGATTCTGCCAGCAGCCTTCATTTGGGCTGCAACTCTTCCCAGAGTCTCAGGTCTGCTGGCCAACTACATCAAATTTTGGATTCACCAAGCCTCCACAGTCATAGTCTTGGAGCTCCGGGCAGGTGTCAGGCCTGAGCCTCCGAGGTGGGACAGCCGAATTCAGGACATTGCTCCACCAGAGACCTCCTGGCCCCACGTAATATCAAATGGCGAAAGCTCTTCCAGAGATCTCCATCTCAACGCTAAGACCCAGCTCCACTTAGCAACCAGCAAGCTTCAGTGCTGGACACCCTATGCCAAACAACTAGCAAGACAGGAACACAAGCCCACCTATTAGCAGAGAGGCAGCCTAAGATCATAATAAGTTCACAGACACCCCAAAACACACCACCAGACGCAGTCCTGCCCACCAGAAAGACAAGATCCAGCCTCATCCACTGGAGAAGAGGCACCAATCCCCTCTACCAGAAAGCCTACACAACCCACTGAACCAACCTTACCCCCTGGGGAGAGACACCAAAAACAACAGGAACTACAAACCTGCAGCCTGCAGAAAGGAGATCACAAACACAGTAAGTTAAGCAAAATGAGAAGACACAGAAATACACAGCAGATTAAGGAGCAAGGTAAAAACCCACCAGACCAAACAAATGAAGAGGAAATAGTCTACCTGAAAAAGAATTCAGAGTAATGATAGTAAAGATGATCCAAAATCTTGGAAATAGAATGGAGAAAATACAAGAAACATTTAACAAGGACCTAGAAGAACTAAAGAGCAAACGAACAATGATGAACAACACAATAAATGAAATTTTTAAATCTCTAGAAGGGATCAATAGCAGAATAACTGAGGCAGAAGAACGGATAAGTGACCTGGAAGATAAAATAGTGGAAATAACTACTGCAGAACAGAATAAAGAAAAAAGAATGAAAAGAATTGAGGACAGTCTCAGAGAACTCTGGGACAACATTAAACACACCAACATTCAAATTTCAGGGGTCACAGAAGAAGAAGAGAAAAAGAAAGGGACTGAGAAAATAGTTGAAGAAATTATAGTTGAAAACTTCCCCAGTATGGGAAAGGAAATAGTCAATCAAGTCCAAGAAGCACAGAGAGTGTCATACAGGATAAATCCAAGGAGAAACATGCCAACACACATACTAATCAATCAAAAATTAAATAAAAAGAAAAAATATTAAAAGCAGCAAGGGAAAAGCAGTAATATACAAGGGAATCCCCATAAGGTTAACAGCTGATCTTTCAGCAGAAACTCTGCAAGCCAGAAGGGAGTGGCAGGACATATTTAAAGTGATGAAAGAGAAAACCCTACAACCAAGATTACTCTACCCAGCAAGGATCTCATTCAAATTTGATGGAGAAATTAAAACCTTTACAGAAAAGCAAAAGCTAAGAGAATTCAGCACCACCAAACAAACTTTACAACAAATCCTAAAGGAATTTCTCTAGACAGGAAACACCAGAGGAGGAAAAGACCTACAATAACAAACTGCAAACAATTAAGAAAATGGTAATGCGAACATTCATATCAATAACTACCTTAAATGTAAATGAATTAAGTGCTCCAACCAAAAGACATAGACTGGCTGAATGGATACAAAAACAAGACCCATATATATGCTGTCTACAAGAGACCCACTTCAGACCTAGGGACACATCCAGACTGAAAGTGAGGGGATGGAAAAAGATATTCCATGCAAATGAAAATCAAAAGAAAGCTGGAGTAGCAATTCTCATATCAGACAAAATGGACTTTAAAATAAAGACTATTGGAAGAGACAAAGAAGGACACTACATAATGATCAAGGGATCGATCCAAGAAGAAGATATAACAATTGTAAATATTTATGCACCCAACAGAGGAGCACCTCAATACTTAAGGCAAATGCTAACAGCCGTAAAAAGGGAAATTGACAGTAACACAATCATAATAGGGGACTTTAACACCCCACTTTCACCAATGGACAGATCATCCAAAATGAAAATAAATAAGGAAAAAGAAGCTGTAAATGGCACATTAAATAAGATGGACTTAATTGATATTTATAGGACATTCCATCCAAAAACAACAGAATACACTTTTTTCTCAAGTGCTCATGGAACATTCTCCAGGATAGATCATATTTTGGGTCACAAATCAAGGCTTGGTAAATTTAAGAAAATTGAAATCGTGTCAAGTATCTCTTCCAACCACAACACTATGAGACTAGATATCAGTTACTGGAAAAAGTCTATAAAAAATACAAACCCATGGAGGCTAAACAATACACTACTAAATAACTGTGATCATTGAGGAAATCAAAAAATACCTAGAAACAAATGGCAATGAAAACACGATGACCCAAACCCTACTTGATGCAGCAAAAGCAGTTCTAAGAGGGAAGTTTACAGCAATACAATCCTACCTCAAGGTACAAGAAACATCTCAAATAAACAACCTAAGCTTACACCTAAAGCAATTAGAGAAAGAAGAACAAAAATACCCCAAGTTTAGCCAAAGGAAAGAAATCATAAATATCAGATCAGAAATAAATGAAAAAGAAATGAAGGAAACAATAGCTAGGATCAATAAAATTAAAAGCTGGTTCTTTGAGAAGATAAACAAATTGATGAACCATTAGCCAGACTCATCAAGAAAAAAAGGGAGAAGACTCAAATCAATAGAATTAGAAATGAAAAAGGAGAAGTGACAACGGACACTGCAGAAATACAAAGGATCATGAGGGATTACTACAAGCAACTCTATGCCAATAAAATGGACAACCTGGAAGAAATGGACAAATTCTTAGAAAAGCACAACCTCCCGAGACTGAACCCAGAAGAAATAGAAAATATAAACAGACCAATCACAAGCACTGAAATTGAAACTGTGATTAAAATCTTCCAACAAACAAAAGCCCAGGACCAGATGGCTTCACAGGCGAATTCTATCAAACATTTAGAGAAGAGCTAACACCTATCCTTCTCAAACTCTTCCAAAATAGAGCAGAGGGAGGAACACTCCCCAACTCATTCTACGAGGCCACCATCACCCCGATACCAAAACCAGATAAAGATGTCACAAAGAAAGAAAACTACAGGCCAATATCACTGATGAACATAGATGCGAAAATCCTCAACAAAATACTAGCAAACAGAATCCAACGGCACATTAAAAGGATCAAACACCATGATCAAGTGGGACTTATCCCAGGAATGCAAGGATTCTTCAATATAAGCAAATCAATCCATGTGATAAACCATATTAACAAATTGAAGGAGAAAAACCATATGGTCATCTCAACAGTTGCAGAAAAAGCTTTTGACAAAATTCAACATCCATTTATAATAAAAACCCTCCAGAAAGTAGGCATAGAGGGAACTTACCTCAACATAATAAAGGCCATATATGACAAACCTGCAGCCAACATTGTTTTCAATGGTGAAAACCTGAAACCATTTCCACTAAGATCAGGAACAAGACAAGGTTGCTCACTCTCACCACTATTATTCAACATAGTTTTGGAAGTTTTAGCCACAGCAATCAGAGAAGAAAAGGAAATAAAAGGAATCCAAATCAGAAAAGAAGTAAAACTGTCACTGTTTGCAGATGACATGATACAATACATAGAGAATCCCAAAGATGCTACCAGAAATCTACTAGAGCTAATCAATAAATTTGGTAAAGTAGCAGGATATAAAATTAATGCACAGAAATCTCTTGCATTCCTATACACTAATGATGAAAAATCTGAAAGAGAAATTAAGGAAACACTCCCATTTACCATTGCAACAAAAAGAATAAAATACCTAGGAATAAACCTACCTAAGGAGACAAAAGACCTGTCTTCAGAAAACTGTAAGACACTGATGAAAGAAATGAAAGATGATACAAACAGATGGAGAGATATACCATGTTCTTGGATTGGAAGAATCAACATTGTGAACATGACTCTACTACCCAAAGCAATCTACAGATTCAGTGCAATCCCTGTCAAACTACCAATGGCACATTTCACAGAACTAGAACAAAAAATTTCACTATTTGTATGGAAACACAAAAGACCCCGAATTGCCAAAGCAGTCTTGAGGGAAAAAAACGGAGCTGGAGGATTCAGGCTCCCTGACTTCAGACTATACTACAAAGCTACAGTAATCAAGACAGTATGGTACTGGCACAAAAACAGAAATATAGATCAATGGAACAGGATAGAAAGCCCAGAGATAAACCCACACACATATGGTCACCTTGTATTTGATAAAGGAGGCAAGAATATACAATGGAGAAAAGACAGCCTCTTCAAAAAGTGCTGCTGGGAAAACTGGGCAGCTACATGTAAAAGAATGAAATTAGAACACTCCTTAACAGCATACACAAAAATAAACTCAAAATGGATTAAAGACCTAAATGTGAGGCCAAACGCTATAAAACTCTTAGAGGAAACCATAGGCAGAACACTCTATGACATAAATCACAGCAAGATCCTTTTTGACCCACCTCCTAGAGAAATGGAAATAAAAACAAAAATAAACAAATGCTACCTAATGAAACTTAAAAGCCTTTGCACAGCAAAGGAAACCATAAAGAAGACAAAAAGACAACCCTCAGCATGGGAGAAAATATTTGCAAACGAAGCAACTGACAAAGGATTAATCTCCAAAATATACAGGCAGCTCATGCAACTCAATATCAAAAAAACAACCCAATCCAAAAATGGGCAGAAGATCTAAATAGACATTTCTCCAAAGAAGATATACAGATTGCAAAAAACACATGAAAGGTGCTCAACATCAGTAATCATTAGAGAAATGCAAATCAAAACTACAATGAGGTATCACCTCACACCAGTCAGAATGGCCATCACCAAAAAATCTACAAACAATAAATGCTGGAGAGGGTGTGGAGGAAAGGGAACCCTCTTGCACTGTTGGTGGGAATGTAAATTGATACAGACACTATGGAGAACAGTATGGAGGTTCCTTAAAAAACTAAAAATAGAGCTACCATATGACCCAGCAATCCCACTACTGGGCATATACCTGAGAAAACCATAATTCAAAACGTGTCATGTACCACAACGTTTACTGCAGCAGTATTTACAATAGCCAGGACATGGAAGCAACCTAAGTGTCCATCGACAGATGAATGGATAAAGAAGATGTGGCACATACATACAAAGGAATATTACTCAGCCATAAAAAGAAACGAAATTGAGTTCTTTGTAGTGAGGGGGATGGACTTAGAGACTGTCATACGGAGTGAAGTAAGTCAGAACGAGAAAAACAAATACTGTATGCTAACACATATATATGGAATCTAAAAAAAAAAAAAAAATGGTTCTGAAAAACCTAGGGGCAGGACAGGAATAAAGGTGCAAATGTAGAGAATGGACTTGAGGACCTGGGGAGGGGGAAGGGTAAGTTGGGACGAAGTGAGAGAGTGGCATGGACATATATACACTACCAGATGTAAAATAGATAGCTAGTGGGAAGCAGCCACATAGCACAGGTAGATCAGCTCGGTGCTTTGTGTCCACCTAGAGGGGTGGGATAGGGAGGGTGGTAGTGAGATACAAGAGGGAGGAGATACGGGGATATGTATATGTAGAGCTGATTCACTTTGTTATACAGCAGAAACTAACACACCATTGTAAAACAATTACATGCCAATAAAGATGTTAAAAAACACTTTTTTAAAGATGTAAAAAAAGAAATTGAAGTATATTTACCATCCCTCGTCTAGAGATACTATGCCAGATATAGCATGCCCTCTCCTTGTTTTTAAACACAAAAAGCATACTTAACAGTTCAAAAAGCGTTACAGAGAGTCTTTTTGAAAGTCAAGAAATAGAATGTCAACAGCACAGTGTTCTTTCAAGCTTAGCCAAATTTCAATAAAATTTCAATAAAATTTCAATAAAACTCATGGGGTGAGTATGGGACGAAGGGGTCGGGGGGTGTAAGGTGGGCACAGTGGAAATAAACGGCCAGGGGTTCAAAAGAACAAAGATGGGTTTGGAAAGCCAAGACCTAGGGATGAGAACACAAAAATGGAAAAGAGACTGAAAAGGCTCGGGTTTATGACAATGATGAACGGTGGCCAGGATAAGGGTCTTGGTGTTCATTAGCTGATTTTAAAACGCTGACTTGGATCTTGGATATAAAGGCGTGTCCCTGTTGATGCAGAGAACTCAGTTATGTCTGAGGCCAGATGACCATCTCTGCCCTGTGGCTGACTTCTCTTCTTAAAAGCTGAGCTGTCTTTTGTGGAAACGTAGTCATAGCCGGACAGGAGCTGCGGTGACCTGCCCAGAATTCTTCTATGGACACAAACAGATTTGTGGAAAAGGGAGCGGCATCTTACTTGAAGGTTACTAGGCAAGGGCATTAACTATCAATTGGTGTTAACCAGTTTATCTGGGTTGGAATTCAGGGTTGGCCTCTATTCTCAGCAGGGAGCTGGAGTGGAAGGTGTGTGGACCAGTCAGGGGTGAAAGGGGGGGCTGGGAGAGTGTGGAAAGAGAAGGTAAATCTCTATCAGCTGCATGCTTGCACCAGCCACTAGAACTCCTCCTGGCCATGGAAAGCCAGACACACAGGATTCAGACCCTGTCACTTTTGGCAAGAATTCCTCAAACATTTCCAAGTCTAGCCCCCTGTGATTGCATGACTGTGTGCAAGTAAGGCAGCGGGACAAGGGTGAGTCGGGGCATGGACCACACAATCATGGCTGTGAACACATTGAGCACTGAAGCCGCTTTGGTGCGAGTCCTTTAAAGGTGACCTAGTGGACAGTATGTGAACGTTGGTGACAGGTTACTGTACCCACTAAAGGGGAGCAAATGCATCCTTTTCTCTGGAAAGTGAAGCCTGAGGTGGGCACATTTTACCTGACCTCCTATCTGCTTTGAACAGCTATCTGAAGAGTTTGGGGGTGTACAGCCAAAGATGTGAGCCGCGTCCTGAATTGGATGAAGACACATACCTTAGGTTTTCAGCATATAAGTCAGCAGGGTAGTCAAGACTTGTCTCCTGGAAGCATCCTTAGGATAGGTTTTTCCACTCAGCTGGGTTTGTAATTTTGTTTCTGACTCAGTCATTTACAGCAATCCATTCAGGTACCAGTATTATTCACCCGTGCTTTAAGTAAAAGGTAGATGAAAAAAATATGATTGTAAGACTCCAATATTTGATTCAGAATAAAGTTAACTTTCCTTTTGAGAGTATATCTGTAGCTTTTTATTTCAATTCAAGTTCGAATTAGAGCCGTATGAAGCTTATTTTTTGCGAACAGGAATTGAAGTATGTACTTTATGTTCTCTTTTTTTAAGTGGAACTTGAAAGAGAAAAGCCTCAAGGAAAGTTCTCAAGGAGGTGTCATCATTTCCCTGTGGCCCTCTGTCTTGTCTTGTAAGTTAGCTGACACCCAGCTCCCCTACCTGCACCCCTCACCACCTTTAAGGTGGGCCTCATGAAAACAAACCAGATCTCAGCGAAATGAAATTTAGTGAAATGAAATGAGGATCTGGGTCAGGAAGGGTCCTCGGCCACCAAATAGAATGGATATCTGCCTTCAAAAGTTTCAGTTTCATCAAAAAAAAAAAAAAAAAAAACTCATGACAGCCAAACTTTTGACCTATTTAAAACATTTCCATGGAAATCGTTCATATATATACACACACACATAAATATACTTTAGCTCATATGGAAATTGGTTCTATATTTAGTTTATATACTTCCTTCCTCTTAATCATTGTAACCTAATTCTTCCTGATGCAATTAAATCCCACTTCCTCTGCTTCTGTAATTAATGAAAAAAAGAGAACACTTTTTTCAATTTGCCAATGTTTCCTTCCCAGGCTGCACATCTTTTAGTTATCTGTTTTTTATTAACATGAATGAAAACTCAAATGGGAAACTTAGCAAACATGGAATTTTATTGTGTAAGCCTCAGTTAATCTCTGATGAGGTATTCAGTCTCCATTTCTATAATGTCAGTTAACTGAGTAACTTAATGAAAATCAATTCCAATTTCTATCAATGCTTAGCAAGGTTGATGGGTTAAGGTCCATGGAAGCTAGTATTGTTATTACACAAATTCAAATGCAATTGATTCTTCTCTACAATTTTGATACCAGACATAAAACTTTATATAATACATTATCCTTTTCCTACTGCCTCTTACAGTGTTTTATTTTGAAGTTTTGGGAGATCTCAAGCTGTGTTTTCCAGACCCCAAAGCTAAGATATGCACTAGGATTGATGTGCTTTTTGGAGACAGTTTTTTTCTAAAGTCTGGTTTTTGTCCAGGAATTATTTCCTTCATGAAGCTGTAGTCATGAAATACTTTTTCCAATAAAAATCCTTCAGTAATATACCAAGAGCTTTTGCAACAGTTTATTACTACAGAAAGAAGTCATTTAAATCCAACAAAGCACCATCCTCATTTAACCTCCTTTATGAAGAGGTGAGCTTAGCTATTATAAAACATCTTTCCAAGTTTGGAAAATAAAAAATATAATAAAAAAAATAATTTTGCAAACAAATAAAGATTTGACATTGGGTAAGAAAATGGGTTTTGCTTTGGGAAATTTTGAATCTTTGCTCTTTTATTTGCTAAGCTGCCTAATCTTGGGAAAATTAACTCTTATCTTCCCTCACCTGAGAAAGGGAGGAATATTGAGCCCCCAGGGGTGCTAGTGAGGAATAAATGTCATAATGTAAATAAAATACCCAGTCCGACAGCACCACAAGTGTTCAACAGATGGTAACTGTTTATGTCAATTTAGCTATATTAGTTTGCAGTTATATTGGTCAATTGAGTTATTTTTTATCAATTGCGTTATATTAGTTTGCAGTTGCAACCTTTCCTTTATTTTGAGGAAACAACCTAAGTGTCCATCATCGGATGAATGGATAAAGAAGATGTGGCACATATATACAATGGAATATTACTCAGCCATAAAAAGAAACGAAATTGAGCTATTTTTAATGAGGTGGATAGAGCTAGAGTCTGTCATACAGAGTGAAGTAAGTCAGAAAGAGAGAGACAAATACCGTATGCTAACACATATATATGGAATTTAAGAAAACAAAATGTCATGAAGAACCTAGAGGTGAAACAGGAATAAAGACACAGACTTACTAGAGAATGGACTTGAGGATATGGGGGGGGGAAGGGTAAACTGCGACAAAACGAGAGAGAGGCATGGACATATATACACTACCAAACGTAAGGTAGATAGCTAGTGGGAAGCAGCCACATAGCACAGGGAGATCAGCTTGGTGCTTTGTGACCGCCTGGAGGGGTGGGATAGGGAGGGAGACACAAGCGGGAAGAGATATGGGAACATATGTATATATATAGCTGATTCATTTTGTTGTAAAGCTGAAACTAACATACCATTGTAAAGCAATTATACTCCAATAAAGATGTTAAAATGAAAAAAGAAAAAGTTTAGCAATGAAAATAGGATAGGAAAGGTTACCCCCTGAATTTATGAAAAATCAAAAGGAAAGAATATTTACAAAATTATTTATCCTATTATATACTGTATGAATTATATAATAATTGTATATTATTATACACACATATACATAAAATATTGATAAAGTTATATATTTTATTATATATTTACATATGTAAAATTATTATTTTATTTTTAGCTTACAGCAATGTACTAGTGTTTAATTACTTTCCAAGGGGTTTCTCATAAGCCAAATGACATCAGTTAGTTAAAACTTACAATGCGTAATACGTATGTTATGGCACTTAAGATTTTCTGGACATAAAAGTATTAAAGTAATAATCACCTGTGACCAAGTTTATACAAATTGCAAGTAAAGGGATGTCCAATACGTTAATGAAGTGTTGTAGAACAATTGGAATCATTTGCATTGACAAGATTCATTATCCTTATGGTAACCTGGGCTTCCTGTAACCACGTGGATTCAAGAGATCAGGGAGTGAACTACAGCCACTCTAAAGGCAGAACACCTGTGGTGGCTCCTCTGACGTTTTCCCACAAGCCCTACCAGTCTTCCTTGCTGAGATGTCTGGGAGCTCTCCTAGGAATGCTAGGAGTTAAACCGGGGAAAGAATAATCTGTAATCAAATCCAAACGGTGAAGTGCAAGCCAAAAGGAGAGACAGAGTCACGTGAGGGTTAGAAACTCAGCACCAGGAACGTGGCAATGAGCAAGGTCAGTTTGAATCTAGCAAGTTCTACGCACAACAAGCAGAGACTGAAAAGCACCTGACGTTTTTCTTTTTCATTTCCTTCTTTACGAAAAATTTCATTAGACACTAATTGCATGTTTTGTAGATGCTCTGCTCTGCTTTAAATATAGACATGAAAGAGTTTGGGTTTTATTCTGTGACAGTTGGAATGCACACACAAAATAAGTTTTGAGCAGGAGAACATTGGATGGGAATTTCAGAAATATTCATCTGGCAATAAGATGTCAGCTCAATTTAAGGTCAAGGTTTAACTGTTACAAGCAATAATTTCTAGAGAAAATAGTCAAAGTATGACTTGGGGAAATAAACATAGAAATGGAAACGAAGAGAAAATAAGGAAATTTATCTTGGAAATAGAATTGGCATGGTTTGGCAACTGGTTAGATATGAGAGATCTCTCCTTAGTCTATTTTTTTCCCATAATTCTTAGAGACACAGTCAATAATTGTGGGCTATACTATAGGAAATCTCTTGTCTTTTGCATGTTTTGCCAAATGCTCTTTTTCCTGTTTCGAGTCTAGAGCCAAGATTCTAAATTTTATGATACAGTAGGGAGTGTTGTAAGCGCCAGGTGGTGAGTATGCTCCAAGCACACCTATTAAATGCTATGACTG
Source organism: Lipotes vexillifer (assembly GCF_000442215.2). Classification (NCBI taxonomy): domain Eukaryota; kingdom Metazoa; phylum Chordata; class Mammalia; order Artiodactyla; family Lipotidae; genus Lipotes; species Lipotes vexillifer. The sequence goes on from NW_006773723.1 coordinate 3,512,352, forward strand.
TAGAAATCTAGAAAGAATAATCAACAAAATACACAATTTAATGTTAACTTAGCGAAGCGTGTATAGTATTTGCTTTGTTTCCCCTCTCCCTGCCACCACACTGTTGGTTTTATAATTCATCAAAACGTCATTTGGGATGCCTGTGGATTAGAAATAGCTTTCTATACAGCTTTTTCTACATTCCTGTTTGCTGTCCATTTTATAATGGACTCTGGTCCCCACAACTGAGACCCTCAGCTAGGCAGTTTCTGATTTCAGCAG
>NW_006773723.1:3512697-3518970 GCF_000442215.2 Lipotes vexillifer
TCAGCAGGAGGTCTTCAGTACTTTAAGACACCACGTGAAGCCTTTGCCAGTTTCTGAGGTTGTGAGCAGAAGGGGATCTTCGTTGTATTTTCTTATCATTGCTGTCTTTCCCCCACCTCTCTCCATGGCTTTTGTGTTGAGGCATAGAGTCACTTCCATTCCCTTTTTGTAGACTTTGCCCCATTTAAACCCTCAAAGATTTCTCTGCCCATAAGCTCTATTCCTACTTCTTTCTAACTTCTGTAATCTTTTACCACACTTAGATGGAACCCTTTTCCCACTTCATTTGTAATAGTTTATCAAGCACCATTTGGTTTTGGACTTGGAGTGCTGATGGAAATCAATGAAAAACATTTCCTGCTTCATGGGAAAGTGGAATCTAAGTTCCAGGTTCCATAGAAGTAGACTGGAGAGCTGGCTGTCCCCCAGGAAAGGCAGAGATGCGGGAGACCAGAGGCAGCTGCCTGCAGTCTTGTTGACACTTCCGTGGATGGTTATGTTGTTGGCAGATGGTGCCTTGATAGATGTTCACTGTGGTGTTGAAAATGTTGTGAGCACTGAACCATGGGCAAGTTTTTATTCCCCTTGTTTCTGAAGCGACAAGAAAGTATTTTCTATGTCTCAAAACACTGCTGCAGATCCCCTGAGACTAGCTCAAGAGTGGAATTCTGGCCGTTTTAGATTCCCACTCTTACGAAGTATAACTACAGGGACCAAGAGACCGCCCCATCTGTCTATCTGTCTGTCTGTCTATCATCTATCTCTATTCACTTATTTATTTGGGGAAGCCATCCCTAGTTCTATTTTTATTAGAACTTTTGAACTATTTTATGTTTCCTGGCTGAACGGGAAAATGAGAACAAATAAATAAATACACAAATGAAGACTTCATTAGCAGTCATCGGTTTGGATTGAACTGTGATTCATCTTGGACACAAGCAAATAGCCACCTGTCTCAAAAAAGTCACACCAAGTTCTGCTCTAGCAGAAACGAGCTGGGGAAGCCTAAACAGTAAGCTACGGCTTAAATATAGGCTGCAAATGGTTTCCTTTGTTCCTCTGGAAAGAGAGTGGTTTGAAAGAGGAGGAGTTGGGTGACAGAGCTCAGATACACTTCTCATTTAAAAAAAACTTCGTGGATATTATTTTACATAAAATTTCTGTTTCTCAGGATTCTTTTAAACATTTTTGTCAGCAGCATAGCTAGGCATTGTTGATTTGTGCCTTCAGAAGCCTCAGAGCAGAGTGATGAGAGGACCAGCAGGTGCAGTTCAGCCCCATTGTCTGCAGCCGGGATGGTTTTATTGTCTGTTACTTGGGGATGTGTGGGCCAAGCTATTCCATAGATGTCCATTCTTCCCTCTCATCTTCGTATCAGTGTTCTGTTCCTGCACCTGTATTCTATTGTCGCTTTGTACACAGGTCACCTATAATACCCTCCACATCATGTTCTAGTTATCTGTTTATACAGAAAAGCCAAACTGCTGACTCATATAGCATGTAATTTATAAATAAGCGAATTCTCCATCCTTGATTACAGTAGGCAAAATAATGACAGCAAAAATATATTTTTCTTCATGGTTCAAGACTAATCATCAGGGACTCTCCATTCAAATTTGACTATAGAAGGATGTTGTATAATTCATTATCAAGATATATATGATGGTTGGGAATGAAAAGTTTCCTTCTATCCTTCTAGGTTCTTCTGGCTGGTCTAAGAATTCAATTGACATGAGATACATTAACAGGAGAAAAATCAAACAAATTTTAGTATACATGGGAAAAACCCAGGAAAACTGAGTAACTTGCCAACATAGTCTAAGCCTTCACCTTAAATACCATCTTCAGCTAAAGACAAAAGGGGATGTTGGGATTAGTGGATTAGGACTTCAAAGGGGAAGAAGGCAATTGACATGGGAGTGAAAAAAGCAAGTGTTTGGTAAACAAAGCTTTGCTGGACCATGCAGAGACAGTGGGACGCAAAGGGAACTCTGATCTCCAGGCCCTTCTCGTTTCCCCACCACACCTGGCCCATATTCTTTGTAGATATCTCTGGTGATGCTCTATTCCAGGAACAGACCCTTTATCTAAATTCTTTTAGGTATTTAAGGGGGAGGAAACTTCCTGAGTCTTCTGTTGTCTTAAAAATAGCTTAAGTTAATCTTCATTCAAGAGACACATTTTGAGGTGGCAAATTTTGCTCCCTTACAACTTCAAGGGCATTTCTGTCCATTTTGCAAAGCAAAGCATACAGTAGGAATTGGTATCTGACCCATAATTCAGAATTGAGATTTATCAAAGGATCTCTATCACACATAATGATAATTTTACCTGGTGAACACTAGAGTTAATTGAAAGATCTGAATCCAAATCTTAATTCTTATATTTTGTAGCTTTGTAGATGTGAGTGAGTTTTTGAGTTTTTATTCTCCCACCTTTAGAAGGAACCAGCAATAGGAGCTGACACATAGGATTAATGTAGGGATCAAATGAGGATATACATAAAGTGCTTAAAAACAAAGTGCTATGTATTTGTTGTTAGAGTGGTTGAGAAGGCATGCGTCTTTAACACCGCGCTTGGCAAAAAGTATCTGGTTCTTCTATTTTCCGTGATATGCAAATAAAAGTTGATCTTTCAGGAGACTACATCTCCCCCAAAATAATTTTTTTCTTTACTCAGAAAAATAGATAAATGATTCATAAATACTTAGGAAGGGAATGTCAATTTTATTAAAAATATTTGGTAATGCTTTAATTCAATGGTTTGTGGTTCTACCTGTAGTTCCCTTTTCAGTTTCACATCCAGTTAGACATTTAGAAAACTGGAAGGCTTGTTTGTTTATTTCTCTGTTTTTGAATGTTTTAGAAGGTGGTTTACACTTTTAAATTATTAAAAATCTGATTCGTTGGTTCACAAATGGTTTTCTTTTTAAAAAAAAAAACTGTACTGATTATATTAGATGTATAGTTCAAACACTGAATTCCTGTTTTAAAAGTTTGATAATACTATTACCAAATTTAAAATCAGAAGAAGTCATAACTAAGAATCCTTCTTTAAGATTCTTGGTTGAAAAATGGAATTGATCATTGTATGTATGCACATGTTAACTTGAATTTAAGTATCATTGTTACACTCACACAATATCTTTTCTTTTTTTTTTTTTTTTTTTTTTTGTTTGGGGGGTACGCGGCCCTCTCACTGTTGTGGCCTCTCCCGTTGCAGAGCACAGGCTACGGGTATGCGGGCCTCTCACTGTTGTGGCCTCTCCCGTTGCGGAGCACAGGCTCCGGACGCGCAGGCCCAGCAGCCACGGCCCACGGGCCCAGCCGCTCCGCGGCATGTGGGATCCTCCCGGACCGGGGCACAAACCCGCGTCCCCTGCATCGGCAGGCGGACTCCCAACCACTGCGCCACCAGGGAAGCCCCTACACTCACACAATATCTTTTTATCGCTAAGTTGTAAGCAGAAGAAATGCTATTTGGTTTTCTCATATAAAAATATAATCCAAGTGGAACTTAATTAGTTGAAATCATGTTTTGTTTTATTCATGGCGTTGGTGTGAAGGGTGTTCGCTTTGTTGGCTCAGCCCAGTACTCTCCTGCAGCCTGGTCGATTTGTGGTGATGTGCTGTCTCTCTGTCCTCAGCAAGAAGGTAAAGAGTAAACACAGATTGCTCTCGTTGAATTTATAAAATACTCTGAACTGGAAATCAAGTTACAAAGAACACCATGACTTACAGGAAAGGTTAGGACACAGCAGAGTAACAACACTGAAACAAAATGAAGCCCCACCTAAGATCCTAAGAGAGGGTCCCATTCCATCATGGCAGGCTAGTTCCCCTCTTCCCAAGACCACCCCTTAGCATCCTGATCTCTCCATCCACAGCCTGTCTCCATTTTTCAGGACCTCTCTGGATAGGACAGTGAAGCATCCTCCTTTTTGAAATTATGTTGTCAGTGACCTTGCCATGTATATGGCTTTTGCCTATGAGAAAACTTCCAGATCAATCTATGATGTCCTGAAAAACAACTTCAGGGCGATGAACTACACTCAGAAATGAGTGTACTTAGTTCAGCACTGAGAAGTGGACACAGTATAAATGGAAAAAGCTCTATAGATAGGCAAAGAGATAGTTGCAGAGTACTAATAGCCACAAATCAGAAGACAGTCTTATGTACAAATAGTGCTTTATCTGTCCTTTTGACTTTGCTGTCAGTAGCCATTTTCAAACACAAAAGAAGCAATAATCTTAAATACTTTGGAGCAAAGGAGTGTTTTATATTTTTTATGGCCAAAAGCCTAGATCAAGGTCAACTTTTGGTATTAAGCCCAAGTTTAACTGATGGTGGGTCAAGGTATTCAGTCAGCGACACACAGAGAATATCTGACATGCAGATATTTTGTGATATGTCCTCGTAGTTATTGCTTCATGTGAAACATACCTGAAGCTAATAGAAGGGAGTTTCTTACCTGAATTGAGGAATGGAAAGCTTTTAGAAAACATAATATTATTCCCTCCAACCAACACAAAAATCCATGTGACTGTGATAATTTAACTAATAAGTACTAAGTGGATAAATTCTAGCAACTTCTATGTACAAGCTATGAAATTTTTAATGTCTTTAATTAAAAGGTTTTAAAATACAGTTGGAACGGAAATATTTTCTGACATATAATCCAATATCTTGTATTGTTTATAAAACAAATCATGGGAAACTAAATGTAAACCCAGATATTGTTTTTATCTCTATGAAAGCATAAATTCCTTATTATTAAGCAACTGCAAAATCTTTTTATGCGTTTAATGATGTGGCTGTTATAACACTAGGTTGAATAAACTGCTCATTCTTTTGTGTTTTTTGTGAGACAGTTTCATTAAGAACAGTTAAGTTGCATTATGTGAAGCTGTGATCAGAAATATTTCTCATTTAAATTGTAAAATATCTGAACAGCATAGTATTGAGGAGAATTACATCTATATTAGTTAGAAGACTGAGTTTCCACCCTTGGATTTTTAGCAAAAATATTTTCATTATGTCTTAATTTAACTTTGCATCTTTAACTTTTTATTTACAGTAGTATTTTTGTACTGGGTGTCAGGGAGAGAGAAATTTCCCCCTCTACCCCTCTTGAGCTCTTGTGGCTGGACTAATAATAAAATTGATACAAGACAGATCAACAGGAGAAGAAACAAATTTAATTCATGTGCAAGGAGATCTCATAGAAATGGGACCTAAGAAGTGGCCAAAGCAGAAGGCTTTTATATTTTTTAGACAAAGAAACAATAAATTTAAGAGGAATTGACAGGACAAAGAAATGTAGGTGGCATGGTTAATCAGTAAGGAATTTAAGCAAAGTTTGGGCTTGGGTAGTAAATTAAGAAAGAAGTAACAAGGTTTGTTTCTACAGGCTTCTGGGCCCGGAATCCTCTGTCTGGTGATAAGGATGTCTTTCTACATCCTTGTTCAGAGAGGGTACCTTTCACATGGGAGATTTATTTCCTGCTTTCGGGAAACAGGAAAGTCAAAGTGTCCCTCTTACAATGGCTGTTTCTTAACTAACTTTAGAATAATCAACATGCCATTGAGGCATTGTTTGGGGCAGCCTGTGCTGGTCCCCAACATGGGTTTATTATTAGAGACTTGAGTTCTGAAAATTTGTGAGCAGCAAGTTCAAAGTGACCTTCAAGGTTAAGTGGAAATCTCTTTTTTTCTAGCAAACTCCCTCTCTCATTTCTCACAGCTGTCTTTCCAGAACATTACCGTTTTCTCAAGTTCTCTTTCTCACCCATTCTTGTGCCAATACTGTGGTGTTTACTTTTAACCCATCTGGGTCATTATATTTAAAGTCGATTTGTAAAGTGCAGTTGGATCTTGTTTGTTTGTTTTTCTTTTTTAGCAACATAGTAATTTTTGTCTTTTGAGTGTTTAATCTTTATATTTAAATTGATAACTGATACAGTTGGTTTATCTTTTTTAACATCTTTATTGGAGTATAATTGCTTTACAATGGTGTGTTAGTTTCTGCTTTATAACAAAGTGAATCAGCTGTACGTATACAATCCCCATATCTCCTCCCTCTTGCGTCTGCCTCCCACCCTCCCTATCCCACCCCTCTAGGTGGTCACAAAGCAGGGAGCTGATCTCCCTGTGCTATGCGGCTGCTTCCCACTAGCTATCTATTTTGGTGATACAGTTGGTTTAACTCTATCTTCTTGCTATCAGTTTTCTACTAGTCCAATGTGTTCTTTTTTTTTTTTTTTTTTTTTTTT
>NW_006773723.1:3519091-3520808 GCF_000442215.2 Lipotes vexillifer
CCGGGGCACGAACCCGTGTCCCCTGCATCGGCAGGCGGACTCTCAACCACTGCGCCACCAGGGAAGCCCCAATGTGTTCTTTATTTGATGTTATTTCTCCTTTCCTAACTTCTTTTAGAATAATCAAATATTTTTTATTGTTGCATTTTTCTCCTCTGTTTAGTTCTAATTCTTTGTGCTTTTGGTAGTTGAATACACATTTCAAAATGTCTTCTTATTACCCTTAAGTAAATACTTGCACCAATTGCTGAATGATACAAGAACCTTACACAAGCTTATGCCCATTTTACTTCTTCCCACCAAACTGGGACACCTTTGAGAGTGAAAAAGTTACGCTGTTAATAACTGGTACCAGAGTTGGCATAAACTGGGAATATGTTGGGGCAAATCAGGACATGGAGAGACCCTGTGGACCCTGAACAACAAAATGGAGTCACTTATGTCAAAGGGATCTAAAGTGGAGCCAGAGGTCATTAAGGGTGCAGAACTTACACACATCCACACCTGGAGGCAACATAAACTTCTGATTTAGCCAACCAGTCAGGCCACCTGGAACTCATTTTCTTCAGTCTCTGGAAACTGCAGCTTAACCACCAATCAGCTGCCGACAGGTAACTGAATGCCTGCCAAGCCCTGTTCTGCCTAACAACCTAAGTTACTTCTCTGGAATGTCTTTGTTCTCTTTCTAAACCTCTGCCATTTTTACTCCCCTTGGAGCATATTTGAGTTGCTACTCAAATCTGTGCTTCCCGAATTGCAATTCCTAGGACCCTAAATAAACCCTTTTCTTATCTGCAGCTTTATGGTCAGGCCACCCAAGATGGCTGCTCTCTTGCTCTCTATCCATCCCCTGCTCAACTAGTGCCTGCTTCACCTGCACCTGCACCCTACTCACGTGACTAACCTTCCCGCATACTTGTCCCCAGAACCCAGCTAGTGATTGTTCTAACCTTTAGATCAGAACATCTCCAGCACGATAGCTTATCAAAGGAGTGGTAATGGGTGTGCCCCTCTTCTAGTTTCCCTGGTAACTGATGGGCCAACCTGACATCAGTTACCCCTATAACTGGTAACCTCCCTCTCCTCCAGGGAGCAACGACTGCCACCATGTCCTGCCCAGCGCCTACCCAAGCCTCCCACCTTGCCTGAAGTTCCAGTTTACTTGGGTGTCCTCTGTTCCTGGCTTCTGTTCTTGGGACTTTGTTTCCTGTTTTGTGTTGGTGAGTAATTACTCCTGGCTTAATGGGAAGTTTGTTTTAAGGGTGAGACTGTTGCAGCCTCCTCCTAGTACTCTTGCTGGTTTTATGTACAAGAACTATGGTCCCCGGCTTCCCTGGTGGCGCAGTGGTTGAGAGTCCGCCTGCCGATGCAGGGGACGCGGGTTCGTGCCCCGGTCCGGGAAGATCCCACGTGCCGCGGAGTGGTTGGGCCCGTGAGCGGTGGCCGCTGAGCCTGTGCGTCTGGAGCCTGTGCTCCGCAGCCTGTGCTCCACAGCAGTGAGAGGGCCGCGTACCACAAAAAAAAAAAAAAAAAAAATGCTGAGGGCACAAGACACTACCTGGCATATAGTAGTTACTTAACAAAAGGTAGCAATATTTTTCCCCATCATTTTTTTCATAAACACATACTTGCCTTAGCTGAAGTTTACAGTTTGCATTTTTGAGAATCCCCTGTTGTTCAAAGATTGGGAGGCACTGTCCCACCAGCCCAGCAGGAA
>NW_006773723.1:3520818-3546897 GCF_000442215.2 Lipotes vexillifer
CCTTCAGTCTGTCCCTGCTACTAATCTTTCTTAATGCACATTGAGCATGACACCCTTCTGCTTGCAAAGCTTTACAGGTTGGCCACCACCTGAGAATGAAGTCCAGACTTAGCACAGCAAAGAATTTCCTGAGTCCTTCCCTGCCACACCCTCTGTACAGCCCACATTCTAACAAACTCAACTCTTGCTTCTCCCTGTTCAATAAATCACTCTTTGGGGCCTTTGCTCAGGCTGCCTGGAGAGCATTTACTTGCTCTTCATGCCCAATCTCATCTTCGCTGTTTAAGTTTCTCTGGTCTTTCACAATTGAGTTAAGTTTTTCTTTTTCTCTGCTCCAATATAACCTAGTATAGGTAGGCAGCTCTGAAAACAAGATAAATAAGTGTTTGAGAGTTAACCTAATAACTGAGATCAACATGCCAAAGACACTTTATTTTTTTATTTTATTTTTAGTATTTTTTTTAAGATTTTCCTTTTTTTTTTTTTTTTTTTGATGGCCATTTTTAAAGTCCTTATTGAATTTGTTACAATATTGCTTCTGTTTTATGTTTTGCTTTTTTGGCCATGAGGCATGTGGCATCTTAGCTCCCCAACCAGGAATCAAACCCACACTCCCTACATTGGAAGGCGAAGTCTTAACCACTGGACTGCCAGAGAAGTCCCTGCCAAAGACACTTTAGAGGTAACATTTCTCCAGTCAGAATCACGAAGTGCTACAGTGGTGGTTCTCATCCCCAGAGAGGCATTTTAAAAAATTCGTTGGATGTTTTTTGTCATAACCATGATTGAACATACGGTCACTTCTGCTATAATGCTTGTTTTGAAACCATAAATTTATTCCAAGGAAATCAATATATTAGGGAACACATTTAGCATAAGGTGAATGGCACGTTTGCTTTTTGCAAAATTTCATCAGTGGGAAAGCTAAGATAAGGTAAACAACTGCATCCAGATGAATCCAGATGCATGAGAATACACAAAATACACACACACACACACACACACACACACTCTTCAAACATCTACCAGCTACCTCAGTTTACCATGTATGTTATCCTACAAAGTTATGTTTTATTGTTCTTTGGCATTTGTGAATATATATATAGACACGGACAAAACACTTTTTCAACATCACAAGTCTGTTTAAGCATTCTGGTTCAAAACTCCGTGTAGTACTTACAAAAGAGAAACCACTTGAGGATCCTAATGGAAATTGTCAATTATCCTATTGGTGCTAATAGTGTCAGGTTTAGTGGTTTCCAACATCCCTGCAATTTCCAAAGTCTTCAGTTGCCAGATGAAACTCCCACTGCGGATGAGAAAGCTGGAAAAGAATTTCCAGCAATAATACATAAGTGAATTAAAGCAGAAGGTTATACATTGGATCAAATTTTCAGTTTTGATGAAATAGATATCTGTTATAAACACATGCCGTGAAAGACCTGAATCTCAGATTCAAAAACATGCACTGGGATTAAAGGCTGAGAAAGAGCTCTGAAAGGATAATGAGTCATACCTCTCTGCATCTGGTGTTACAATTCAGAAAACCCTCCTTCTGCTACCTCACCATCATTTTCAAGTTGCAGCCCTTCCCGTGCCCACTTGCCCAAACAAACTCCAGGTCTTTTGCAAGGTAAAGTGCCATATTTATCCTAGATTTTTTTCCTTTTCCTTTTTCTTTTTTTTTTTTTGGCTGCGCCACGCAGCATGTGGGATCTTATTTCATGACCAGGGATCGAACCTGTGCCCCCTGCATTGGAAGCGCGGAGTCCTAACCACTGGACCGCCGGGGAAGTCCCCTATCCTAGATTTTTATGCACTTATTACCATTGAACGTATATAAAATTGTGCTACCCTTTTTATTAGGTTTCTGTCTTTTTTTAAACACGTTGATGACAAAATTTAGCCCATTTCTCCGTATCATAAGCCCTGTGGTTCTTAACTGCAGAATTTTGCATAGTAAGTGTTTTTTAAGGAGTGTGTATGTCATGTTAAAGTAGAACTGGCTGTACCACTGATACCTAGTGTGCAGATGCTAGGAATGGTAGATGTTGCCTGTGTGGGAAAACCCCCACATTTTATGTTGGACACTCTGCTTCCCAGTGTCCCTTTTGGCATAAGCATAGATGAAAAACTATATATAATTATCGGAGCCTAGAACCCAACTCAGTTTTACATATAGACTAAAAATGTTTTTGAGTAGTTTATTATTAAACTGAATTTTCAAGAAATGTCATTACCATGTAAATTAAGAGGGGATATTTTTCTCAAGAATTGTTCATCATCTGGGGAAGGCAGTCTCCTGATTGCAATGCCAATTAGGATTTTTTTAGTCACCAAAAAAGAAAAAAAAAAAAAACCCACACAAAAATGTAATAAACAAAACCCCACTGTCATCCGTCTGCTTTTATAAGTGTCATTTTCATAGTGAGTCTGCCTGTTTCTGCAAAGATCTGATTACTTCATTACATCTTCTAGTGTACTCATTCTATACTATTGAAAATACATATTGTAAATGAAATTCCTCTAACAGATTTAGAGCATCATGTTGTAGTACCCACGCTTTTATTTTCTGTATTCTAGTATTTTGACATCTGCGGTCTTGCTGATCCTGCTAGGACTGCCCTCCTCTTACTGTTGTTGATATGTTTTGAATTCTCATATTTGCATAGCTATAGTCCGCTCTGTCCAGTGAAAGATTCTTGAAATTGAATTTTACTTTCTTTAGACTTAGGTAAACATAATACCTACAGAGTGACTGGCACATAGAAGGTGCTGAATGAGTTATGTATATAAAGCTGTAAGGTTATCAATCATGAAAATTTTCATTATTGGGGAGGCAGAATAAAGTATTGAATATGAACTTGTACTCCAAGGTTAGATGGTTCTGAGATCAAGACCCCACTTTGCCACTTATAAGCTGTATGTCCTCGACTTCTTTAAACCTTAGTATTAACACCTCTGTAAACTGAGAATAAATATATTACTTATTTGGAGGTCCATCATTATTTTAACATGTGAAGTATTTAATGAAAGGCATAGTTCCATAAGCCCTTGGTAAAATGTAATTTCCATTACTATTATTATTTCTGTTTTGATTATTGTTCTTAATCTTTTTATTCTCCATCTAATAAGCTGAATTAAAACTAATACGCTGAATTGCTTGTACCTGTCATGAAAGCTATTTCCCTTAACTTTGGCATATGTGTAATGCAGAAAGTAAGAATCTGATCATTTGGATCTTGTATCTAGCGTGTCAAATATTCAAGAATAACTCCAGGGTGCCTCACCTCTACCGGACTTTATCAATTCCCATCTTTGGGAAAAAAATGGCTTTCTCCACCCCCACTTCCCTCATGAGAATGTTTTAATGAAAGGAATTTTGTCCATATCATCTCAAGGGTTTTCACTAAAAGGGTTAGCCACATGGGTAAGGAAGGATAATATTATGTTATGACTTTATATTATCTTAACTAAATGGGAAAACATCAGGTATGGTTTTCAGAGGAAATTTAATGACTAGAAGACTCAAATGGTTCTTGCAAAGGCAAATCATTTAGCTGTCATTTATTATAAGTGTTTTCCACCAATCTCTAGCCCCTTTTTTTCTTCACTTGTTTTCTCCTTTCGGTTGTAAGGTCATAAAAATAAACCATAATAAACTCCATAAATTTCCAATTATAGGATTACCTATAATTTAGGTTATTACAGAATAATGTTAATGATGGCACAAAGCCTTCTAAAATTAACACAAATGTACCTACCAAGAACACAGTTTTGAAACTTTGAGGTTCATGTACAGTCCTCACTGGAGGAGCACATACCTGTAGACTCACTAATTTTGATTTCTGCTGTTGTCCTCAATTCCAGCGCCAACTTCTCTGTGTTATGTGCATTAAAGTTTATTGTAGGCTCAACAAAAAGTTTACAGTTTGATGCCAGCATTTATTAGTGGTGTTACAAATCAATTCCAAAAAAAAAAAAAAAAAAATGTTGGAAACACAATAGTCAGCACAAGCACAATCCAATAATTTGTGAGCAGTGTTGGCCACTTTCCACGGAGGAGTGCCTGGGGAGAATGGAGGGGAAACTTCACAGCTAAGTAGTCACTGGTCTTTTCACTTATTGGCTTTTAAATAGTGCAATATATTTTAGAGATTTCCCCAGGTAAAGCAGGGGTGAAAAGGGCCTCAAAACATGGAAAAAGTAGAATACTCATCTCTATAATGTTCAATAAAATAATTCATTTCTGATATATGATGAGAAGAATCATGGCCACGTGAGTTTGAAAAAACTCACCATAATATTAAGGCTTTTGGCGATTTTCTCATAGCTGGGAAATTTGTGATTTAAATCACCTAATTTAGTTCTTTGCTCCTTTTTCTTTTCAATGTTTTTTTCTTTGTTTTATTCTAAAGCAACTATGTATGTATTATACATTCTTTAATAAGAGATAATAGATTAAATGGAAATGCCAATGATTTATGATGATTTCTTCTTTGACATATGTAATTTAACCCTCTTGGTTATTTGAGATTCTATTGCATTCAATTACTTAAAAAATATTTTCATGTGTAACTGTACGTGTGACTTTATAATGCATTTCATTTGGAAAATGAGGCATCACCTAAAGTAGTATCTTTTTTAAAAATTCCCAGAACAGTAAATGATAATTGCTAAAGCGTGCATTCATTTCAACTCAATTCCAAAACCTTGCTACATGTTCAGCCCTAAACTAGGTGCTACATGGAATACAAAAGAATTCTACTTTAGACCATGTAGGTGACACTATGCAGTCTCTGAGCATGAATAGTTACATTATTTGCTCATGTACAAAAACATACACCTTGGGACTGAATATGAATCTTTAAAAATAGAACTTGGGATATTAACAAATGATAGCTCAGATTTTCCTGCTAAAAGAATAAAATGAACAAAATAAACAAACAGATTTTAAAAGACAAATCCACTGGGATAATATGAGGAAACTGGGTGGAATAAGAAATAATCAAGGACCCAATTTTCAGCCTGGGTGTTCAGAAGAGGGAATGTTAATGCTTCAGCAACAATCATGTAAGATAGCTTTTTAAAAATAATTCAGTATAACAAATACCAATGTCAAGATAATTGCTGAAAAGCAAAGACGTCTGAAAATATTTGCTAAGCTAACTACAATTCTTCTTTTAAAAACCTCAAGAATGAATTTGTAAATCTAAGAAAAATGGGGACATTTAATCTTTATGTAAACCCCTAAAAATGAGTTCTGATTCATTTACAAGGAGCCAGTAAATTTATAGTGCTGGCCTTTCAGGGAGGTGCATAAGCCCCTAGGTTTCTATAGATGGGCATGAAGTGGTGGTCTTGGCGGGGGTGGCAGTCATCTTCTGGGGTACATGGCAACAGACAGCAGGGCACTAGTTTCTGGAAAGATCTAAGTAGAAAAAGAAGTAGAAAGACCCCACTCCCAGGAAACTAGAGTACCTCCTGAGCACCACAGTATAGATTCATGTGCTCAGAAAAGAGAAATTAAGAGGGAAGTTTGAGAATCAAATAGACCCATGTTCCAATCCAGACATATGATTTGGAGAAGTTACTATACCTCTCTAGTTTTAGTTATCTAGGCAGTAAAATATAGAAAACTGCAGTACATATTCTGTATACTACTTTTGAGAATTTAATATGGTGCTTGGCATATAATAAACGTTGCCCCCCAAAATACAGCTTGTGTACTAAAGTTGTTCTAATGTTGTGCTGATAGAACTAAGGAAAAGGTCGAAGACAAAGGTTAGGGCAAGGCTAAATGTGGCAGGGGGATGTTAATGGCTCCAAAGAAAAAAGGATGGAAGGGCAAGAAGAGCTGGTGAGCACAGCAGGTGACCACAGGAGCCAGTAGGGACTGGGTGAAGGAGATGCAAGGGTACCAGGAATGTCTTCAAATCATTAAGAATTGTGTTTGGATGGATATGTCTGCCTTTTTCCCTCCCCTGAGGACAGTGTCCATAGCTTTCACTGGCTTCTCAAAGGAATATGTAACTTAACTAAAAAGAGGAAACGCTGGGAGAGCATTTTCCTCTCTTCATGATTAAAGCACTGCAGTGGAAGACCAATTCATTCTCTTATTTTTAGGGGGCTTCTTTCCTGCCACAGCCAACTCATTTAAGTAAAACAAATAGGTGCATGGATCTGCACAGCATGTTCATGGCTACTGAGTATGAACTTGGGCTTCTCTCTGCACGAAGTGCAATCAGCTGAAGGTGTGACTGAGATGAAGAGATAGGCTTTGGCATTTACAGAAGAAAGATTGTCTGAGATTCAAAATCTGTGGTTCCATTTTGTGATCATGGTACTACTGAATCTTTTATCAGATTTAAAATTCTTTGCATTCGTGAGTACATAGCATTCTTGCCAGGTAAAGCTACTTTAATTTGGTGAACTCAGGCCTGGAGTGTATTTTATTTCTAAATTTATTACTTTTCTCAAATTTATTCAGTTCAAGAGGTTGTAAAGTGGATGCCGATGCCTCTTATAAGGTAAAGATGTTGTTTACTTTGGCCAGCTTCAAACGTTTTTGGAAGGAGCTGGGTGTCAATAAATACAAATATAGTTGCACTGACTTCAATTTGGTAGAAAGAAATTTGGTTCTGATACTATGAACTGCAGTTTTTAGCTCATGACCCCACTCCTCAGCTGTAATTCTACAAAAATTTTCCATTAAGGGCAGAGCACATTAATTTTATCTTTGAGCTAATACGTACACTTTACTGAAGTATTTCATACGTTTTAAAAATTGTTATTGTTTTTTAGACTATCAGATGTAAAAATATATGAAGTCTATTCAAACATGGAATAACTCAGATTGTTGCTGCTTATAATCCTTTTCTTTTCAGTGAGATCATTCAAGTTTTGTTTCTCCCCAAATACGAGATCTCAACGAGCTTAAGCAACCAGGGGTGAAATCACATCAAGTCATCTGGCTCAGGATTAAATTTAGACAATATTTCTTAGTAACTATTTTGGCTGAAATTCATACAGAATAACATCCTAATAGCTATTAATATGGTGAAAAGTTCACTATCATCTATCAGAATGCATAGCACCCAAAGAAGATTCACTATCGTACATTTTCATTAAATTAGCACCTTTGACCCAAAAATTCCAATACAAGAATTAACAAGAATAAAGACATTTTTGCATCAAACCAAAAAGTCCATGACATACCAGATCCATCTATGTCCCTTCATACATACATGGTCAATAACTTTGTTTCCTTTTCATTACAACATTGGTTTTTTTTTTTTTTTACATTAATATGTTTTATTTGGGAAGATTGTTCATATATATTTAAAGGTTTCTAGTTAATAAAATTCTATTTATTCTGACAGGAAGCTCAAACAAGTCTTTTTAAAAATTTTCTATGCTTTATTGAGAAAAGGAACATTGACATCAAAAACGTGTCACCACAAATCCAAATCAAGTCTCATATCTGTAATGTTATTCGTGATGACTAAGGTGATTATTGATGAGCCTGGCACAGTGTAAGATCTGAAAGTCTTTCTGAACCACCAAGAAATGATTAAATTATTGAGATACAGAGGATATAATGTGAAATCAGAAGAGCTGTTTTAGACTACTGACTGGTCCACTTACTGACAGATCCTTTGTGCACTTTCCCCAGTCTCCCCTAATATTAAAATTTTACAAAAAATGGCACATTATCATCACCAGAATATTTGCATTGAACTTATTCACTTACCCAGTATTACTTGTTCTCATTTATGTGTGTGTGCATTTAGCTGCATACAGTTTTATCCACTACCACAAGGATCTCTTCTGTTGCCCTTTTATTATCAAAGCTACCTTCCTCGGCCCCTCCCCCATCACTAAGCTGTTCTCCATTTCCAAGTTTTGTCATTTCTAAAATGTTATACAAAATGGAGTCATACAGTTTGCAACATTTTAGGTTTGGCTTTTTTTCACTTAGCATAATTCCCCAGAGATTCACTCCAGTGACTGCTTGTATCAATAGTTCATTCTCTTTTATTTCTGAGTCGTATTCCGCGGTGTTGATGGAATAGCATTTGCTAAACCATTCATCTGATGAAGAACATCTGGATTGATTTCAGTTTTGCATTTTTGTGAATAAAGCTGCTATGAACACTCATGTACAGGTTTTTATGCAAATGTTTTCATTCCTCTGGGTTAAATGCTCAGGAGTGCAATTGCTACACCACATGATAATTGCGAAACTTTTTCCAGAGTGGCTGTACTATTTTACATTCTAATGTGCAGTGTATGAGTGGTCCAGTTCCTCCACATTGTCACCAACATTTGATATTATCACTATTTAAAAAACTTTATCCATTCTGACATCCATGTAGTGATGTCTTATTGTGGTTTTAGTTTGCATTTTCTTGATGGCCAAAGAGGTTCAGCATCTTTTTTTTTTTTTTTTTTTGGCGGTACGCGGGCCTCTCACTGCTGCGGCCTCTCCCGTTGCGGAGCACAGGCTCCGGACGCGCAGGCTCAGCGGCCATGGCTCACGGGCCCAGCCGCTCCACGGCATGTGGGATCTTCCCGGACCGGGGCACGAACCCGTGTCCCCTTCATCAGCAGGCGGACTCTCAACCACTGCGCCACCAGGGAAGGCCTGTTCAGCATCTTTTAATGTGCTTATGTACCATCTGTATATCTTTCTGGGGGAATTGTTGCTTCATCTCTTTTGCCTATTTTCTATTTTAATTGTGTGTTCTTTCCTGTTGAGTTTTGGGAATACTTTTATATGCTACACATTAGTCCTGTGTTGGACATCTGATTTACAAATAATTTCTTCCAGCCTGTAGTTTATCATTTAATCTACTTAACACAGTCTTTTGCTAAGAAGATGTTTTAAATTTAGGATAAAGTCTAATTTATCAAGTTTCCCTTTTATCGATTGTGCTATTGGTGTCAAGTCTAACCCTTCCTTTGTTTTGCTCTAGATCCTTAAGATTTTATCCTATTTTTTCCTAAAAATTTTATAGTTTTACATTTTATATTTAAACCCACATAATTAGCCAAATTTGAGTTAATTTTTGTATCAAGAGTGAGGATTAGGTCAAGCTTCATTTTTTTTTGCTTGTGGTTGTCCAATTGCTGCAGCACCATTTGTTAAGAAAACTGTGCTTGCTCCACTGAAGTGCTTTTGCACTTCCATCAAAATTAAGTTACATTTGCGTGGGTTTATTTCTGGGTTCCCCTTTTCATTCCAGTGGTCTATATGTCTGTTCCTCCAATACTACACTATCGTGAGTACTGTAGCTATAAAGTTTGACTTTTTTGGTGAGAGTAATTTTAATCATTTCATTCTTCTTTTTCAAGATTATCTTAGCTCTGGTAGAGTCTATGAATTGCCATATAAATTTTAGGATAACTTGACCATGTCTATAAAATATCCTGCTGGGATTTTGATAGGAATTGCGTTAAATCTACAGGCCAATCTGAGGAGAATGGCCATCTTTACTACATTTAGTCTTCTAATTCATGAGTGTAACATGAGCATGCATGTCTCTCTATTTATTTAGGTCTTATTTTATTTATTTTATTAAGATTTTGTAATTTTCAGCATACAGATCCTGCACATGTTTCCTCAACTATATACCTAAGTATTTTTTTTTCTTTGGAATGATTATAAATGGTGTTAGGCTTTCGATTTCAGTTTCTGCAATGTTTACTTTTAGTATACAGAAATGTGATTAAATTTTGTATGTTGCTCTTGTATTCTATGACATGACTGAATGCACTTATTAGTTCTATGAGTTTATGTGTAAATTCCTTGGGATTTTCTATGTAGCTAATCATGTCGTCTTTAAATAGAGATAATTTTATTTCTTCCTTTCGCACTGGCATGCCTTTTATTTCTTTTTCTTTCCTTACTGCACTGGGTAGAGTTTATAGCATTATGTTGAATAGCAATGGTAAGAGGAAACATCCTTGTCTTATTCCTGATCTTAGGGGGAAATCAATCAGTCTTTTACCAGTAAATCTAATGGGTATATTCAACTGACATGTTCTTGAACAAATCAAATCATCAAATTGTATTCTGACTCATTTTTGCATCTGTAAAAATAGGGAGAATCATAGAAAATATGCCTCTGAAATCTGTTTCTAGATAAACCAGTGATGGTGTGAAAAATGTAAACTAGCAAATGAGGGAGTTATTTTGGCAAAGACTCTCATGAGATTTTGAACCAGAGATTTCTTCAAGTTCACCAAATCAATAAACACTCCGAATATCTCACCATGTGACTTTAGGCTTTAGACATTTCAGTCTTCTCCTTGTCAATTTCCTATTCTATAATTCAGCTTTTTAAAATGGATCTCCAAAGATTCTTCCAGTTTTCTTTAACTCTGTGTTTTGTAAGCTCTATTCTGGGCATTAGGTCAGATACAACGATTGAGACTGTTCCATACGTGTTTAAAATGTAGTTACAGACATAAGATCTATACATGTAAAAATATTATTCAAGATATATTATTAGAATCAAATTGTGGTCAAATATATGAATGAAAGCTTGCTAACTCCATGAGAGTAAAGACTGAGGAGTTGATTTTAATGCACTATTTATCCCCAGTGTCTAGAGTAGAGGCTCAATGAACATTTGCTGAATTAATAATGGGTAGCACAGTAGAATTATAAAAGTTACGTTTGATATGGTGCAATTTCCAATGAACAAAGAAGCATAGCTAACTAATCAAAATGGATGCCGGTTGGTATGCTGTACCAATGTGCACCCTTGATATGATCCATGGGTGCAGATCCAGGAGAGGGAGGAGTTGTTGGGTGGCTAGAAGAGGTGCCACTGGAGCTGGGCTTCAAAGATTTGTAGATTTCAAGTGGGGCGGGGGGGAAGGGGGGATGGCATTTAACTAGGGGAAATTATTTGAGTAAAAGCACCAAGGTTAGAGTTCTGGAGAAAGCAGAACAATCTGGTTTAACTGGAGAATAGGAAAAGGAATTTTTAAACGTAGTTTGGCATCCAGATATTGGAGGGTCTGATACTTATTATTTTTTTACTGTTATCTAAATATTCGTGTACTTTTCCTGCTTCAAAACAATAATAACAATAAAACAAAAACCTCTGAATGTATTTTTTGATCATCTTCCTTTTCATTATTATTAGGTTAATTTTTAGAAGTTCAGTTTTAAAAACCATTAACCATTTAATAAAAAGTGGAATAATGGCTCAAAATGTAGAAATTATTTATTATAGCAATACTTAAATGTTCTTATAAAATCAAATGAAACCTATTACCAATATTAAAAATCTGAAGGAAAGACATTGGCATATCTTGACCATGTTATTCTTAGAGCGTGTATAACCTATATTGGTTATCTCTTTCTATAGGAGGAAATGAAAACAGCTAGTAAAGTTTTATGTGGTGTGAGTAATAAAGAGATTGGGAGGGTCACTTTATGTGCTTATAAATAAATCATCTTAAGACTCCTTCATATGTTTTACAGTCCTCCTCGACCCTGTTTTGATCTAGAAGGCATTGAAGAGAAAAGCAAGTGGGAGCCATTATTTTGTTTCATAGAAGAAAGGGCTAATAAATGTTAAATCCAGGACTTGGCCTCTCTTCTTTTTTTATATTTTCCCAGCACTATCAACTGGGACACAGACTGTCTTCTATCAGAATCTGGAAAAGTGAGACTTAATCACTGATTTTAAAAAATATCTAAAGGAAAAATTATTATTATAGAAACAGACAAAAACACACATTTCACTATTTGATTTGAACCTGGAATCTTATCATATACATTGTATATACTTGCAAAGAAAGCCTGTGATAAGCGAGGCACCAAAATGTTTTTCTCGCTTAAGCAATACACAGGAGATCTCAAAACTGCACTATTGTGTTTTCTTCCACCCAATAGCACAATTGTTTCTTTCTAGGAAAATCAAAAGATAAAGGGTTGCCTCTAAATGATGAAAATGCAAATATGGCATTCAGTCTTATTGTAACCTAAGTTCCTTTCTTTCTCTTAAATTGGGAAGGTTTGACCCACCAAAATAATACAACGCATTCACCTTAAGAATTGCTTTCGTGCCTTTAAAACGTTAATCGATCATTTCCTAACTAATCCAACTTTTCCCTCTGAAGGGCCATTGCAATTATTGGAGGGGAACACAAAAGCGTTTGGAATCCTCCTTTTCTTTAGTTTTAAAAGATGCTAATCTCAATGGTAATCTCCATAGGCCAATTTGTTACACGGAAAATTAGTTTAATACTTGGGGAGTAGAACTTAAATTAATTAGTTCAGTGCCAACGTCATTGTGGTGTTTGACTAATTGCAGTCATTTTCCCTTTTAAATCCTTTTCTTATCTCCTGTATCTTTCCAAAGCCCTTTAGCATTCTGTGATTTTTTTTTACTATTATTTCATTCTTTCTTGTATCCTTATATCTGCTACGTGATCACTTATACTGCTTTTCGTGTCATTATTTTTTAATTTAGTAACATTTTTATTTAATCAAATAAATCCCAAATATTACCATTTCAAGATGTAATCCGCATACAAATGAATAATATATTTTATATTGATTTTTACTGAGTGTTCACAAACCAGTGTTTAATTTACTTACAGCACATCTTGATTTCAAAGTTAAATTTTATCAGATTATTTGATCTGTATTTAGATGTTACAAGATTGACAGTTGAAAAAGAGATTCACATGCCCAAGTTGTTCCAAATATACCTTAAAAATTTTCAGTAACTGAATCAAATATCAGTTTTTAAAATTAAATATACACTAATGAAAATTAAATTAAAAAATCCCTTTCTTTTTATTGTAATAGAGCTGCTGTAAGATTTGCGTATAGGTTTCTGTGTTAACATAATGTTTCATTCTTCTAGGGTAAGTATCCAAGAGTGAGAATTTTGATTTCTTAACGCTGAGGCATTTCAGGATTAGGTTTTGTTTTGATTACCTAGGCTACTAAGGCATTAAAGCCACCTCAATCTAATGACCTTTTTAATTTGACAATTCAGTTAGATTATTTTGGCATCATCTACATTTCATTCTAAGATCTCTTGACCTTTTAAACTGCTTTCTAAAAATTCGTACATATTAAGGTTCTTTCTTTGATCTGTAAAGTTCCAAGGGTTTTAATAAATGCATGGCATCATATGCCCACCACTACAGTATCATAAGAAATAGTTTCACTGCCTTAAATAAATCCTCTGTGCTTCACCTACCCTATCCAAACCCAACCACTGATCTGTTTGCTGTCTCTGTAATTTTGCCATTTCCAGAATACCATATAATTGAGATCATAAAGTATGTAACCATTTCAGACGGGCTTCATTTACTTAGCCATATGTATTTAAGATTCCTCCAAGTCTTTTTGTGGCTTGAGAGCATGTTGCTTTTTACCATCAAGTGAGACTTCATTGTATGGATGTACTATACTTTGTTTTTCCGTTCATCTGTTGAAGAGCAACTTGGTCACTTCTAGTTTTTGGCAATTATGAATAAAAATGCTATAAACATTTGGATGAAGGTTCTTGTGTGGACATTAGTTTTTAAATCAGTTGGGTAAATCGGGAGTACAATTGCTGGATCATATGGTAAGACTGTTTAGCTTTGCAAGAAATTGCCAAATGGTCTTCAAAAGTACCACTTTGCATTCCTAGCAGAAATTAACAAGAGCTCCTATTGCTCTGCATCCTCCCTGACAATTGGTATTGTCAGCTTTTTGGATGTGAGGGTAAAGTCTTAATCCAACATGACCGCTGTCCTTATAAGAAGAGGGAGAGGCACTCGGAATGCATGCACACAGAGAAAAGACCATGTGAGGTCACAGCGAGAAGGCAGCCATTTGCTAGCCAAGGGGAGCGGCTTCAGGAGAATGCAAACCTACCAACGCTTATTCTCGGGCTTCCAGCTCCAGAACTGTGAGTAAACAACTTTCTGCATTTAAGCCATCCAGTCTGCGGTATTTTGCTTTGGCAGCCCTAGCAAGCTAACATACTAGGTTTCATATGTTTTCTTCTAGAAGCTTTATAGTTTTTAATTTGATATTTAGGATTATGATCCATTTTGAGTAAATTTCTGGGACAGGTGTAAGGTCCATGTCTGAGCCAAGAAGTATAGATACTACAAGATGTCATTTTTATTCAGGAGCTTGGGGAGCGTCAAGTCATATAAATTCCTACTCTAAAATCTTCACATCTAACTTTCCAGGATTCACATTTTCTTACATAGACCCGTCTCCTCTTGGTTTCTTCAGTTAAGTCAAAACTACGTGTTCCTCTTTGCCCATGTATTTTTGCTTGTTAGTATATTTCTTGAGCTGTTTTCATATTCTTTCTTTCCTTTCTGTGAATTTTTTTTTTTAAATTTGGAACACCGAGTTGTAAAGATGTATGTATTTGCCTGACAATGATACCACAGTTAAGTTGAGAAGGGTGACTCAATAGCTTGTATTTGTTTGTAAAATTAAATTAATCCTGGATAAGAAAACAAACAAAAATACAGATGTAGAACTGTACCCACACCAATTATTGGAAAGACTCCTTTTTCTATTGGATTTTGCTCTTGCACCTTTGTCAAAGATCAGTTGACTTTTTGTGTGGGTATTATTATTTTAATATTTAAGTGAATTTGAATTAAAATTTAAAACTAAGTATTATCTGCAATTATGGTAATAATCCACCTAGCTCAATATTAACTGTAAGGCTATAAACGGATCTGTATAACTTACTGAATTATTTATCTCCAGCTTGATTTTTTTTTCATAGATGAGTTCAGACTGATCTATTCCTTGAAGAGAATACTTCAATTTAAGGAAAATACCAATTATTTTGATTGGCATTTGGGCAGGCTGGCTCCAGGCCAGAATTTTGCATGTGATCTTCCAGGTCCAACCATAGGCAATTACAAAGTCCTTAGCTGAGAGACCCCACATCAGACCGGGTGCACAGGCAGTGCACGCCAAAGGGGGTTGCAGTTAAAGACTCCACCCCAGTCGGACTCCACACGTCCCAGTCCTGCTTCCTGCACTTACCACACGTGCATACTTTTGCCAATGCAAAACTTTAACATGTTACAGTTGCTTTGATCACATTTTATCCTTTCTTCTTGTTTCTTTGATTCTCTACATTCCATCTGGTTATGTAAACATTCTCATGGTTTTAAATTTTCATTTTCTTCACGTTGGGGTGAGGAAACTGGTGGCATACCTATTTTCAGAGATGTATTTCATCTGAGTGTAATGGAACTAACACTAGATACATTTAAAGCATAGACTCTATAATTTCACTTTTATTTATTTTCGGGATCTCAAGTCTAGTTCCTTGTAGCTATGAAGTATTGCATCTATTTGCAATCCTCAAAAGATTCTATGGAATTTTAAGCCAAATTTACTTGGAGAATATTTTTTCCTAATGCTTCAGTAGATTCACACAACAGCTGCTGATTCTCCTTCAAACAGTTTGATAACATGAAGATCTGGAAAAAGTACTACTCAGGGCTCCTGTAACCAGGTCTGGAGTTTGCCACTTGTAATTGAAACGTAAGGCACCACAGATTATTTTATAAGTAGTAATTCCATCTCCATCACTGCGTAAAATCAACTACTTAAAAAGCTATCATATGTATTTATCCAGCTGACACCTGCACACATGAATACACAATATTTCAGAATGGAAACATATTTGCAAATTCATTACAGGACACATCTTCTCTCTCATATTAAATTCCACGACAGAAATCATAGTAGATAAAAGGGTAACAGACTCTATCCTACCTATAATGCATGCATTCAAGTTTATCAAATGAGACTCTAAATTATCATAACTTAGAATTTTAAATACTTGAATATAAAATAGCTTCAGCTAATACTTTCTTAAAATGTTAATTACACATATATATACACAATGCACACACATATGTATTCATTTTTTAACTAAATGCTATTCTATATTAAAAGTATAAGGTCTCTCCTGGGGCAATCTGAATCTTACTACAAAGAGAGTATAGAATGCAATTGATATGGATCTGTGTGGTCATTAATGGAGCTGCTATCTGTTGGTAAGTTTGGTTTCAAAAAGTAATGTGTGTCCTTGCCTTTATGGAATTCACAAACCAGTAAGAGAGACATATAAAGAAAGTTACTGGAAGAGAAAAAGTAAGTATGAATAGAGGTAGGTGCACTGTTTCAGTTAAATATAGAAAGGATGAGTCAGAATGAGTCTGTCTGGAAAAGTCAGAAGAACTCACAGAAGAGGAGATCACTGAGCTGAATAATGAAGGAAAGTAGAAGCTTTGTAACTAAATAGAGAAAGAAAGGGGGTATTTTAGGAAGAAAGTATATATTGTGTAAAGTCATGACATTACGAAAGACTAAGATCTGTTTGACAGAAGGTAAGTAGTTTGGTATAGTTGTAACATAGGATTCAAGTGAGAAAGAAGAGCCTCTCTTACTGAGGATGAAATAAAGTTCCAATGAAAATAAAGGTAATTGGAATATCATACCATCGAGCACTTAAAACAAAATTTTAGGATTTTGAGGAGTTTCTGCTTGTTTGGTTTTGGTTTTGCTAATTAAACTGAAATATCTAATTCAGTCATTAAGCAAGTGTTCACTGAGAAAAGCCTGAGAGAGAGTACAAATAAAGTATATGCAACACACCTGAAAAAGGAATTTCATTAACGATCTCTACCTATATGATTGACAACTACCTTAATTAACATATTTTCAGTGTGAAAATGATATCGGGGATATCTGACTATATAACGGACCCATCCAAAGGAAAAGGCCTGTAGGTATGCATGTTTGAGGGTATCCCATCAAAATAATGAGGAAATCTCAACAAGATTGTCCTTAAGAAAAGTCAACCACTCAGGAAGCTACAGCCACCAGGGTGGACCTTTTACTCTGCCTTTTAGTGCATCACTGTTAAAAATGAAAGTACAACCGAGGATCACCAGACATTTAAGAAAGGTTTTAACATGAAAGGGACCCAAACAAATAAGTAGGAGAAAATCTTCAGAGGAAACAGAGAGAATGCATAGAGTAGTAGAAAACTTCAAAAATGAGCTACTGGGGGCCCCACTTCCTGTGTGGTGCCCAAGTAATTTCCTACTAGACTGGACTTCCTGTAGATTAGGTCTGTAAACTCTGGACAACATATGAGAAACAACTACCTCAAGACACTAACGAATGAAGAAAAGTAGGTAGATTCTGGAAGGGAGATGACATTAGGAAGAAGACCCCCCCCTGCCTTTTAAAATGGCTTTTAGCCTAAGAGCAGCCTGAAGTTGTCACCACATTGAGTGACTAACACTAAGCAAGAAAACATGTGGCCAGAAGAGAGGACAGAGTTTGGAGCTATCAGAGGCTCTGGAGAGGGAAGGGGAAATCCTAAAAAAGGTGAGAGCAAGGGAGAGGGATCTCCAACTGCTATGTTTAAGCTTTGCAAAAGATACCTGGTTGACCCTTATGCATGCACATGTGAAACAGAATCCAAGCAGCACAGAGTCCAGTATGAGATCAACCAAGTTAACTACCTGCAAAACAAAATTTGACACTATTTGAAGGAATAAGGCAGAACCTAGGCTTTCTAAATCATAGAGTTCATGATAATGAGGATATAATACAACATTACTCAGCAAAGAAGAATAGGAAAATATGACCCATTCTCAAAAGAACATAGAGACTCCACCCATTAATGACCCAGGTGTTGGAAACAGTATACAGGATCTTAAAATGGATTTTTATAACTATGCTGAATGAGCAAAGTGTACTCATAATAAATGAAAAGCTAGAATAAAACTAAATGAAAATTTTAGAATTTAAAATACAATATTTGAAATTAAAATTTACTGAGTAGATTTAGCCAAATGGAGGTAGCAGAAGAAAAGATAAGTAACCTTGAAGATAAAGCAGTAGAATCTGTCTAATCTGAAGAAGTAGAAGGAAAAGAGAAGAGAAAAAAGGGTGAGCACCCCAGGGATCTGTGAGGCAATACTGAAATGTCTAATATACATGTATAACTGAAGGAGAACAGACTGAGAGAAGAAACATGTGAAAAATAATGGCTATTACTTCTGCACCTGGCTAATATGAATGACCCAACCATTCCGCTCCTAGGTGTTTACCCAAGAAAGATGAAAAGATTGTACATGAATGTTTATAGCACCTTTCTTTGTAAGGGCCCCGAAGAGGAAACAATCTAGATGTTCTTCAACAGGTGAATGCATAAACATAATGTGGTATATCCATACAATAAAATACTACTCAGCAATGAAAATGGGCTGTTGATATATACAGCAACATATGAATCACAAAATAGTTACACTGACTGAAAGTAGCTAGACAAAAAGATGGACACATTGTATAAATTCATTTACATAAAACTCTAGGAAATGCAAAGTAATGTATAGTGTTGGAAAGGAGATCAATGAGCTTGTGAATGAGATGGAAGGTGGGAGAAATTATAAAGAGAAGAGAACTTTCTAGGGTAATAGATATGTTCATTATTTTGATTGTGTGGTGGTTTCCTGAGCATGTATGTCAAAGTGTATCTAAATGTACACTTAAATATGTGCTGATTAGGGTATGCCAATTATACTTCATTAGGCTGCTTTAAAATAAGCAGGGAACACAAATGTGAAAAGTTAAAATAAAACCAAACTTTGGCTCATCACAATAAAATTACTGAATACTAAAAATAAAGAGAAAATCTTGAAAGCATCCAGAGAAAAACAACATACTCTAATAGGTGAACAAGGTCATGGGACAACATACTTAGAGTTTTGATAGACCAGAAAAAAAATCTGAAAACCCAAATTTCTATATTCAGCAAAAACAAAGAAGGCTAAATAAAGGCAACTTCAGATAAGGAAAAGAGAATTCGTCGTCAGCAGATATGCCCTTTGAGAAATGCTAACGGGAATTCTTCAGGCCGAGGGGAAATAATACTGTGTCGAAATTCAAACTTCAGGTAGGAATTAAGAGCACTGGAAATAAAGAGAGTTTTTTCATAAGGCTAAAAGGGTCAGTTCGTCGGGAAGACATAATATTCATAAGTGTTTTTCTCTCAGAACAGCTTCAAAATTAATAAAATAATGATAGAACTGAAAGGAGCAATAAATGGTTCTGCAGTCATAGTTGAAGAATTTTTAGCACTTTTTCAGCAGTTGATAGGACTAGATAAAGAAAATCAGTGAAGACATAGACGGATATGAAAAAATTACCAACCACCTTGACCTAAATGATGTTTATAGAACACCACATTCAGCAACTACAGAATATACACTCTTTTCAAGCACACATGATATATTCACTATGATAGATCATACACTGGAAGATGCAACAAGTCTTAATAAGTGTAAAAAATTGAAGCATACAAGATACATTTTCTGAGCATAACAATTAAACTAGAAATCAATAATGATGCAAACATCAGGGAAAAATCACTGAAATCATTTAAAGCCCCTCTATTTTCTTTAGCAAAGAAATCAGAAAAGACTTTGAACTGAATAATCAGCATAAAACCATAAAGCTTTTGAAGGGAAACATAGGATATAATATCTTTGTGATTTGTGGGGAAGCAAAGTTCTAAAATCTGAAGCAATAACCATAATAGAAAAAACTGAAAAGTTAGACTTGTCACAATTAAAAACCAATTAACAAAAGGCAGCATTAATAAATTGAATGGGCATGCCACAGATTCGAAGAACATATATATTGCAAAACACATATCTGACAAAGGACTGGGATGCAGGGTATAGGAAAAACTCCAACTCAGTAATAGAAAGACAGCTCAATAAAAATGAGCAAAGAATTGAACATACACATCAACACACACGTGATACAAGCACATGAAAATGTTCTCAACATCATTAGTTGTCATATTAAGACTACATAGACATACCACAACACACACATCAGAATGACTAAAATTAGAAACGCTGTCGATACCAAATTTTGGTAAGGATGTGCAGCAACTGGAAAACTCACATATTGCTGGTGGGAATGTAAAATATGACAGCTATTTTAGCAAAAGATCTAGCATTTTTTAGTAAAATACATGTATACTAACCTACGATCCAGACAAAAAAATGTATATACTATGCTGTTTTATTTTTATGAAGTTCTAAAACAGTCAAAATCAATCAATGATGGAAAAAAAAACTTGGACAGTGGTTCTTCTGAAGTGGTTTTAGGATTGGTGATTAGGAAGGGATATAAAGGATCTTTCTGGGATGATAATGATGTTCTATCATGATAGGCTTTGCATTATATTTACAAGTATTTGCATATTTTAGAGCTCAGCAACATTTGTGCATTTGATTGTATGTAAATTTTACATCAAAGGAAAAAAATCTTAAATATTGAACTCTGTGGCAAGAATGCTTACACTGAATACAGTTGTCTGCAATTTACTCTAAGATGCATAAAACCATATGGTACATCAAAGTAAAAATAAATACATGAAAGAGGAAGGGTAATAAAATATTAATCCAAGAATCTAGGTGATGGGTATATTGGCATTTACTCTAAAATTCTTTGAGTTTTGCTATATATTTCAAAATTTTGCTTAAAATTTTTTTCAGAATCTAAAGTGCTATAACCAACATCTTTAGAGACAGCGTAGCATTTGGGTACACTGGGCCTGCAGGATGCCAGGGCTGGAAGGGTCTGTGCTGGCAGCCAAGACTATATTAGGGATCTTGGAAGCGTTGCCAACATTTACGACATTCAAGAAGCCACTAACCAACTCCTGGATGTGAACTTTCATGACAACCAGAGATCTATTCAAGTGACAGAAAGTGGCCTCAGAGTGAACATGAGCATCTCCAAGTCACTATTAGAGCGACTGTACCCACTGGTTTTGAACAAACAGGGGCAGATGAAGTGAGAAAGAAATTCAGGTCATTGTGCAAAATCAGCAGAGACCAGGCAAGATATATTTTGACGTTTCAATGGAAAGTCTGGCTCAGGTTCATTGTCTGAGATCAGTTGATAACTTACTTGTGGTTGTTCAGGAGTTTAAAGATTCTAATTCAAAGGGGGAAAAAAAGGAAGTTCTAAAGGATTTTGAAGAATTGACTGGGAAACTCCTGCACTCCGATCCTTTGAAAGTATGGAAAATTGACACCAGTTTCAAGAAAGAAAAAAGGTGTAAAAAGATAAATCAGAATTCACGTAAAAGGAAGATGGATAATGGACAAGGAGACAAAATAGTTGAGAGAGATGTTAAAAAAAGAGTTCACTAACAATGCCTTAAGTTCAAAAGAAGAAATTGATTCTCAAGTGCTGAAGTTTAGAGTCACACGCAACAGGGTAGAAGAGAAACATTGCTTTACTGCACTAGAGACCACAAGAGATTTGGGGGGTGCTGTTCAAGATTATTTCAAGTGGAAGGCTGACATGACCAACTTTGATGTGGGTGTTCTTTTGAATATCCATGATAATGAAATCACTGTGGGTATTGCATTGATAGAAGAGTCTCCACCAAAGAAATCTCACACATTTTGGATTTGCAACTCTCAGATCTTCTCTTGCCTATGGGATGTTCCAGCTCTCTTCCCCTCACCCTACTGATATAATAGTTGATCTGATGTATGGACGAGAGACAAAACAATAGAGAGGGCGACTGAATGATCTCACTGTTATTATGTTGTTGGTAATAATAATCCAATAATCCAGTGGCTATGATTGGAGCAGCGATTACATCTAATTTTTATTGACAAAGAGCCAAATTAAATAAGGCAAACTAAAAAAAGAAAAAGAAAAGGAAGGCAAACTACCCTGGGGCTTGCCCAAAGATGCTGTTCAATGGGATGTCTGCAAACTGGCTCTGGATATATTGTAATGTTATTTTGAAAAAGGATGGACTCCAAGAAGAGAAATTGGAACCTTTATCCAGCTTGCCTACACTACACGAATTAGTGGAAGGTACATCAGAAATAAATTAAACATATATGAGGCATTGATTGAAGCCAGGGAAGCAAAAAGTCGTACAGGGAAATGTTTCCTTCATCAACGACTACATGGCTCAGCTGTGATTATTATATGACAGTATTAATGTCAAATTGAATTATTAACCAAAAATGACTACACTAGGTGAATGGAGGAATGGGTATATAGAGAATGAAATCCTCATGTTTCATAGTGTGAAGTCAATACATATTAATATTGAAAGAATCAAAAACAGTAATATGTGTTATAATTCAGGAATATGATAGTAAATACCAGAAGAAAGTGGCTTGAACAGCTCTTCTCTGGGAAACACAAGTCAGAGGTGAGGAAGAGACCAGAAGACAGCTTTTTAAAAAAATGTACGATAAGCTGTGTAAAGTTATTTGACTTTAAGTAAACAAATAAGAAAGTAAAATTTAACATGCAATGATGTTAAAGAATGGTATCACTCAGATGACTCTTTGTTGAGAAAATTCATTCCTCCAGCTCTAATTCTTATTATAAAATATAAGAATCTTAATGTTTTTCTCCATGGGAATAGGTATGGAAAAGTTAAGCTTGTTAACCAGAAGTTTATGAGTATAAACTTTAGTGAAGCAATGTACATTTTCCAGTGAATTTATGTATTTATTTATCTATTTTGGCATATGAGAAAACTCAGTGATGTTTTCTAGACCTCTCTGCACTCAAGAAATTTACCGAGTACTGGAAATATGAAAAGTACCAAAATCAAAACGGGAGCAATTTTTATAGAATATTGAATTTACTTAGAAGAAATTTACTTAGAAGAAATAGAATATTGAATTTACTTAGAAGAAGAAACTTGCTTTATTGTATTCTGTATAGATCTAACAAAATATGTCACAGACGTAAGTTGATACAGATTGATTTCCATAAAACACAGCTTTGAGGAGGTCACTCCAAGCTCAAAAACATAACTTCTGTCTTATCACCTACAAAATAAAGCCTGAATTTCTTGACATTTAATGCTTTCCATGCTCCACCCGTAAAACGTATTTCCTAGGTAATTTACTGCCGTTCTCCTTTGTGTACCCTTCAGGAGAGTCAAAATGAGATTCCAGCAGTGCCTCATAATCAATCCTTTATTTATTGTCTCTATGACTGTTTGTTTGTTTGTTTTTTGTTTTCCGTTGACTGCTCGGCATCCTCTTCCCTCATCTCTAAAATTCTGTTTATCTTAAAAATCATTATTTTATCCTAAGAGTATTTATATATTAAATTTGCGTAATTTAGTTTAGTTTAAATATATTTATGCTTACAATTATTTATCTTAAAAATTATTTTCTTAAGAATTAAAAATAAATTCTTTTACCTTAAAAATCAACTCTTAACCTCATCTCTTTCTAGCTATTATCTGATCTAGATTCTATCTTTTACAGATATGTTTCTTGAAAGGACTTAAAAATGTATTTTAGATTTAATTAGGTCTTTGGCTACCTTAGCCAAAGCAATGTCAGTGGAGTGCTGGAAAGTTACAGAGATAACTGTAGATATCTCATAGAGATAAGAACTCAGAGAAAGCAAATAGAGATCTTTCTAGGCTAGCTGTGAGCAAACATTTTTCTTTTGAATTTATATTATATATAAATTATTCCATAATATATACATAATAATATATATAATATATACATAATATATATAATATATATATATATTATTCCATAATATATTACATATATTATGAGAAAGAAGGAAATTCTGCCGTTTGTAGCAACATGGATGGACCTTAATGGCATTATGCTAAGTGAAATAAGCCAGACAGAGAAAGACAAATACTGCATGATGTCACTGATATGTGGAATCTAAAAAAAAGAAAAAAAAAGTCAAACTCACAGAAACGAGAGTAGAATGGTAGTTGCCAGAGGCAAAGGTGTGGGGAAATAGGGAGAGGTTGCTAAAAGGGTACAAACTTTTATTTATAAGATAAAGCCTGAGGGTCTAATGTAAATTATGATGACTGTGGTTGACAACACTGTATTGTATAATTGAAATTTGCTAAGAGAATAGCAAAAAAAAAAAAAAAAAAAAAAGAGGTGATGGGTGTGTTAATTTACTAGATGGGAGGAATCATTTCACAATGTATACGTACATCAAATCATCAGAATGTTTGCTTTAGATATCTTACAACTTTATTTGTCAATTGTACCTCAGTAAAGCTGAAAAAAGAATAAAGGGGCCAGGAAATACAATGTTTTTGTATATCTAGAATAACAGTGAAAGCAGATATTTCTGAATCATGAATGCTGTGTGGTAGGAAAACTATAGAATAAGCGGTCGGTTGATATGTCCACCATATAGATCCGATGTGTTTTGGTAAGACTTTTTTCTCTTCATTTTTAAAGTAGAGTAACACTTTCCCTCCTCCCCTGAGAAACTGTAAGTGAGGTCAAAAGTTTTGTCAAGTAAACTGTGGGGTTGCAAAATCATATTGCAGACAAACATTTCCAGTCTTCCAGTTATGCTGTGAAAAAAGAAAGTGACTCATTAGATGTGTGAGAAATTGTGAGATGACCAGCAGGATACACGCTTTTCTCTGCATGAGAAAGTCCAGAATGGCCATGAGGTAATCACTTCCTCCTTCTGCGCCCAGAAGAGAACTGAACTTGGCCTGTCTTGTTTGAGAACAGACACTGTGCAGAGGAAGGGCGCTAATTGTTTATCATGTTGTATCCCAAATTCATATTATTGTGGGGCGTTCCTGCCAGGCTTGCCATATGGGTTATGTGGTGAACCTCAATCAGTTTATTTCAATTGAAATAAAGTGTATGGCACGACTGCTGAGTAAAAATGTTGCGATGTGTGTGTGGCCTGAAAGGGTAGTCAGAGAATCATGACAACACGTGACATCATAGCAGAATAAGTGGTGTCTTACAGACTGGGACCTAAGGTTCCATTCCTGTGCAGAGTCAGATTCTGAGATGTCATTCCTCACAGCCTGAACATCCTCAGACACTCACACTGCCTAGTCTAGGGGAAGAGAAAGCTTTTTGCAGTATTTTGCTCAGAATGCCTCTTTCAACCTAAAAAAAGCTGAGGGGCCTATATGGTGAGCAGGAAGCCGGGTGGCTAAAGCACGAAGTGTGTGGACAGAGAGGGAGGGAAGAGGCATATGCCAGGGAGCAGCCAGCCAGTGCTCTGGCCACGTTCCACGTGGGGAGGATGAAGGCGTCTGCGTTTCTTTCTTCCCTTCTTGTGTCTGTCAGCTTCCCTAACTCACCATCTTCTAACATCCTTGCTCCCAGCCTGTATAAACGCTCGGCTGGCCCACAGTGGACAACAGCTATTTTGCTTGTATCCTGGGGCACAAGGAGGCTTCTACGTAAAATTCATTTATCATTAGAATCATTAAACTTGAGAAGCAGTGCTGTGATGTCGCCAATGTTAGATTGTCCGGGCTGGGGATCGAAGGGAAGATCGTTTTTTAAATATTCATAGACAATACAAAAACAAATATACAATATGCATTACTCTAATTGATTTATCACATGATTATGTAGCGTACGCTGTGTGTCAGATACAGTACTAAGTTTGTTTTTTTGTTTTTTTTGCGGTACGCGGGCTTTTCACCGTTGTGGCCTCTCCCGTTGTGGAGCACAGGCTCCAGACGTGCAGGCTCAGCGGCCACGGCTCACGGGCCCAGCCGCTCCGTGGCATGTGGGATCCTCCCGGACCGGGGCACGAACCTGGGTCCCCTGCATCGGCAGGCGGACTCTCAACCACTGCGCCACCAGGGAAGCCAGTACTAAGTATTTTTATAAATAGTAACTCATTGACTTCTTATACTAGTCCTACAGGTTAGGTTCTATTAT
Source organism: Lipotes vexillifer (assembly GCF_000442215.2). Taxonomy (NCBI): domain Eukaryota; kingdom Metazoa; phylum Chordata; class Mammalia; order Artiodactyla; family Lipotidae; genus Lipotes; species Lipotes vexillifer. The sequence continues at coordinate 3,546,619 of NW_006773723.1, forward strand.
TTACATACGTGTCCTACAGATGAAGAAATTGAGGCTCAGGGAGATGAAGTAAATTGCCCAAGGTCACACAGCTAGTAAGAAACTAGTTGGGGGCTTCCCTGGTGGCGCAGTGGTTGAGAGTCCGCCTGCCAATGCAGGGGACCCAGGTTCGTGCCCCGGTCCGGGAGGATCCCACATGCCGCGGGGCGGCTGGGCCCGTGAGCCGTGGCCGCGGAGCCTGCGCGTCCGGAGCCTGTGCTCCGCAACGGGAGAGGCCACAGCAGTGAGAGGCCCGCGTAC
>NW_006773723.1:3547362-3573205 GCF_000442215.2 Lipotes vexillifer
AAAAAAAAGGAACTAGTTGGGATTCAAACTCAGATAACCTGCAGAGTCCCTACCATTAATTTAATGCTGTGCTGCAGTGTGGTGACTAATGAAAACACGTGAAGAGAGTTTAGTAGTTCATTGTAGTTGCTAATTTGATTGTACTTATTTTCTTTATGGAGTCCAACATCTGGGGAGTGCTTAAAGATTGCTCAGGTGCTGAAAATGCTGTCAGGCATTTAAGGGTCTGGCAGTACAGATAACTTGAAAACCCTCCAGCTACAAACACCAAGAATTGCTCAATAAATTATAACTAACATCCTTATAAATGCATGACTGAACTGCTAAGAAAGGCAGGGAAATTGCCTTGGGCCAGAAATGAAGAAGGAACGGAGAATCAGGACGGTGAACTGCAGAGCTGACGCTGTGACCGCCTGGAGGTTATTTACCACTTTTAATAATATAGGGGCTTGAATTTAATACCAATGCAGGGAGAGTTAGGACTGAGACCCACGCCTTTTATAGGGCTACCCCTTCGGTGTGAGTGAGAAGTCAGGAAAAGCGAACTCTCAAAAGTTGTGGGAAGGATTAAAAATTTATACAACCACTTTGGAGTGCACTGTAATCACGTCTCATGAATTTGAATATGTGCATCCTTATGACCAAGCCATTTCTTTGCTAGGCTTATACCCTGGAGAAATTCTAGGCCATGGAAAAATCAGACATGGACAAGAATTTTATCGCAACATAGTTGCATCAGTAAAAACTTAGAACAGGAGAGTAGATAAGTGAATTATGCTATATTCGTACAATGGAATACAGTGCAGTGAACATCAATGTCCTGTAGACATGTATCATCAGGGATAATTCTCAAAACCTTCACTTTTGTGAAAAAGAAAGACAAGTTGCAGAGAATTTGCAGCATTGAGCCTAAGCGCTGAAATATAGAAACATCAGAAAGAAATTTAAAAATTATAATTCTTAACCTCAAGAAAAAAAGAAACTAAAAGCACTTCTAATTATCCCTCTCCAACACAAAAGCTGTACCAGCATTGCAGATGTAGTTGGCTTCCCTTTGGCCCAGCGCCTACCCTCCAGACAGACCCTCAAAACAGGTCTTGGAGCACAACAAGAAAGAAGTGGTTTTACTGAATGTTTTCTACTTACAGGAAGATATATATATATATTCTCATCTATTTCACCAAAATTCAAAGCAAATCAATATACCTGTAACTCTCCTTCCGCCTACACTGCATCTTTGCCTCTTTTTGGCCTGGCCAAGTGTCTCTCATTTCCTGAATCCGCACAGATGAACATAGTCCCAAACTTACGCAAAGTCGTTTAATTCCCTTTTGCTTTTAATCCTGCATTTTTAGCCCATCATGTGGCTCACCAAATAAAGGACCATTTTAAGGATCTGTTTATAACTGTGTGTGTGCTTTATAATAACATTTTTTTCCCATCACAAACAATTTAAAAAAACAGAAACAGGAGTCAAAGAAGACCCTGGGACATACATAATATAACAATTATTGTTATTTCTTTAAAAATATTTTTATTGAGATATAATTCACACAAAATAATTCACCCATTTCAAGTGTACAATTGAATTTTTTTTAGGACATTCAGCAGTGGTGCAGCCAACAGCACAATGAATTTTAGAACATTTTGATCACCCCTAAGAGAAATCCCCATACCTATTAGCAGTCACTCACCATTCCTCCACCTTGTTTCTGCACCCACCTTCACCTCCCCAAACCCTCTCCCCCATTACCTGCCTCCTGCTCTCCCACCAGCACTAAAAAACCACTAATCTACTTTCTGTCTCTAGACATTTGCCTATTCTGAATATTTCATATCAGTGGAAGCACACAATATGTGGTGGACTGTGACTGCTTAGCATGTTTTCAAGGTTCATCCATGCTGTAGCATGTATTAGTACTACATTCCTTTGTATTACCAAATCATATTTTATTGTATGGACATACCACCTTTTAGTTAATCTTTCATCAGATAATGAATATTGGGTATTTGGATTATTTCTACTTTTTGGCTTTTATGAATATTGCTGCTACAAACAGTCATGTATAAGTTTCTGTGGCGTCATGTGTTTTTCTCTTGAGTTTATACCTAGGATGGAACTGCTATGTAATATAACTTGATAGTTAACCTCTTAAGGAACTGCCAGGCTGTTTTTCAAATTGTCTGCTCCGTTTTACGTACACACCAGTAGCATATGAGGGTTCCAGCTTTCACACATCTTTGCCAACACTTCTTACTGTTTATCTTTTTAACTGCAATGAATAATGATGTTAGGCATGTCTTCATGTACTATTGGCCATCTGTATATCTTCTTTGGAGAAGGGTCTATTCAGCTCCTTTGCCTGTTTTTAATTGGTTTATTTGGTATTTTTATTATTGAGTTGTAAGGGTTATTCATATATTCTAGGTATGTCTCTTATCAGAAGTATGATTTGAAAATATTTTCTCCCATTCTGTGGGTTGTCTTTTAACTTTCTTGATGGTGTCCTTTGCATCAAAAAAGTGCTTGTCCTTGATGATGTCCTATCTATTTTTTCTTTGTGCTTTTGATGTCATATGTAAGAAAGCATTACTTAATCCAATGTCATCAAACACCTTTGTTTTCTTATAAAATTTTATAGTGTTAGATCTTATCCTTGAGATCCATTTTGGGTTTCTTTTTTGTATATAGTATGTATGGTAGAAGTCCAGCTTCATTCTTTTGCATGTGGATGGCCAGTTGTCCCAACACCATCTGATGAAAATATTGATCAACACCATTTGATGAAAATATTGAATTACTTTGACACTTCTGCCTAAAATCAATTCACCATAAATGTGAGGCTTTATTTCTGGACTCTGAATTCAATTCCATTGATATGTATTCCTGTTCTTATGCCAGTACCACACTCTTTTGATTACTGCATAGCTTTTTAGTAAGTTTTGAAATAAGGAAGTGGGAGTCTTCCAACTTTGCTCTTCTTTTTCAAGATCGTTTTGGTTATTCTGGGTTTCTTGCATTTCCATATAGATCTTAGGATGAGCTTGACAAAGAAGGCAGTTGGAATTCCAATGGGAATTGTGTTGAATCTGTAGATTAGACGGTGAGTATTGCCATCTTAACAATCTCTGAATACAGGGTATTCATTTTATTTAGATTTTCTTTAATGTCGTTCAACAATGTTCTATAGTTTTCAGAATGTGAGTTTTATTACTTTTATTAAATATATTCCTAATATATATCTTTTTCATGTTATTATAAATATGATTGTGTTGATTTCCTTTTGGGTTCACTGAAAATGTGTAGGAATACAATTGATTTTTGCATATTGATCTTCTGTCTTGCAACCTTGCTAATAAGTTGATTTACTAGTTCCAATAATTTTTTTTAAGTGGATTCTTTAGGATTTTATATATACAAGATTATGTCATCTGCAAATAGAGATAGTTTTACTTCTTCCTTTCTAATCAGGATAATTTCATTTTTTTCATTTTCTTGCCTAATTGTGCTGGCTAGAACCTCCAATACAATCTTGAATAGAAGTGACAAGATTTTTAATATATTTTTATTTTTTAGACTGTGTCTCTCTGATTTCTTTCTCTCTTACGATTAGTAGTAAAGTATTAAAATAAAAGCTTGTGTCTTTTTTCCTTAGAAGCAGCAAAGAAGGAATGAACTGGAGGAAACCAAACATTGCCCTACAGCTATTGTCTGAGAAGAACAAAAAGGGAGAAAGAGGAAATGGTGACCTTTAGTAATATGAAGAAAAGAAAATCAAACTGGGGCTCTCATGCCTCCTCCAGGAGACAAAAGGTGTGCAGGAAACTGGTCTGGGCCTGAGACATGTTTTTGAGAATGGCCAGTATGAAAGTTTATGGAGGTTCCTTGTCAAAGCACGAAGCTTACTCATTTTAGAATATGTATCAATGTATATAGGATTACCACACAATCAAGAGTGCTTTAATGTAATTAGATCTCAAAAATTTTTGCTGGAGGAAAAAGTTCATTTTAAAATAACTCCAAACTTCTCTAACTTTTTCTTATATAATTCATGCACATCAAAAATCAAATTCATCAGTATCAGGTATTAAATGATCTACTTACTTCTTGTGGACGGGAAAGAAATAGATTACTTGAAACTAGGCCTAGGTAGCTTTTGATATGCTAGTTTTTCTTTATTTTGAGTTTGAAAATGAGTATGTGTCATCAAATAAAAGTTTAAAAACATTAGACTGTCAACAATAACTTCCAAGTTAGGCCTTGATTTTTTTTTCTCCACAGTGCTTCTCCTTTTTTTTTTTCTAATACTGTCATTTGAAGTCCATTAAAATATTAAATACAGACAAATAAAAATATATCACTTAAATCTCCAATTTTTCATAAGTAGCAAGCAGTACAGTGAAATGAGAGCTATTTTAAACTAAGAGGTAAGATATGAGAAAATGAGAAAGTCAGTCTAGCATTTCTTGGTCAGATTTTTCTTACCTTTAAAATGGGGAAAAGAAAGGAGGAAATATGGATTATCTCTGAAATATCTTCCAGTATAGCCAAAAGCAATAATACAATGAATATCCATTTAGTACCTACTCCTTGGTATGCTCCGTGCTAAGTGCTTGATATATTCTCATGTGAACCTTACAACAACACTAACATAGGAGTCTATTTAGTATCACCTAATGGTATATCTGAGAGAACTGAGGCTTAGGCAACGACTTGTCAAAATTCACAAGTTGGTATGTGCTAGAAGCAGGGTTCCAATCCATGGAGTCTGTTCTGTGTTCTTTTATGAGACAGTCAGTCAGGTGTGGCCACAATGGCAGACACAGGACAGGCTCAGGAAAACAGATTTTTATACTCACAGGTCCTAGAGACAGGAGGCAGGACACACAGGGCCAACATGGGGGCATCTCAGGGTGGAGAAAAGGGAAAGTAGGAGTGAGGGGAAGGCTGAGGTTAGACCTTTAGGGTTTTCTTAAGAGTCAAGGCAGGGCGGAGTGAATAGTTTAAGATTGGCTAATTTAAATAATTTCCTTGGGCTCTGGGATATAAGGGTGGTCCTTAGTTGCCTACCTGGCCCTGGGATGATTAAGGCAAAGGGGTATTGACTCATAGGTGTCTGGGCCAGATAGAGGTGGTCTGGTTCTGGATTGGTTAGCTTACATATCAAGGGCACACCCTTTGCTGTTTCTAAGTACTGGCTAGCCTGAGGAGGGGCAGTCTCTCCCCAGTCAGAAAGGTTCTCAAGATGTCAAACGCCAAAGACAAAAACTGTATGATGTCACTTATATGTGGAAATGAAAAAATAATACAAATGAATGTATATGCAAAACAGAAACAGACTCACATATATAGAGAACAAACTTGTGATTACCAAAGGGGAGAGGGAAGTGGAGAGGGGCAAATTAGAGGTATGGGGTTAACAGATACATACCTACTATATATAAAATAGATTAGCAACAAGGGTATACTGTGGGGCACAGCGAATTATACCCACTATCTTGTAATAACCTATAATGGAGTATAATCTGCAAAAATACTGGATCACTGTGTTATACACCTGAAATGAATATAATATTGTAAATCAACTACAATTAAAAAATTTAAAAAGATGTCAAACATCATAATATACAGGAAATTTAAAAATGTAAACAATACAGAGTCTAACTTCAAGCCCATACTTTTAAACATTCTCCAATATTGCCTCTTTTATTCTAAAAACGGTTAGTGAGAAATTACCAAAAAATTATATTACAGTGTTCACATACCTTTCACATACTGTTGAAAAATATGAGATTGATCAGTTGCATTAGAAGTGCAGTAAATGGCATGATTGAATACTGTTCTAAATAGAAATAGCTTTGAAAGTAAAAATAGTACCAAAAAAAAAAAAAAAAAAGAGAAGTAATTGAGGTGTTGATGGGTATTCAAAACAATTGAAGTAGAAATTGGTCTTGTGTAATAAAATGAAAGGACACATGCTTCGGAATAAGATGGACTTGGATTTGGATTTTGTTTTTCTCACCAACTAGTAGGGTATGTTATTGAACTGCTCTGGGCCTCGGTTCCCTCATCTGTAAAATTCAGTGATAATGATCGGTGATCATGGTCACACAGTTGGAACTGTGTGTGTAGCTGACCCATAATTCAATCTCGGGTTTGACCCCAAAGCCCGTTTAATTACCTTTGAGAAAGGTACACTCTAAGGGAAATTTAAATGTCAAAGGACACTTAAGCTAGCAGGTCAAATACTGAACAAATACAGAGACCATTTATTTTCTCTTAGAAGCAGACAGGACACATATTCGAAAAATTCAGTCTTGCATATTTCATTTCATAAGGTGCCAGTCAGTGCCTTATTTTAATTTTTCACTGGAGGGAGACTATTGTGAAATTAAATATTAGGAAATATAAAAGGTTGACCATATTTCTTTGTTCCCTGCTTAAATTCCAAAATAGCCTTACTGTCATTGCTTTAGGACAAGTTTTTACATAATGCCATTTTATTAGAGATAATGAAATGAAAAGGAGAAAAGACTATATTTAAATACTTTATAAATACTTAGAATAATTGTGTATTGAACAAAATCAACTAACTTTATTATGTATGAAAAGGGGGATTTAGACATAAATGACTGAGGACCTGGTTATTAATATGCCTCATGGTTACCTAATGAATTATCAGCATTTAATTAATTCCTTGTTTCTTTCCTTCCTTCCTCTGTTCTTCCATCTGTCCACCTATTCATTCATTCGTTCATTTAATTTTTGGTTTCCTAATCCTCCCAGGTAGAGTTAGTAAATTTAGCTGCTGTTCCTCATGACCTCATCAGAAATCTTTCGTGGTAGATATATAATAATTCAGTGTGATTCTCTGACGTTTGTGGAAGCTTCGCACAAACTTTAGACATCACAAAAGAAACCTCTCTTGACTCTCAGGACCAAAATCATCAGAGGGTTGAAGAGGGATGGGTATTATCCACAGAAAATAGACCAACATTTGCTTTGGAAGGAGGGAATCTGCTGACTACTTTGGGTACCATGGCATCCAGAGTGCTTTTGCAGAGAGCTGTCATCCCTTTTTTTTTTTTTTTTAATTTAAATCCCCTCTAGGCAATGGTGGTTCCACTAATTCTGCTAAAATGTACCTTTAACCTTTAGTGCTGGAGTGGTGGTGATGTGCCACATTATAGCTGAGCATTAGCTGGCATTTACAGAGATGTGTGTTTGAGAAATAGGTCCCGTGTTACTTATTCCTTGATAGTTAGATTAGAGCAATAGCACATCCTGTCCTAGGAAGAGTGCCTGACTCTCCCCAGGGTGCACACCAAGTAGAATTGTTTTCCTTTCTAAGTCATCCTTTGTTTAGTTGCTCTTATTTTCTCCTCCCTTTCAATAAATTCAGTATCATGTTATAGTATTCTGTAGCATTTTTCATTGTTTAAGCTGTTTTTCTTAACAAAGATTCTCACTTATTGGGATGAAGAATCAAGACAGTATCATTTTGGAAATTATAAGTAAAAAGCATGTCGGGGTTAACGGTTTATTAGTAATTAATATCAAAGCTATCTGCAGTTTGATATCTGTAGATTTACTTTAAATGATTCATGATGTAATGCAAATGAATGTTACAAAAAGTTATTGACATAAAGTATTTTAGATGGTGATTGCTTATAAACATGCCATATATTAAAAGTTAAATATTGAAACCTAATATTTAAATGTGGAAATTTAAGAGATAGAAATGTCACCTGAGAAGGCTGGATGCAGGATTTCACAAGCTGGCAGTATCATTTGAGTTCTCAATTTAGGAGGTCCAGTGAGTCGATGTTATCAGTTCAGTTAGAATCAGTCCCAAAGTGATTGATTAGCATTATTCAAACTCTCAAGAGACACATATAAGCCAGTTTGCCAACGTTTCATTTAGTATGAGGCCAGAAAATTACATGGGTATCTGCCACCCAGGTTACCTCCTTCCCCATATAAACATATTGGCAAGTCAAAGTAGTCACCCAGATACCTCCTGCTACAAACAAATTCGAAGCAAAGGAAGTGACACTGGTAGTCAGAGCCTTGGAAGGCAGTAGAATGGTGTTTAAAATACTACCCTCGTTCAAATACAGACTTCGCTACTAACTAGCTGGGACCTTGGACAAGTTGCTTACCCTCTGTGTGTCTCAGTTTCCTCATCTGAAAACAAGGGGATGTGACTCTTACGTGCTGGGTCCTGTAGCTTTTTGTCCTACTCGGCAGGTATGGATAATCACTGAAAAGTTCCTATTGCCTCTCCTTTTACCAGGCTTCTTGTGGAAACCTTTCTTCCCTTATAAATAATTTCTTTATGTAGAGTAATATAATTGAGTAGATCATTTTATATTACACTCTATACTCACCTTACAGCTCTCTTTTTGAATTTAGAAGTACCTTTCTTATTTCCTTTAATTAAGAGACTATAATATCCTGTCTTACTGCTTTGATTTGCAAAACATTCTTTCTACGTAGGACTTCTTCAGGTAATTGGTTTAATACAGCTTATGTGAGTTTGGCAAGTCTAAATCTCAGAGACTTGATAATGATGGTGGTGATAATGATGATGACATGATGACAATAATGACAATATTAGCACTACCCTTTATTGAATCTTTGTACCTGGCCCCATATGCATGCTTCCTGCATTAGCTCGTGTAATCCTCATAATAAACTGATGAACTATGTACTATTTATCTTTAGTTTACACATGAGGATACTGAGGATAGAGAGGTTAAGTAGCTTGCTGAACATCACACAGCGAGTAAATGGCAACGCCTAGGTTTTATCCTGGGCTAGAACTCTGAGGTCAGTGTTCTCAATGATAATGCTGGTAGACTCCTAAATAATGTGTCCCCCCCGCCTCCCCATTTCAGCGGGATTTGAACCACCACCTAAGAGTACACAAGAAAACACTACATTTTCCTAAGGAGATACTAAAGAGAGAATCCAATTCAGGGGAGACCTAAATGATCCTTCACACATGCTAACACAGATATTGGTCCTCAGGCTAATCACAGATCTAACAGTATGTGGAAATCAGTCTTTATAACTAAAGGTATATTATACTATGTGAAGTGGTAATACATATTCTTACATTAGCATCAAAGTATACCCAGGCATCTTTTGAATTCTTTCCTGAAACATGTATTTTGAAAGTTTCCATGTATAGAAATCCCACTATGTAATAGTTTTATGTGGCTTAAACCATAATTATCATTATTTTTTTGACAATTCTGACTTTGAAATCAAATTACATTTTGGAAGTTCCCCATTCAGGACTTTTCTATGCCCCCACTTGTCTGCTTTATCTCTTCCAGAACCCCCTTTATGTCAGTCTCTGATGCCACCTCTCCACTTAATACGACAAAAATGAAAATCCTGGGTGATACACTGAGTTCTTTGAGAAAATAGTAGTCTCTGGCTGTTTTAAAGTAGCAAGGTGAGGGAATTCCCTGGCGATTCAGGGGTTAGGACTTGGTGCTCTCACTGGCAGGGGAATGGGTTTGATCCCTGGTCAGAGACTAAGATTCTGCAAGCTGTGTGGTATGGCCAAAAAAAAAAAAACAAAAAACAGAAAGTGGCAAGGTGAGAGAGATACAGGAAGGGGACAAATATGCTTCAGGCTAGCAGCCTAAATTCAAGGAACCTGTGTAGAGCTTCTCTGTTTCTTATTTCAGTATTTAATTAATTTCAAGGGATTACATTGTTTATACTTCCTAATTAGGTCTACTGGCCTTCACCTTTGTTCTCTTGTCTCTCATCAAAAATTATTTGTTTCAGGAGCTGTGCAAGATGGAGTTAGACAAGGGCTTTAGAACATTCTATAAATTGGATTCTGTATATTTGTAAATTATGCTGATAGGCACTTCTGTAGCACAATGAGGTCAAGACAGCCTCACTGAAAATGGCCTTTTCATGCTGTGCTCGAGCCAAAGAAAAAGGGAAAGCATCATAAAGGTACTATGGTATGTTTGCAGAAGAATGCTGGTCAATTCAATCCAAGACAGTGGTTACGGACTTCCCTGGTGGTGCAGTGGTTAAGAATCCGCCTGCCAATGCAGCGAACATGGGTTCGAGCCCTGGCCCGGGAAGATCCCACATGCTGTGTAGCAACTAAGCCCGTGCGCCACAACTGCTGAGCCTGCACTCTAGAGCCCGTGCTCTGCAACAAGAGAAGCCACCGCAATGAGAAGCCCGTGGCACACCGCAACCAAGAGAAGCCCTCCCCCGCTCGCCGTGACTAGAGGAAGCCCGTGCGCAGCAACGAAGACCCAACGCAGCCAAAAATAAATAAATTAATTAATTTTTTAAAAAAGTGGTTCTTTGTCAGCCAACCTTAAAGAGACTAAATGAAATAAATTCTCAAAATGTATAGCAATAGGATATTAATTAAAGATATGTTTATGAAAAACATATTGTATGAAAATATACTATGTTGCATGCTATAAAGTGCAAGAGAATTATTAAGATACAGTTCATGATTTTAGAGAGTTTGCAATTTAAAAGAGAGACTAAAATATGCATGCAATTAATTAAATGGAAGAAAACAAAACATAAATGCCACATGTCAGAGGCAAAGTTTAGCCTGAAAGAACATAGCTGGATTGAATTGAGCTACTAAAATTTAATTAATTCATTTAACTGCTATTTATTGAGTACCTACTACGTGCCAGGTCATGAGACATAACCCTTTCTACCAAAAGATACTGATATCTGGAAACTAAATTCTTGACTAATTTTCAGGATATAGGGTAAAAAATGGAAGTAGCTTCAGCTCGAGTTTGAAAATAGTGAATCAAAATCTGGCCCAATGAATTATTCATTGGGGGACTTGGGCAAATAATTTATAATCTTTTAGCTTCATTGTAGAAGTCAGAGGGTCGTCTTTGATTGCCTCTTCTAATTTCATCCTACATAAAGGTAATCAACAAATTAGTTTTAAAATGTTCCTTGAATATTTCCCATCCTCTCTATCTTTTTATCCCCAGTCCAAAGGCTGGCCCTCATGATTTACTTGTGGATTCTGTACCCTAAATTCGTTTTGCTCTCCCCGTATCATTCTTTTTAAATCTATTATGCATGTTGTAACCAAAGCAATCTTTCTAAAACTTTTATCTGTGACCATAACACTCCTCTGCTCAGAACTCTTTAGTCACTTCTCATCACCCAGAAGATGCAAGCCTGTATTTCTTAGCAAGTAAGACCTTTAATGAGCTGAACTCTGCTTACATTTTTAACCTCACACGCCAATCTTCCTCCATATCCACCCTATGTTTCTCTAATCACTAGGCTGTTTTGTGCCTCTGTGCCTTTGCATATGCTTTTTTTTTTTTTTTTTTTTTTTTTTTTTGGCGGTTCGCGGGCCTCTCACTGTTGGGGTCCCTCCCATCGCAGAGCACAGGCTCCGGATGCGCAGGTTCAGCGGCCATGGCTCACGGGCCCAGCCGCTCCGCGGCACGCAGGATCCTCCCAGACCGGGGCATGAACCCGTGTCCCCTGCATCGGCAGGCAGACTCTCAACCACTGCGCCACCAGGGAAGCCCAGCATATGCTAGTTTTTTAATGCCGAAGCCTGCAACGTTATCCCCATCCTCACTCCACCAATGCTATCTGGAAAACTTTAAAATTTTACTCTTCCTTTGACAGTTTGCTCAAACACAATCTCCTTTATGGAGCGTTCCTTGATTATTCGGGCACAGGTCATTTTTTTATCCTTCGGTATGCACACAGCATGTTTTATTTATCTATGTTAGCACCATGCCTTATAATGTCATTATTCGTGTATATGCCAATTGCCTCCAAAAGACTGAACACCTGAGAACAAAGACAAGGCCCTTCACCTTTGAATCGTCACTCCTAACGTAATGTCTGCCATGGAGAGCCTGTGCAATAAATATTTATTTTAGTAATGAAGTCAGGTTTGGGGATAAATGGAAAGAACGAAGAAATGCTTTGTGGAGGAGATGGTATTTAAGGTAGGCCTTGAAAAAATTCTGAAATATTTCCTGAATTTTAAAAATGTAATTTGGGGATGTCCAGTGTTTTGATATACATATATACATAAATGTATATACCTTCATGATATTCCCTTTACTGCTTAAGTATTTTGCCAGCAAAGCTTTGTCTTTTCCATTCAAGGCCCTAGATGCAGTGCTCTGAGTATGGTGAAGGCTTAATAAGTAGGTTAATAGTCTGATTTAAAGAAGCATCTTCCTCAGTTCTCTTAGAGTAAGGTACTGTTCTGATTCTCCAGTGCTATGTGTGGTGTCAAAAATGCCTGACTTTTTAGCTGAGTCATAGATGGCTGTGTACCATACCTAATAGCAAATAAAAATGTTGATATTCACTCTATATATTTAATTTCTCCTGAACATATTAACAAAATATATACGTGAGTGTGCCTTTGATCCACAACGGAAAATATGTGAGAACCCTGGGCACCTCACTGCTATTCAATTTAGCTCTCCCTGGGCAGATCACCTGAGTCTGATTGTAAAAGTATTAACTTGGGCATCTTTTCAATCCAAATCATGTCTATTTCAGGTTATCAGTGACGGTTATGCTCTTACGTATTCTGGCAGAATAATAATCTGAATTATTAAATAGAATTAACAGTACTTTTGGGGATATTCCATTCTTAACTAGTGCATGTTTCTACTTAAGTAGTTCATTTAAAATACAGATGAAAAAACACTGGGACTTCCCTGGTGGCGCAGTGGTTAAGAATCCACCTGCCAATGCAGGGGACATGGGTTTGAGCCCTGGGCCGGGAAGATCCCACATGCCGCGGAGCAGCTAAGCCCATGCGCCACAACTACTGAGCCTGCGCTCTAGGGTGCGTGCTCCGAAACCTACAACGAAGAGTAGCCCCGGCTCGCCACAACTAGAGAAAGCCTGCGCACAGCGATGAAGACCCAATGCAGCCAAGATAAATAAATAAATTTATCAAAAAAAAAAAAGAAGAAAAAACACTGAAACACTGACACCAATAAAAATATTATGAAAAACAGAAATCCAGAAAGTGGCGAAAGAAAAGGAAATCTACTCTGTTGCAGTCTGCTTTAGGATAACTGCTCCCTTCATTCTAACTTTCATGTCTACTAATATAAATCTTTATTTTGATAGCACATCATGGTTAGGAGACAGGGAACTCGTCATTGGAGGCCTCAATGATTTTGTTGTTGTTGTTGTTCGTTTTTCCACAAGAAAGAGCTTGTGAAGGAACCTCTGCTGTCTGGAGATCTTCCCTCGGAAACTGCTGCATAATAAAAGTTACTGGCTAAATTTGAGGAGCTCAGGAAGCATCTATAGGAAACATCGCTAAGTGCACTAGCGTAGTATTTGAGATGTAGCTATAGATATATAGCCATAGTTATGTGTGGGTTGTAATCCACATAATTATACGAGGATTAGGAAGGCAAACGGAGGGAGGGCTGGCTCGCTTCCATCTCTTCTTCCTGTCAAAAGCTAAAGGTTTGCCCCAGCCTCTGGGCGTCTGCACCTTGGGAGTTTGCAGCCGAATTCTCAGCCCGTCGACCTGCTCCAAGCCGAGCCAGACCACCTGAAGGAAGGCAACTTCATGCTCGTGGCAGACCCTCAGACTCAAGCAGTTTCTCACAACTCTCCCCATCTCGGACCCTGCGCTAGCGGGGGCGGCGCAGGAGGTGCGAGGAGAGGCTCAGAAGGGGCGGTGGGGACGACCCCCTTTCGAAGTGCCTTTGTAGCTGCCAAGGAGTAGCCAACAAGCGCCAGATTTGTGTGCACTTTGAAAGAAGCACCCTCACCATTGGCTTTCGGAGCGGCGCTGTCGCTAGGGAGCAGCGGGCAGGGCGAGCAGAGACTGGGGAGAAAGCCCGGGCGGGTGTTCCCGTAACCTGGGAGAGCCGGCACCCACCGTCGGCGCGGACACGCACGCACAGGCACGCTCCCCGCGAGTTCGAGCCCCGCGGCCCTGGGCCGCCCGAGGGCGCCCCCCTGCGCCGTTCTAGGCAGAGCCGCGCCTCCCGGCTCGCCTCCCGCCCCCTGATTCCCGCCGCTGCAGCCCAGAGGGAAGGGAACCTGGAACGTCTGCTGCAGGTGCCCCCGCGCGGGCGCGGCGGAGAGCCGTGGGGCTGGGGGAGGAAGAGAGCGCGATGAATGAGTGCTCCCTTCGCCTCAGAGTTGTCTGAGTTGGCGGCGCCGCGCCCCGGCTTCCGGCTCTCGGCGCCCCACGCGCTCGCGGCTCCAGCGGCTGCAGCCCACGTCCGCGCCGGGAACCGAGCTCCGCGCCGCGCCGCGCCGCGCCGGGGGAGCCGGGGCTCCCGAGCTCCTGTCCCGGCCCCGGTGCAGGGGAAAGCGGGGGAGTCCCCGGGCAGAGGCGCACGGCCGCGCGGCCTCCCGCCCTCTCCGCGGCCCGTCGGTCTCTCCATGGCCTCTCAGCAGCAATCCCGGATCCAGGCTTACCTGGAGAAGAACAAGATCGGTCCCCTGTTTGAGGTAAGGCGCTGCAGGTGCGGGCGGCCCCGTTTGTCTTTGGGGGGTTCAGGACGCCCCGGAGGGAAGGAGGGAGACAGAAGAGATGCGCGGGAGGGGCGCCCCTGTGGCCCCAGTTCTCGCTCTCTGTCCGGGCCAGGTGTCCTGGAACGCGGCCGCGCGGGCGCTTCTTCTGTTACTTGGGCGCGGGCAGGTAAGCTCTGGAGGGACAAGCCTTATCCTGGCATGGCAAGTTTGAGGTGTCTGACTGTCTTGCACCTTGCAACCACATGCACGGGGCCCGGACAGGCTGAGACAGACGGATGCACACACTCAGCCTTACACACGCTCACTTTCTTCCTGGAATTCACACTGTCTTGCGCGTTCCTCCCCCAACGTAGGCAGTAGTAGAACCCGTAAAAGGTGGAGGATGTGCTTAGCAATGGGATGGAATAAGGTTACCTGGGAGAAAACTGAACTGGTAGGAAGTAGGCTTCGGTAGGTGCGGGCGTGTGGAATGAAATTGCCAAGCTGAGGCGCCGACATTGGTCTCGGGATGAAAGGAGAATACTTTGCCTTGCGGCCCCCCTACCTGTGTTAGGGGGAGAGAGGGGGCAGAGAAAGGTTCGGGAAAAGCACACGCGTATTTATGGGAAGGAGACAGCTCTGAGCTGTTTTCTCTCGCCATCGAAGAATTGATGACAGAAATACAGCAGGAGAATGGAAAACGGGAGAACAGGAGAAAATGAGAACGGGGGACTGAAACCAGGCACCGGCAAAGCGTCCCTCCGGTTGCCAGGGCGCTGGGCAGCTGCAGAGGCCAGCGGGGAGGGACGCCCACGGTCCCCTCCTTTCCTGTCCAACCGTCCAGCTGGGCACGGACCCGCTGCGAGAGGACGTGGGAGGGTCGAGATCCCCGCCCCCCCCCCAAAAAAAAAAATCCGTTGTGGTCATACTTGGGGGTTTACATGACCGCGGTGTCTTAAGGCTGAAACGAGGCAGGAGGAAAGAGATAGCAGAGGCTGGAACACCTTCTCCAGCACTGAAGAGAGGAGAATGATAACTGCAGAGAAAATAAGACTGCGAATTAATGTCCCAGCACAGAAAGGGAGCGGACAAGGGTGTGAGCATAACGGGTTTCACATAACCAAGATTTGCAAAATCTCTTGTTTTTCTCACCAACTTTTAAGTTAACCATGTACTGTCTTGGGAGATATGACCATTACTTCAACTGAGAATCACTTTTGTATAGTCATAAGGTCCTACAATATATGTTTTGATCCTTGTTTTTGCGAAAAGTGTTAGCAAAGGAAGTGCATATACAAAAGCAGAGTAGAGTTGCTGGAGCTACTAGAATTCCTTTCTTTGCCTTTAGTATAAAGATTAGAGACTATGCACTGTATTTAAAGGAGAAATATAATAACCCTCTGTGGCACAGTGTGTTAATTGTATCAAAAGAAACATAAAATAAATACATTTAGAGGGTTTCTTCTCTAGAATATAAGTACATTTTCCTAGGGGGAATAAATGAATTGTTTTCAATAGATGCTATTCTCATTTGCTGACTTTTATAATTCCCAAGATTCTCTCCAAGTGACAGTAATAGAGTTTGGAATGTATGTAAACTTTCTATATACATAATTAGGAAATAAATCCAACTTGGTTTTAAATGCTCACTTTTTCAAATGCTCACTAGCCAGTTCCACTGCTGAATCTTAAGGGATGGCAGAATTGTTTCATAACATCATTAGACCTCCTCACTAAAAAACAAACAAGGACAAAAGTATATGCTTTGTATTTTATTCATTCTTTTGGGTAACATATTACATACATCCCCATTAGCTTGGATTGCAGTGATGAGTAGTTAATTTTTAAGGGTTGATGGACACTTTAAATAATTAAAGGGAGAAAATGGATAAGTTCTCTTCTACTGAAATCAAGTCCTTATGCAACAGTTTTGATCATGAGAGAGCTTCGTTTCGAGAGTAGAATTACATGTACTTTACAAAACTGGAACGTCTCCTCATACTTGAAAACCATGTAACTCATGTAAACTCATGTAAAATGGGCATATTGATCTATCATTCTCCTCAAAGCTCCCAGGCCTTTGGTTAATAGTTCTCATAAAAATTGCTTCAAGAGATCAGAAGAGGAGCCTAGGAACCTGAATTTAGTAAGAAGTAGCACAAATGATGGTCACATATTTAATTCCTGGGCCACATTGTAAGAAACAGTGACATAAGCTAAAATCTCCATTTACCAATTACAGATTGAAATAGGTGGTACCAAGTTTTATTATCTGTGCTTTGTGGTGATTTTTTTTCATGCTGAGGCACTGGCATTAGTGACGTACTTTAGTTTTACTTTAGTAAAACTAAAGCTTTACTTTAGTTTTGAAAATATATAAGACCTGACAATATGTTCCCTTTACAGATTTTGTTAGCTACGTCTGTTTTAAGAAAACTCACTGAAGCGAGGCACTTTAAAGAGAGCACATGAATGTTATTTAAAACAGTAGCAAAGGGCTTCCCTAGTGGCGCAGTGGTTGAGAGTCCGCCTGCCGATGCAGGGGACACGGGTTTGTGCCCCGGCCTCAAACAGTAGCAAAGGGCTTCCCTAGTGGCGCAGTGGTTGAGAGTCCGCCTGCCGATGCAGGGGACACGGGTTTGTGCCCCGGCCTCAAACAGTAGCAAAGGTAACATATACTGGTACTGAGAATACTTACATCTCATTTTTTTTTAAACCTGTACAGTTTACTTAGTTTAGTTTATTTCTTACTTAGTTTACTTATTTCTAACATTTTATCGTTTGAGAAGCTTATCAAAGTGCTGCACACAATATGGTGTTTCAAAAACTACTTTAGAGTGAAATTAATCTTGTTTCCAGGTGATTTAGAAGTATACATTTATACTACCTTTAACTATGTTTGAAGATATTTTGAGGCATTACAAAACCATGCCTAGAAATCGTTGCATTAGAGTCTTGGGTAATGATATTTTAATTAAATAGTATGAAGCTATAAGGTGAAAATGGTAATAATGACTTAGATTCCACAAACTCTTTGAAATGTTTGTAAGATATAATACTTTTAGTGCTCTCATTGGCTTGCTCAGGACAGGCAAGTAGTCAGCAGTCTGGCATCAATCTATAAGGAATGCTTGATGTTGCTACAATAAGTTAGAACTCTAATCTTAATATAGATTTCACACATAGCTCCTCACTTAACTGGCAAGATGTGAAATGGTTTGGCTCCCACCAGAGTAGAATATTTTTGCAACATACGTAGGTAAGATGCATGGGGCAAACATAAGACTGATCTCAAAGCCTAGGGCTAGGCACCTAACAGTCAAACAACTTGGTGATCAGAAATTCTGTTGCTTATTAGGATCAAGCCATCTATTTTGTTTATATTGTAAGCAGTTTAACTTGATTCCCAAGAGGTTATATGATGTGAAACGTTGCAATAAATTCATTATTTTTAATACAAAGAAGTATACAATTTTCAATTTCTCTCATCTTGTTAAATAGGATAATTATTTGAAAATTATGGGTTGGAATGGTGCTCAGGGCAGCCATATGTCTTGGTTCCGGCCTAGTCACACTCACAAGAGTGGGAAATCCTGCACCATATGATATCACTTATATGTGGAATCTAAAAATTGATACAAATGAACTTCTTTACAAAACAGAAACAGACCCACAGACATAGAAAACAAATTTATGGTTATCAAAGGGGAAAGGGGGAGAGGGAGGGATAAGTTAGGAGTTTGGGATTAACAGATACACACCACTATATATAAAATAGATAAACAACAGGTTATACCACAGGGAACTATACTTAATATCTTATAATAACCCATAATGGAAAAGAATCTGAAAAAGATTATATCTTGATAAATATATACGAATCACTTTGCTGTATACCTGAAACTAATACAACATTATAAATCAACTATACTACAATTTTTAAAAAGCAGAATAATGCGGTCTTCATACAATCTCCATAGAATTTTTAAATCTCTGTCTATTGAAGATGTGGCAAACTAAGTTCACTGCATTTTCCCAAATGTGGTCTGACCCACTCCAAGCAGAATGGAATCACTTTACAACCTTCTGTGTTTAGTTCAAAGTACCTCTACTCACATAGTCTAAATTTGTGTTAACTGATTTGGCATATATGTTATGAGGTGGACTCATCAAATGCATGGTGTCAACCGTAGCAACCAGATTTTGTGTTCTAAATGATATTCCCCATTAAGTGGTACCAGGTATCCTTGGAGAAATGGTTAATTCAAGGCTTGGCACTGGGAAATACAAGATGAACCTGGAACATCTTATTACGCTAAAAAGTAAGGAAGTGGTCAAAGAATGATAGGAACATGTCCAAAGGACATAGAAACCAGCTTGAAGAGGCTCCTATTAACTAAATCTGGGACAATTTAAGAAGCAAAATAAAGAATGATAGTAACATTATCTTACTGTATAAAATAGGAATATTTTATTCCACACATTCATGGGATACATGAGTGTGTTCAGTTTATAGGGAGAGGAGAAAGCTTTACCTTATCATAAGTACAATGCCAATTAATAAAACTGGAAGAGATGATGGAATTAGAAAATCACTACTTGGCAACCATCTTAGCAATAATTCGGGCAAGAAACATTAATCAATGCTAAAACTAATGGGTGAAAGTTGGATGAGGAATGAGATGTTACATAATCTCTAGTATCTTTCCACAAAATAGATGTTAATTATAAAGGGAAAAAGAGTAACTGTAGTGAAGAAACCTGGCAGACGCTACTTTACTCAAATGTTGTGCCCCCTGTTAGGATGCATTTAAAACAACATGGCATCGCTTCTGTAATATTCCTGCCCATCATGCATGACTTGAATAATGGGAAAATATCTGATAAGCTTGATGGGGAAATTCTGCTTATCTGGAGTCTTAAAAAATGTTAAGATCATGAAGGTCAAGGGAGGTCTCAGACTGAAGAGACGTGACAAGTAAGTGCAAAATATGTTTCTAGAGTTGATACTTTTGCTATGAAGGACATTTTTGGGAAGGTTGGCGAAACTTGAATGGGGTCTCTAGGTGAAGGGTATATGGAGTTCTTTGTGTTGTTCACATACTTTTTCTGTAAGTTTAAAATTATTTCAAAATTTAAAAAAATATTAAAAAATAGGAAAGGACGTCTAGGAAATGAGCATTTACAAAATAATTCATCCATTGGGTTTCTTTAAACATTAAATTATGTGAGTGTAGCTAAGAATTGTTATCAATGATTTATACATGGCAACCAACGAATGATAAACTAAAATTCTGAGTAAAGAAAATTTACAATTCTGGTTAATAAAGCATATGCATTTTCCTCTACTCCCTCTCAAAATTTTATTGAGATATCAGCAAAAATATTAAAAAAATAAATGCATAAGAGTGCTGGAACACAAGAAAGGGTGCTGAGGCAGAGATATTGTTTCTGTTTGTTTATGAGTGGTGGCATCTCCTTTGCACCTACATATGATCAAGTGTCATAGAGTCAATGATATGTAGTGAAAATGTTTGCAGTTTCCTGGAAGGTACCTAAAATACATGGACTCAGCTGGGGCATCTTCTCGTATGCCTGTCCTCCTTCCTGCTGTCTGGAATGCCTCTTTGTAATACCTCCCTCCTACGCTTCTTTACTTCCACATCCCCAGGCAACCACTGATCTCCTTTTTTGTCACTAAGGTTGTTTTTCCATTTCTAGAGTTTTGTATAAATAGAATCATACTCTATGCTCCTTTTTGGGGGGGAAGGTGTATATCATTTTGTACCTGACATCATTATTTTGCAATTCGCCCATGTTGCATCCCGTATCAGTAGTTTACTTCTTTTTATTGCTGAATTAGTATTTTGTATGGATTTATACTTTTGTTTCTCTTGGGGACCTGGAATAGTTTGGATGGATCATACAGTAGGTGTATGTTTAACTTTTTAAGACATGAGCCACTAGTTTTGAAGCTTGTACAATTTTACGTTCCTACCAACTGTGTGTGAGAGTCTCAGTTGTTCACTATTCTCACCCAAACTTGATATCATCTGCCTTTTTAATAATAGCCGTTCTAACTGGTTGGTGTGGTATCTCATTGTGGTTTTAATTTGATTTTACATTGTTGCCTCACTCTTACTCCCGATCTGAGGCCAACGTCAGTGGAGACCATGTGGGGAGCCTGGCCTCCTCCCACCCCTGACAGTAATAAGGCATTCCTCTCCCTCCCCACTGGGGTTGTGTCAGAAGAGGCCTAGAGAGACTCAGGACTTGTGGTCCAGTGGTAACAAGGCCACCCCTGCCATGAAATCCATGCCAAGACACATCGAAATTAAATTTCTGGGGAGGAAAGACAAGAAAAATCTTGAAAGCAGCCAGAGAAATGCAACATTATGCCTATAGAGGAAAAAGCAATTAGAATGACACCAGATTTCTCATCAGCCCATGGAGGTCCAAGGGAAGTGGCACAATATTTTTCAAGTGCTGAAAAAAAAGAACCTAAGATTCCATTAGAGAAAATATCCTTCACAAATGAAAGGGGAATCAAGAGAATTTGTCACCAGCAGGACCTTCCCTAAAAGTATGGCTAAAGGAAGTTCTCTGAACAGAAAGGAAATGACGAAAGAAGAAGGAAGTTTAGAACATCAGGAAGGAAGAAAGAACATGGAGAGAGCAAAAATATGAGTAAATATAATACGTTTTCCTTCTCCTCTTGAATTTTCTAAATTATGTCATGACTGAAGCACAATTATAACAATGTCAGATGAGGTTCTAAAAGTAGGTAGAGGAAATACTTAAGAAAATTGTATTATAATCAAGGAAGGGTTAAGAGGTGCAAAGAAGGTAAGGTTTCTATCACTTGAACTGGTAAAATGACAATACCTGTTGACTAATTGTATATGTATAATGTAATACCTGGAGCAAGCACTAAAAAAACTGTACAAAAAGATGCCCTCAAAAACGGTAGATAAATGAAAATGGAATTTAAAACAATGTTCAAGTAACCTCCAGGAATAGGGAAAAAAAAAAAAAAAAGCAGAGAGAACAAACAAAAAAATAAATAACATGGCAGACTTTAGCTCTAATATGTCACTAATTCAATTAAATGCAATGGTCTAAGTATACCAGTTAAAAGAGATTGTCAGATGGATTAAAAAACATGACCCAACTAAGAAACTCACTTCAAATACAAAGATATAGGCAGGGTAAAAGTAAAAGAATGGAAAAAATATTATGCAAACATCAAAAGAAAGCAGGAGTGGCTATGTAAACGTCAGATAAAGTAGACTTTAGAGGATAGAAAATTATCAGAGACAGGAATTGTCATTTTGTAATAATAGAAGGGTCAACCCCCCAAGAAAAAGAGCAATCCTGAGTGTGTGTGCACTGAGCAGCAGAGCTGCAGAATGTGTGAAGCAGAAACTGATAGAACTAAGAAGAGAAATAGACAAATCTGTAATTATAGTTCAAGACTTCAAAACCCCTCTCTTGACAATTGAGAGAACAACTAGGCAGAAATTCAGAACACCATAGAAGAACTCAACAGCACATCAGACAACAGGGTCTAGTTGACATTTGTAGACTGCTCCATGCAACAGTATCAGAATGCACATTCTTTTCAAGTGGCATGAAATGCATACAGAGATAGACCATTCCCTGAACCACGAAACAATCCTCAATTGAAAACATACAAGGTGTTTTCTCCATCACAGTGGGATGAAACTAGAAATCAGTAATAGAAGGAACACAGGAAATTCCCAAAACACTGGGAAACTGTGCAACACACGTCTACATAATCTACTTGTCAAAGAAGAAATCACAAGGAAATAAAAACCCATCTAACAATGAAAAGGAAGGTATGTCAAAATTTATGAGACACAGCTCAAGCAGTGCGGAGAGGGAATTTTACAGCACTAAAATGCATAGGATAAAAAAGGGGACTGCGGGCTTCCCTGGTGGCGCAGTAGTTGAGAGTCCGCCTGCCGATGCAGGGGACACGGGTTCGTGCCCCGGTCCGGGAAGATCCCACGTGCCGCGGAGCGGCTGGGCCCGTGAGCCATGGCCGCTGAGCCTGCGCGTCCGGAGCCTGCGCTCCGCAACGGGAGAGGCCACAACAGTGAGAGGCCCGCGTACTGCAAAAAAAAAAAAAACAAAAACAAAAAGGGGACTGGGACTTCCCTGGTGATCCAGTAGTTAAGTTTCCGTGTTTCCAATGCAGGAGCCACAGGTTTGATCCCTGGTCGGGGAAATAAGATGCCACGTGCCATGCAGTCAAAAAAAAAAAAAAAAACTTAATAAAGTGGACTGATGTGTGTGACTGGTCTGAATAGGGCCTCTGCTTTCTATGCCATTTTTCTTTACTATGTTTAGTAAAGAAAATAGTAATTCTATTTACAGAAATAATGCTTTCTGTACTATTTTTCCCAGTAGTACAGGACAGTCTATCCAGAGGGAGAGAGGACCGTTCCACAGTGAAGGATGTGTGTGCATCAGTAATCTGCAGACAATAGGTATCCGTTCATATATTATGTCATGTCTTGTATCTAGAAGTAGATATTAAATTTTTATTTATTGATTTATTTTGGCTGCATTGGGTCTTCTCTGCTGCGCATGTTTCTCTAGTTGCGGTGAGGTGGGGGCTACTCTTTGTTGCAGTGGGCGGGCTTCTCAGTGTGGTGGCTTCTCTTACTGTAGAGCACGGGCTCTAGGCCCACAGGATTTCTAGGCCCACAGGCTTTCTAGGCCCACAGGCTTCAGTAGTTGTGGCTCGCGGGCTCTAGAGCACAGGCTCAGTAGTTGTGACGCACGGGCTTAGTTGCACCGAGGCATGTGGGATCCTCCCGGACCAGGGCTTGAACCTGTGTCCCCTGCATTGGCAGGCGGATTCTTAACCACTGCACCACCAGGGAAGTCCCCAGCATTACTTTAGCTGTCAATCCCAAACCCAGTCCATTCCTGGTGGCAAGAATCAGACTGTCTATTATTTATTTATTTATGGCTACGTTGGGTCTTCGTTGCTGCACGCGGCTTTCTCTAGTTGCAGGGAGCCGGGGCTACTCTTTGTTGCGGTGCGCCAGCTTCCATTGTGGTGGCTTCTCTTGTTGCGGAGCACGGGCTCTAGGTGTGTGGGCTTCCGGGCTTCCGTAGTTGTGGCTTGCGGATTCTAGAGCGCAGACTCACAGTAGTTGTGGTGCACTGGCTTATTTGCTCCGCGGCACATGGGATCTTCCCGGACCAGGGCTCGAACTGTGTCCCCCGCATTGGCAGGCGGGACCACTGTGCCACCAGGGAAGTCCCTGACCATTTTTTGATTGGATTGTTTGTTTTTTAAATATTGAGCTGCATAAGCTGTTTATATATTTTGGAGACTAATCCTTTGTCCGTTGATTCATTTGCAAATATTTTCTCCCAGTCTGAGGGTTGTCTTTTCATCTTGTTTATAGTTTCCTTTGCTGTGCAAAAGCTTTTAAGTTTCATTAGGTCCCATTTGTTTATTTTTGTTTCTGTTTCCATTACTCTAGGAGGTGGATCAAAAAAGATCTTGCTGTGATTCATATCAAAGAGTGTTCTTCCTATGTTTTCCTCTAAGAGTTTTGTAGTGTCCAGTCTTACATTTAGGTCTCTAATCCATTTTGAGTTTATTTTTTGTGAATGACGTTAGGGATTGTTCTAATTTCATTCCTTTACATGTAGCTGTCCAGTTTTCCCAGCACCACTTATTGAAGAGGCTGTCTTTTCTCCATTGTATATTCTTGCCTCCTTTATCAAAAATAAGGTAATCATATGTGCATGGGTTTAGCTCTGGGCTTTCTATCCTGTTCCATTGATCTATATTTCTGTTTTTGTGCCAGTACCATGCTGTCTTGATTACTGTAGCTTTGTAGTAAAGTCTGAAATCTGGGAGCCTGATTCCTCCAGCTCCGTTTTTCTTTCTCAAGATTGCTTTGGCTATTCGGGGTCTTTTGTGTTTCCATACAAACGGTGAAGTTTTTTGTTCTAGTTCTGTGAAAAATGCCAGTGGTAGTTTGATAGGGATTGCACTGAATCTGTAGAATGCTTTAGGTAGTATAGTCATTTTCACAATGTTGATTCTTCTAATCCAAGAACATGGTATATCTCTCCATCTGTTTGTATCATCTTTAATTTCTTTCATCAGTGTCTTATAGTTTTCTGCATACAGGTCTTTTGTCTCCTTAAGTAGGCTTATTCCTAGGTATTTTATTCTTTTTGTTGCAGTGGTAAATGGGAGTGTTTCCTTAATTTCTCTTTCAGATTTTTCATCATTAGTGTGTAGGAATGCAAGAGATTTCTGCGCATTAATTTTGTATCCTGCAACTTTACCAGATTCGCTGATTAGTAGTTTTCTGGTGGCATCTTTAGGATTCTCTATGTACAGTATCATGTCATCTGCAAACAGTGACAGTTTCACTTCTTCTTTTCCAATCTGTATTCCTTTTATTTCTTTTTCTTCTCTGATTGCCACGGCTAGGACTTCCAAAACTATGTTGAATAATAGTGGCGAGAGTGGACATCCTTGTCTTGTTCCTGATCTTAGAGGAAATGCTTTCAGTTTTTCACCATTGAGAATGATGTTTGCTGTGGGTTTGTCCTATATGGCCTTTATTATGTTGAGGTAGGTTCCCTCTATGCCCAGTTTCTGGAGAGTTTTCATCATAATTGGGTGTTGAGTTTTGTCAAAAGCTTCTTCTGTATCTAATCAGATGATCATATGGTTTTTATTCTTCAATTTCTTAATATGGTGTATCACATTGATTGGTTTGAGTATATTGAAGAATCCTTGCATTCCTGGGATAAGTCCCACTTGATCACGGTGTATGATCCTTTTAATGTGTTGTTGGATTCTGTTTGCTAGCATTTTGTTGAGGATTTTTGCATCTATATTCATCAGTGATAATGGTTTGTAACTTTCTTTTTTTGTGACATCTTTGTCTGGTTTTGGTATCAGGGTGGTAGTGGCCTTGTAGAATGAGATTGGGAGTGTTCCTTCCTCTGCAGTTTGTTGGAAGAGTTTGAGAAGGATGGGTGTTAGCTCTTCTCTAAATGTTTGATAGAATTCACCTGTGAAACCATCCGGTCCTGGACTTTTGTTTGTTGGAAGATTATTTTTTTTTTTGTGGTACGCGGGCCTCTCACTGTTGTGGCCTCTCCCATTGCGGAGCACAGGCTCCGGACGCGCAGGCTCAGCAGCCATGGCTCACGGGCCCGGCCACTCCATGGCACATGGGATCTTCCCGGTCCGGGGCACGAACCTGTGTCCCCTGCATTGGCAGGCGGACTCTCAACCACTGTGCCACCAGGGAAGCCCTGTTGGAA
>NW_006773723.1:3573343-3575860 GCF_000442215.2 Lipotes vexillifer
GACTCTCAACCACTGCGCCACCAGGGAAGCCCTGTTGGAAGATTTTTAATCACAGTTTCAATTTCATTACTTGTGATTGGTTTGTTCATATTTTCTATTTCTTCCTGGTTCAGTCTTGGAAGGTTGCACCTTTCTAAGAACTTGTCCATTTCTTCCAGGTTGTCCATTTTATTGGCATAGTGTTGCCTGTAGTAGTTTCTTAGGATGCTTTGTATTTCTGTGGTGTCTGTTGTAACTTCTCCTTTTTCATTTCTAATTTTATTTTATTTTCCTTTCTAATTTTATTTCATTTCTAATTTCATTTCTAAATGTATTTCTAATTTTTTTCTAATTTCTCCATTTCCATTTCAATTTTATTGATTTGAGTCCTCTCCCTCTTTTTCTTGATGAGTCTGGCTAATGGTTTATCAATTTCGTTTATCTTCTCAAAGAACCAGCTTTTAGTTTTATTAATCTTTCCTATTGTTTTCTTTCTTTCTATTTCATTTATTTCTGCTCTGAGCTTTATGATTTCTTTCCTTCTACTAACTTTGTGTTTTGTTTGTTCTTCTTTCTCTAGTTCCTTTCGGTGTAAGGTTAGATTGTTTATTTGAGATTTTTTCTTGTTTCTTGAGGTAGGACTGTATTGCTATAAACTTCCCTCTTAGAACTGCTTTTGCTGCGTCCCATAGGTTTTGGATTGTCATGTTTTCATTGTCATTTGTCTCTAGGTATATTTTGATTTCTTCTTTGATTTCTTCAATGATCTCTTGGTTATTTAGTAACGTATTGTTTAGCCTCCATATGTTTGTGTTTTTTACATTTTTTTCCCTGTAATTGATTTCTAATCTCATAGCATTGTGGTCAGAAAAGATGCTTGATATGATTTCAATTTTCCTAAATTTACTGAAGCTTGATTTGTGACCGAAGATATGATCTATCCTGGAGAATTTCTGTTTGCACTTGAGAAGAAAGTGTAATCTGCTGTTTTTGGATGGAATGTCCTATAAATATCAATTAAATCTATCTGGTCTATTGTGTTTTTTAAAGCTTGTGTTTCCTTATTAATTTTCTGTTTAGATGATCTGTCCTTTCGTGTAAGTGAGGTGTTAAAGTCCCCTGCTATTACTGTGTTACTGTCGATTTACTCTTTTATAAGTGTTAGCAGTTGCCTTATGTATTGAGGTGCTCCTATGTTGGGTGCCTATATATTGATAATTGTTATATCTTCTTCTTGGACTGATCCTTTGATCATTATGTAGTGTCCTTCCTTGTCTCTTGTAACATTCTTTATTTTATAGTCTATTTTATCTGACATGAGTATTGCTACTTGAGCTTTCTTTTGATTTCCATTTGCATGGAATATATTTTTCCATCCCCTCACTTCCAGTCTGTATGTGTCCCTAGGTCTGAAGTGGGTCTCTTGTAGACAGCATATATATGGGTCATGTTTTTGTATCCATTCAGCGAGCCTGTGTCTTTTGGTTGGAGCATTTAATCCATTCATGTTTAAAGTAATTTTTGATATGTATGTTCCTATGACCATTTTCTTAATTGTTTTGGGTTTGTTTTTGTAGGTCCTTTTCTTCTCTTGTGTTTCCCACTTAGAGAAGTTCCTTTAGCATTTGTTGTAGAGCTGTTTTGGTGGTGCTGAATTCTCTTAGCTTTTGCTTGTCTGTAAAACTTTTGATTTCTCTGTTGAATCTGAATCAGATCCATGCCGGGTAGTGTAATATTGGTTGTAGGTTCTTCCCTGTCATCACTTTAAATATATCATGCCATTCCTTTCTGGCTTGTAGAGTTTCTGCTGAGAAATCAGCTGTTAAACTTATGGGAGTTCCCTTGTATGTTATTGTCGTTTTCCCTTGTTGCTTTCAGTAATTTTTCTTTGTCTTTAATTTTCGTCAGTTTGGTTACTATGTATCTCGGCGTGTTTCTCCTTGGTTTTATCCTGCCTGGGACTCTGTGCTTCCTGGACTTGGGTGGCTATTTCCTTTCCCATGTTAGGGAAGTTTTCGACTATAATCTCTTCACCTATTTTCTCGGGTTCTTTCTCTCTCTCTTCTCCTTCTGGGACCCCTATAATGTGAATGTTGTTGCATTTAATGTTGTTCCAGAGGCCTCTTAGGCTGTCTTCATTTCTTTTCATTCTTTTTTCTTTATTCTGTTCCACGGCAGTGAAATCCACCATTCTGTCTTCCAGGTCACTTATCCGTTCTTCTGCCTTAGTTATTCTGCTATTGATTCCTTCTAGTGTAGTTTTCATTTCAGTTATTGTATTGTTTATCTCTGTTTGTTTGTTCTTTAATTCTTCTAGGTCTTTGTTAAGCATTTTTGCATCTTCTCTATCTTTGCCTCCATTCTTTTTCTGAGGTCCTGGATCATCTTCACTATCATTATTCTGAATTCTTTTTCTGGAAGGTTGCCTATCTCCACTTCATTTAGTTGTTTTTCTGGGGTTTTATCTTGTTCCTTTATCTAGTACATAGCCCTGTGCCTTTTCATCTTGTGTATCTTTCTGTGAATGTGGTTTTTGTT
>NW_006773723.1:3575916-3591485 GCF_000442215.2 Lipotes vexillifer
CCCCCCCCCCCCCCCCCACAAAAAAGAACTGACCAGTGTAGGCCACTTTCTAGAAACTAAGAAAAAGCAAATTACTGTCTTAGATACAGCTGTGCCAGGGTACCTTCTGATCCTCATGGGTGCATATGTCTACACCTCACCCTTTGTCTTGTTGTATATTAATCCGAGGCTCTATTGTTAGAGAAAATACCTTCAGAACCTTTGAGATTTTTAAATATGGTCCAATATGCCTTTAAATTTACTTGATAAATTTAAAAAATATTAGCTGCATTTTCCCCTGACAGGAACAAGATGTACTTGAAAGAGAAATTGAGTTTCAGTTCAGAAAAATAAATTGTAGAGAATGAAAGAAACATGAAGAGAAATCTAGCATTTAATTATGTTTAATTGTCACTGTGGAAATTTCTGTTTACAGTATCGGCATTTAAAAAAGATATTTTCAGAAGTGACATTTTGATTAGGATAATTTTCTGCTTCCAACATAGTGTGTTTTTATCTTTATTTGGCTCCGTGGCTGTCAAGGCAGCAAAACTGTTAATAAGCTTTTTTAGATTGGATGAATGCAGGTCCCAGATGTCTTGGTTCTAACTGGGGCTTGTTGTATACATTGCTATTTCATTGACATAAAAAACCACTTTATGCCACACTAACTGAATTTAGTTGTACAACTTGGTGGCTAGATATACTTAAGACATTGGTGAGCTCAGCAAATATTTTATATGTGTGACAATTTGGAAGGAAACTCAGGATTGAAACCCAGGCTCAGAAGAATTCAATTCAAAGCAGTCAAAATTTACAACACATGCACTTTCTTCAGCAGATGTTTTTGGGAAAAATCTTTGACTCCTTTTTGAGTGTCAAATTATGCATTGAGGCTAAATTCCAACTGAGGGTCAATATTAATAAATTAGGTAAAAAGTGTAAGCAAAAAGATGGAAGCTAGTAAGATAAGTTATCCTAGCGAAAAGAAGGTTTTGAGGTGACGGAATTACAATTAAGAATGGTAGAAGAAACTATCATGAACTAAAGTGTGAAGGATTTCAGTTATTTAGTACAAGAATAGGTTAATGAAAGAATACTTCAGCATTTTTTCTGCATAATAAGAAATGCAACAAAAAGCTTGACTACCTTGGCTAGTTTAATTGTCGCATTATCTGAAGGAGGAAGATTAGGCTATGATTCTCTCCAAAGGGAAAACAATAAACTTCATGAATCTGTATTCAAAAGCCCCGCTCTAAGTTTAAATCTTCCAGAGGGCCTTTGTGGCTTAACTAACCAGGCTCTAATTAATCCACCAAATCCCTGCATTTCATGTGTAGTCAGTACTATATTATGTTGTTTTATGCTTTTAATAATGCTATTGTTTTATCATGCCTGTTTCCCATGTGAAGAATCTTAGCTCTCTAGAGTTGACATAACTTTCGCCAAATATACAGAGCATAAGTGGGGGGAGATGACGTGAACGTGGGATACGTCTGAGTCCAGAGCTTATACTTTAAAATTTTTTAAATATTTTCAGCTTTATTGAGATATAATTGACATATAATATTGTGTAAGTTTAAGGTACACAAAGTGTTGGTTTTATACACTTTTATATATTGTAAAATGATTACTACCATAGTGTTAGCTAACACCTCTACCATGTTACATAATTACTACTTTTTTGTGGTGAGAACATTTAAGGTCTACTCTCAGCAACTTTCAAGTATATGATACAATATTATTAACTATGATCATCATGCTGTACATTAGAATCCCAGAACTTGTTCATCTTATGACTGGAGTTTATAACTCTTTGATCAGTATCTCCCCAATCCTCCATGTCCCTTCTTCTGGTAGCCACCATTCTACTCTCTGTTTCTATGAGTTTGGCTTTTTTAGATTCCACATATAAGTGATATCATACAGTATTTGTCTTTCTCTGACTTATTTCACTTAGCATCATGCCTTCAAGGTGCATCCATGTTGTTGCAAATGGCATGATTTCCTTTTCTCATGGCTGAATAATGTCCTGTGTGTGTGTGTGTGTGTGTGTGTGTGTGTGTGTGTGTACACCACATCTTCTTTATCCATTGACAGATATTTAGGTTGTTTCCATATCTTGGCTATTGTGAATGATGCTGCAGTGAACATGGGAGTGCAGATATCTCTTTGAGATCCTCTTTTCATTTCTTTTGGATGTATACTCAGAAGTGGGATTACTGGATCATATGGTAGGTCTACTTTTAATATTTTGAGGAATGTCCATACTGGCTTCCATACCAGTTCCATACCAGTTTCCATACTGTTTCCATACCAGTTTACATTCCCACCAACAGTGTACAAGCATTCCCTTTTCTTCACATCCTCACCAATACTTGTGATCTCTTGTCTTTTTGATGATCAAAGCTCATACTTTTAGCTACTAGGCTAGTCTGCCCTCTATCTGCTTAGACTCTCCACACTGTCCAGTACAGCAGCCACTAGCCACATGTGACTGTTTAAACGAAATGAAATTAAATTAAAAATTCAGTCCTCATTCTCACTAGCCATATTTTAAGAGCTCAGTAGTAACATGTAGCTGCTGAATTGACCACAGCAGACATAGATTATTGCCATTATTGCAGAATACGTAATTGGACAGCACTGCCTTAGCTTCAGAGGTATCTCCTTTTCCCATTCTCCCTGGCCTTCCAACTATGCCACGCAGTGAGATGCTGTTTTCTCTGGGCTCCTGTAACACCATCCTCTCCTAGTTTTCCTTCTGCCTCTTTAAGCCATTTCTTCTCTGTCTCCTTGGGGAACTCTTCCACCTCCACCTCCTCTTTAAATGTTGAATATTCTCAGGGCTTAGTCCTAGAGCTCATCCACTTCTATGGATTCAAATTTCGATTTGCTGACCATTCTGAATTTTCGACTTTCACTTCATATCATGTCTTCTGATACGTCTCCATCCTTGCCATTTGGATTTGTTTCCAGTTCCACCTTCCTGGGAAAGAAGGCCTCATTAGACAAGAATTAGAAAATGCGAGGATGACTCTAGTGATTAGAAGAAGAGTATTATCTTTCCCTTTGGACCAGACATGGGGTCTGGATATCTATGAAGCTATTCAGTGCAACAGAGGTTAAGGACGGCATTGGGCCAAGAACTAGGAAATGCAAAAGACAGGCAAGATGTAGCTGTCATCCTTGGTCCAGTGCACACTTGAAAGTAAAATTATCTGAGATCATTATCATGACTGTGTTCATGGTTTTCTTACTTCATAATCTTTAGTAAAAATGTTACTGAAAATTCTGAACTTATTTCAACATTACTGTATGGATCACATTAAGGAGAGAAACTTTTGCCTAAATTTGGGTAAGAGTTAACCATGAAACTGTGTCTTCCATCCCTCCATCCTTTCATGCCCTACTTCACACCCATGTGGCAGTGACTGTGATTATCATGAGTTGCTCCAGAGGTCTATGTCTTGCTTCTGTGGTTCAGACCTTTCCCCATCATGAAACTTTCCTTCCAGTGTTAATATTGAAGTTTATAGTTTTCAATATTACTAAAAATGCACATTCCTCTTAAGCTGCCTACTGAGAGGAAATATATTTGTGTCTGGAAGATTTCTGCAAGGTTTTAGATCTAATGTATACATCTACACCTGCGATATGAGGATGATGAAGATTCCAAGTTGTCACATTCAAATTTGTGCTTCACGTTGTAGAGTGTGCAGCAGAGCACCTTTCTGGGAAGAAATTAGGGAAAAACTCCCTCACCTCTCCTCCCCTTGCCTCCACTGAGCCTATCCTGATTCTTTCTATGGTCATATCCTTTCTATGGACACCGGCATCTTCATAAATACTTGGCAGCAGTGTGCCCAAGGGAATTTTCTGGCAGTAACTATGTGCTGGAAGACTACTGAATGAAGGAATCCAGGTTTATATCATTAGGCAGTCTAAATGAAGCTGTGTAGCTTTTCCAGTAGGGTGGCAGGTGTATTTCTGTTTTACTAAAAGCAACATACTAGACTTTGGGATCGATATGGGTGTATTTTAAGCAGTCTGCCACTCAGATGTGTGTCCTCCTTATAAGGAGATACTTAACCACAGTGCCCTTTCTCAGCAGATACAATAGGATTGGGAAGTTTTACCCATTTTTATAACTTGAACTAAAGCTAAATCTTTACAGACAGAAATTGTTCAAATTCTGCTTTCTGAAACTATTAATTTAAAATTTTGTGTGCATCTCAAGTCAACATCAATTTAGACTTCTCAGCCCATTTCTTTGAAGTTTTAATGGGTTCCTTAATTACAGAGGGAACAGATATCAGCAAAAGCGATGGATCAGAAGAACGTGTATTCAGTGACTTTTGCCAGTTCAGTATTCTGCATCCAAATGTATTGCTGTTTGTATCAATTCTAGGAGATTTGCTGAGTGGCCCCAACATCATGTTTGGAATGAATGTGTAATATGTGGAGCTGGCCTCTGCTTCTGGCTCCGTGCTTTTGTTGCCAGTGTATCACTTTCCTTGTTAAGTGAAAGAAGAGAAGATTAATTGGTTAATATTAAAATTCTAAGATTTATGGTTAAGCATGGTATAATAAAGAACACGGAGTACTAAGGAAGAGAAACAATGCTCAGTGGACGCCAGTATGAGTTTACTGTGTACAATTTACCCTCTGCTGTTGCTGGTCACTATTAGATTAATTGGCTAAAATTGGTTGCTGAAATACAGAAAAATACTTTGACAAGGGAATTGATTCAGTTACTATGTGTAGACGTCACTGTTATTTCCACTTAGCCAAAGGTATTGTTCTCTCTCTCTCTCTCTGCATATATTTTGAAAGATTGGAAGTATAGGTTCTAATAATGTCATGATGGAACAGAGCTCATGGTGGGAGCAGATGGTGAGATTTTAGCAGATGACATGGAAAAAGTGGAATAATTCTACCTTTATTTTGATGATATATTTTCTATCAAAAATGATCATCTTTAAAAAACTACAAAATAGCATGTTCTTGATTAAGAGGAAGCTGAAGATCTAGAAATGAGAAAAAATAATGCACTGTACTTTTAATCAGTTAAAGGTTTCTTGTTCCAGAGCACTTATGTCCTTCTGAATTTAAAGAACTTGGATTGAGGTCATAGAACCATGGTGTACTCACTTTAATAAGCTGATATCTAACCACAATTACTATGTGTCAGTCACTATTCTAAGCACCAGGATATATCTTATTTGATTCTCACAACAGTCCTACGTGGTAATTTTGTTAGCTCCATTTTAGTGATAAGGGTATTGAAGCAAAGAGAGGTTAACTTGCTTAAGGGCATACATCAATCAGATAGAGGAGCTAGGATGCAAACCCAGGTATTTTTATATCAATATCCCTGCTCTTCATCCCCATGCCAGACTTGGCAAGCTGGAACATAAAAGTGCCAAAATATGGGAGGCAGGAAAAGGATTTCTAATTTTCAAGGTAGTAGACTAGGTATATTCAGCAGAAGACAAGAATAATTGTTCTATAGTAAAATCAGAGAATTTATGATGAAATGTTGATTAATAAAATCTGTGTGCTTAGAGTGGGAAATATGTGCCACTGAAGCCACTATGAGTTTATTGAAAACAAATCATTTCACTCTAGCTCAATCTTCCTTTCTGATATAAGATAACTAGGCTTACTGATAAGATCCATTTAGGAGACATAGCCTGAGATTTTTTTTTCCCAGGCAATTGGAAAAGTCTTCCATATGCATAAGATGGTTATATATAAGGTAGAGAAATGTGCATTGAGTGATAGTACAGTCACTTGGAGCTTGTTGGACCACCCTATCCAGGAGGATGCACTGGTGACTGATGTGAGCCTGGAGGGCAGTACTCAGTGACTTGCTGGTGCCAGAAATGTCCTGGTCAGTATTTTTACCAATGACTTAGGTGATGAAAGGCAAGCTATATTTTAAAAATTCATGGATGATATTTTCAGAATTTTGAAAAACAGAGCCTGGAACTTAAGGTGAACAATATGACCCTCCATAGGAATAACGATGAAGTTCAACATTTAATTGGAGATATTCTAAATGCAATTGTCATGCCATAATGGCTAGGATAATGAGAAATGTTTGAAATATTTAGAAATACTAAATTTAAGAAATAAAACTTAAGGGGAACATCACCTATGTCTTCAAATACATGAAAGATTATTGTATGGAACATATATTTTTTTCTGTATATGTTCAGGAGATAAAACTGGAATCAATGGGTAAAAACAACATGACAACCTCCTGATGATATTAACTGTTTAAACATTGAATGGTTTATTTTTTCCTTCTATAAGCTCCTAAGGGTTTATGACATAAGAGACTGGTTTTAGGTAACTGCCAATTCTACTTGGATCTCTGTTATGATTTGAGAAGTGTTAAGGGATTCCCTTCACCTCTTTCCAAAATGCCTTTTACCACTCGAACTTTCGTAAACCTTTAAGCTTCCATCTTATTTATGGCATTAGGGCACGGTTTCTCAGCCTCAGCACTGTTGACATTTTGGACCAGATAATTCTTTGCTGTGGGGGAATGTGTTGTAGCACCTTTAGCAACTCTACCCACTAGATGCTAGTAACACTTCTCCCAGCCGTGGCAATCAAAAATGACTCTGGACATTACCAAATATGCCGTGAGGGACAAAATCACCATAGATTGATAACCATTGCTTGAGGAAAAGGCATTAAACGTCTTTGCAAAATGCAAATGTTCGTAGGAGGTATATAAACCAATTACCAGTCAAGAATACAAGATGAATGAGACTTTCCTGGTGGTCCAGTGGTTAAGACTTCACCTTCCAACGCAGGGGGTGCGGGTTCGATTCCTGGTCGGGGAGCTAAGATCCCACATGCCTCACGGCCAAAGAACCAAAACATATAACAGAAGCAATAGTAACAAATTCAATAAAGACTTTAAACATGGTCCACATCAAAAAAAATCTTAAAAAAAAAAAAGAATACAAGATGAAGGAAACATGATTTTGGGTTTTTTCCCCTAACAGAATAAGCTGCCTCCTTCTCTAGCCTGAAGGCTCTTGCTTTGTACTTTCAATAGGTCTTCGGAAAGTGTTCTTTGTATTACTGCTAATTATGTTTTCTCTTACCCTCTAATTCAATTGTAAGTTTATTGAGGGCAGAAGTTGTTCACTTGTTCACACTGTCCTCCCCTTCCTGCTCTACCTCAGCATCTCCCAGTGTCTTGTCCAGTAGATGCTCGAAAAAGTAGCTGTTGAATGAGCACATGAATGAATAAGTGAATGAAGTTGCATTTGGAAGATTTTTCAGCACAGTAGGAGATTTGGGAGGTGATGGAGGCATTCCAGGTCAAAGGATGGCATGATCCAAAGATGGGCGTGCTGAGACTGGAATGTTTTCTTGGGGGAGCAGTTTGGTGTAGTTGGCTCACAGTACACATGTATAAGGATGGTGGACAATGGTGATGGGACAATAGACTGGTCCCAGACATGGATCAACTTTAATGTCAGGCAGGAAGTAAGTACTTAAGTAAGTTACCAACTATTTAAGGTGGTATTAAGACTAGCTAATATTTGGACTAGCTATTAAGACTAGCTAATATTTGGACATGGTAGTGCGCATCAAATTGCTGCTTTAGGAAGATACATCTTATAGTGGTGTGTGGGGTGACTGGGATGTAGACAGCCCTAGGTGGTGTCAATTACCAAGGGAAAGATTATGATGACCCAAACTAGGGTGATGGTAGGTGCAACTGGAAAGGGAGGCAGCAGGTGGGGGCTATTAAACAGGGCATGCAGTTGAATAGTTGTAGAGTATGTGAGGGTTGGGTAGGAAGTTATGGAGTATGTGAGGGTTGATCAGGATCAAATGTGAATTAATGTGGATTAAAAAGGTAATGTTAGTGATAGAAATAGAGAACCTGGGCGGGGGGTGGGTGGAGGGTGGTGGTGGTGGTGATGCTCAGCGCTGGTGGTGGAGAGGATGATGAAAAAGGTCCTGAAGAGAAACAGAGTTCCTACAGAAGAAGACACTGAATTAGATGGAGATTTTCCACAGACTAAGAGAATTCGATTTGTGGTACTGTGTGTCTATACTCCGTGTGATTTTTTTCTAAAGAAAAAAATCATATAGAAAGCCACTTTTAATGATTGGGCAGAACTAAAAACAGTAAAAAGTAGCTCTTTCTTTGAGATACATACTTCATTGTTTACTGAAGTCTAAAATAAATGCAAAACAGGCAATGGAGCATGAATGTGACATTTCTAGTGAGTGTTTCTTTTTCCTTGTTAGCTCTAGTGTGTGTATTATATGTTATTTCCCCTCACTCAGTGTTTGGGCAGTTAGCTTCAGTTAGTAAAAGCCGCTTAATTGCCCACAAACTTGAACTTTCTATGATAGTTGTAGGACTTCTTTGACATTTGCGGAGCTACTTTCTGACTTGCACCGACTACATTTCCTGGTAGTGAGTTCATGGAATACTTAATTGCTTTCTACTGTTGATGGTTATTTTCCACTGATCATTTCCAATAATGAGTTCCATGAAGATTGCCTCTAGTTTTTATCCCCAAGACCAATTTTGAGGGGTTTTTTTTTTCAGATAAAACAGACAATTTATGTTTCCCCACCCCCCTTTACTTATTATTCCATGGAGAAAATTCTTCACAAAGCTTGTAACAAGAGTTTGGGGATAAAATGCAATTGCATATATATTTTATTTAGCAACTCCATCCTTTAAGCTTGCTTAGCCTCATTGTATTTTGCTCCAGAGCCTCAGTGGAGTTGAACGTAGTTGTCCTTCCTTATAGCAGTCATAAGAAGTCTCATCTGATCTCCTTAGCTGTTCAGCCAGCTGGAAACCACTCCTTCTCTGAGGTATAAAGTGTCTGTAACCACTTACCACCCATGTCACTATCATATGCATTTTGATATGAGTATTTTTTTCTCTTCTATGAAATTTTAAGTTCCTTGGGAGTAGAGACCTGTTGGGGGGAGTAGAGACCTCCCCCCATTCCCCACCTGCCCCCCACACACATTGTTTAGCAGACTGAGGCAATATGGTGTTGTGATACAGAATCTACGAAGAAATGAACAAATGGGTATACATAAAGTTATTTTTAAAGTTATTCTTTCTGGATACAGGTCAATGCCTTGATGCCAAAACAGTGCAGGCAAAGGAATGCTACAAAGGGCCAGTAACATGGCCTGTGCTTTAGACTATTTTGAGGAGTAGAAGGATGTCATATCCTTCAAACCGTCTTCCGTGGATATTGTCTTGCTAAACTGACAGTTCTCAAAACTTGAGCATGTATCAAAGTCATCTGAAGGGTTTGTTAAAGCACAGATTCTCGGTCCCGTTTTCAGAGCTTTTGGTTTAGTGGCTGTGAAGTGGGACCTAAGAATCTGCACGTCTGGTTCCCAAGCATGTGGATGCTGCTGGTCCAGGGATCCCACTTTGAGAACCACTGTTCTAAACTGAGCTTTAATGAGTGTCATCAGTTTCATGTTAGCCATTTCTGATGAGGAACTGTACCGTAACCCTTTTGCATAGTCTATTGATAAAGTGTGCATGTAAATGATCAATTACAGAGTGTGCTGCCCACCAGAAATTCAGTGAATTTAAGCTTTATCACTGCTAATAAGATCTGGCATCCAGATTTTAGTATGCATTCATTATATAGGGGTTTATTAAATCCTCTCTCTCTGCTAGAAAATGCAGATAGACTAGTGAGCAAAATATTGTCTTCATGGAACCTGTAATGTATCAAGGTAAAAGAATAGTAGGTAGGCAGTTATCAAATTTGAAGATACAGTTTCCATCTCAGTGATCCAGCATGATCTAGGATCTAGGATCACAATTTCCACATCTGTGATGATGATGATACTTGCATAACTTCCATGAATTAAATGAGGTTATCATAAGGTGCTTGTATACTGTCAAGTGCTACGTAGAGGTGAGGCACAAACTATAAAAAATAAGAATACTCCTAGTACAGGTAGGAGAGACCATGATAGATAGAAAGAAAGATGACTGTACAGCATTGTGGTGGTGACTTATAGGCACATTTTGAGCACATCCAACATCTAAGTCTACATGTGATCCACGTTGCTGGTCATGGCACACAGGCCTCCCTCTTTAAAGGTATGAACTTATTTTGTAATTATTATATTGTAAAAGGCATGAGTGACAATATCTTTTTCAATTGTTGCTTAGGAACTCAGAATTTATCAGGCACTTGGAGACTTATTTATCCAAAGGGTTATATATTAAAAATCGAAGGTGAGACCAAATGAAAGAAATACAGTAATCTTTTGATACATAGAAGAGATGATTTGACAATTTCTCTTCTATTTTTTAAAAGTCTTGGTGAACTTATGTGGATAGAAATATATTTACTTTCCACGTAAGAAGAATATCTGGTTCAAGGACGGTGTCTTTAGGTGGAAATTATTTTTAGGCTTACGCAATCCTAATGATGACCACTTGTCTTTGAACCTCTGTCCTAAGGTGCTTATGTATTAAGGCATGTGAGTAAGCATTTTGGTGACCTGGTTACTCTTGAAGTTATCCCCACAGCTATTAGTGAAAAGGTGACTCCACCATTACCCCAGATTTGTGCAACTTCTTTCAAAGTTGAATGTGTTTTCCCTTTTCCCTTGCTGTTGTATCTTTCCTTTTGGCGTGGGGTCTTTGGCCATGGAAGGAATGAGAAGGAAGCAAGAGTCAAGGAGAATACAGTCGATTGGTTCTGCTTCTGAGTCTGCTAGTCTGTCTTCTGGACCAGTGTCCTAAAATTTTAATACCTTGGATTCCATGTCCATGAGTTAAGGACCATGAACTGAGTTTCTTCTCCTTGGAAAAGAAAAGTCTGAGAGGTAGCCAGATTTCACTGATTACATCTATGAAGTGTTTTGACCTAAAAGCTGGTGGCTGTTGCTTTCTACATAAACCACAAATGGGTCAAGAAGAAATAACTAGCATTAAGATAATGTGTACAGAGCAAATGCTCTGGTTGTGGAAATTAGTACAAATCAGAAGGGATGATGAATGGAGGCTGTATCACATAGAATTCTTTAGGGATCATGAATGGAGGCTGTATCACATAGAATTCTTTAAAAGTGGGACAGACTCTTGCTTTTCATCCCTGTCTATTTCTTTTTTTTCCTTTTTCTCTTGCGCTATGGGAATTTTACCCAGTGTTAAAAACCCAGCTTGAGTATCTCCCCCAGGCCACGGGCTTTGGAATCATGGCGTCTGAATTTGAATTAAATTCTACTGCTTATCAGCTGAGTTGTTGTTGTTTGTCTTTTATCTATAAAATGGAGAGGAAGGTTACCTGTGAATGTGGTTGTAGGTCTGTATCAGTCAGGGTGCTCCAGAGAAAACAGATCCGATAGAGATTGATTTTGAGGAATTGACTCATGCAGTTGTAGGGGCTGGCAAGTCTGAGATCTGTGGGGCAGGCTGGCAACTCAGGCAGGAGGTGGTGCTGCAGTCTAGAGACAGACTTCTCCTTCAGGAAACCTCAGTTTTTGTTCTTAAGGCTTCAGCTCATTAGATGACGCCCACTCGCATTGTGAAGAGCTATCTCCTTTACTTGAAGTCAACTGATTGTACGTGTTAACCACGTATGCAAAGCACCTTTACATGATACAGCCACTGTGGAGAACAGTATGGAGGTTCCTCAAAAAACCAAAAACAGAACTACCATACATCCCAGCATTCCCCTTACTGGGCATATACCCTGAGAGAACCATAATTCAGAAAGACACATGCACCCCAGTGTTCATTGCAGCTCTAGTTACAATAGCCAGGACATGGAAGCAACCTAAGTGTCCATCGACAGAGGACTGGATAAAGAAGATGTGGTACATATATACAATGGAATATTACTCAGCCATGAAAAGGAATGAAATTAGGTCATTTGTAGAGATGTGGATGGACTTGGAGACTGTCATACAGAGTGAAGTAAGTCAGAAAGAGAAAAACAAATATCGTATATTAACGTATGTATGTGGAATCTAGAAAAATGGTACAGATGAGCCTAGTTCCAGGGCAGAAATAGAGACATAGACGTAGAGAACAGATGCGTGGACACAGTGGGGGAAGGGGAGGGTAGGATGAATTGGGAGATTAGGTTTGACATAAATACACTATCATGTCTAAGATAGCCAGTGGGAACCCGCTGTATAGCACAGGGAGCTCAGCTCAGTGCTCTGTGATGACCTAGATGGGTGGGATGGGGTGGGGTGGGAGGGAGGTCCAAGAGGGAGGGGATGTATGTATACATATATCTGATTCACTTCGTTGTGCAGCAGAAACTAACACAACATTGTAAAGCAATTATACTTCCACTGACAAAAAACACTGGTAACTGACAGTAAAAAAAAAAAAAGTACCTTTACAGCAACACCTAGATTAGTGTTAGATTAAATAATTGAGTACTGTGGACTAGCCAGGTTGACACATAAACCTAACCATCACACAGTTGTCATGTTAATGATAGCTAGTATATGGTTACTATGTGAGCTACGTGTTCACATGGATTAGTTCGTTTAGTTCTGATAAAAACCACAGGAGGAACTATTATTATGATCTTAGGATAAAACTTGTCACTGTCCCACAGTAAGTTATACAAGCATGGGAGCCAGGCCATGCATGGATCAACCAGAGTTCTGTCCCCCAAATTTTCAAATTTAAATTGGAAAAGATAACGTTTTTCTTTACCATCTCAAAGCTCAAAGCTGAACCGATGTGCTGATGGCCATGAAAGAGGCTGGTTTAAGAG
Organism: Lipotes vexillifer; assembly: GCF_000442215.2. NCBI lineage: Eukaryota > Metazoa > Chordata > Mammalia > Artiodactyla > Lipotidae > Lipotes > Lipotes vexillifer. The sequence goes on from NW_006773723.1 coordinate 3,588,681, forward strand.
CATGAGGCCAACATGCTTAGAGAAGATGACAAGAGTCAGAGAAAAGTAACCATGAATGTTTCAAGAGGTCATTCCTTTTCTATGACGTGACCTTGTTAACTAGTTGTTGCTTTTCTTCCCTTAAGCAACTTTGAGTTGGGTTTCTGTCACTTGCTATCAGAGTCCAGCATTATCTGGTCATATTGCTATCCAAGTGATGGGTAACAAACAACCATAAGATCTCAGTAGCTTAAAGCACAAAAGTTTATTTCTTACAGTCAGTGACCATCTTGGGTCAGTGGTGAGTTCTGGTTTTTACCATCTTCACTAGAGAGCCTCCACTTTCTGAAATATGACTGGCCACCACGGCAGAGGGATGAGAGCATGGAAGATCATGCACTGGCTCTTAAGGCTTCTGCCCAGAGTGACATAATCACCTCTCACAATTCATTGTCCAAAGTAAATCACATGGGCACCCAGAACTGGGAAAGTGTAATCCTACCACAAGCCCAGAAGGGAAAAACCAGAAAAATTGGTGAGTATCACTAATACATACTGAATAGTTCATACAACTTGTCACTCATGTAAAACACATTGTATAGTTTTGTTGGTAAAGGGTAACTGATTTGAAGAGAATATAAATTCTGATTTCAAAATTATTAATTTCTCCATTGTTGGGCCATGATTTTTGTTTCTTATCTATAAAATATTTTCCTTTTCTGAGGTTATAAAGATTTTTTTCTTATATTTTCTTCTAATAGTTTTTTTGCCCCATTTAAGCTTTTAATAAATCTGGAGTTTATTTTTATATGAGGTTTGAATTAGGAATCTGATTTTATTTTTTTATGTATAGAAAGCAAATTGTCCCAATACCCTTTCTTAAATTGTCCATTTTTCTCCTCTGATATATAAGGCCATCTCTAAAATATATTAAGTTCCCATCTTTACTTGGGTGCATAGGAGATTTTGATTTTTCTTTGCAATGTTCTACTTGTTTTATAGTAAAAAGAAAAAACTGGAAACAAAAATAATATATGTTACTTTGGTTTTGAGTGCAGACAGATGCTTGCTGGATTAATCTTTGTAAATTTTTGTATATTTTCCCCAAATATAAAAAGTCATATTCTGCCAAAACTGTTATTTTGCTTTTTAAAGTTGAAGATATTATAGATAAACTTCTATTACAGGGACTTCCCTGGTGGCTCAGTGGTTAAGAATCCACCTGCCAATGCAGGGGACCAGGGTTCCAGCCCTGGTCCGGGAAGATCCCACATGCCCCAGAGCAACTAAGCCCGTGCGCCACAACTACTGAGCCTGCGCTCTACAGCCCGCGAGCCACAACTACTGAGCCCGTGTGCCACAACTACTGAAGCCCGCACACGTAGAGCCCATGTCTACAACAAGAGAAGCCACCTCAATGAGAAGCCCGCACACCGCAACAAAGAGTAGCCCCTGCTCGCCGCAACTAGAGAAAACCCATGCACAGCAGCGAAGACCCATCGCAGCTAAAAATATATAAATTAGGGCTTCCCTGGTGGCACAGTGGTTGAGAGTCCGCCTGCCGATGCAGGGGACAAGCATTCGTGCCCCGGTCCGGGAAGATCCCACATGCTGCGCAGCAGCTGGGCCCGTGAGCCATGGCCACTGGGCCTGCGCGTCCGGAGCCTGTGCTCCGCAACGGGAGAGGTCACAACAGTGAGAGGCCCGCGTACTGCAAAAAAAAAAAAGAATTAATGATTTAATAAAAAAAAGATCCCACATGCCAGCGAAGATCTCACACTCAGCAATGAAACTCCTACGTGCTGCAACTAAGACCCGGCGCAGCCAAATAAATAAATAAATATTAAAAAAAAATTCCATTACAAATAATTTTGCTTACCAAATACTTTTTATCCCCAATTGTACATTACTTTAAAAAATAATACAAGTATTCCAATTAAATATATAAAAAATGGGTAGCCTCTAAGAATCCATTTTAAAGGAGGTTGACCCTAGTTCATCCTCAGTCCATTCTTGGTTTGAAGAATATGCCTCTGTTAGGGACTACGGTCCTATTTTCTTTCAGAGGTTATTATGATTTTGAAAAGAGATAACATCGTGTTCTTGGCTTCAGGAAATAAAGACTAAGCTTTGGAAAAAGCCTGAGGATTGAATGTCGACCTTGGAAATGTTTCCTAAGGGAATATATTAGAGAAACACATTACTTTCTTAATTTTGTTTAATCCACTAGCCAAAATTTCATTTCATTTGTAAAACAATGCTGTAGTTCTCACTCATGCTTTAACCTAATTATTTGGGGCTGGTGAAAGATGGAAATGCTGAAAACGGAAATGATATATATCCATGTATTGATATTTAGTGAATTTCTTACGACTTAATAGCCTTTTTGTGAGTAACATGAGTTGAATTCAGGTATTAGTGATGGTTGCTCAAGTCTAGTCCATCTGAGACCCAGGGATAGTTTCAGTCTCATTCTGTATATTACAAGGAATGTTGGCTATATTAATAGGATCTGATTAAATGTAAAAATGTGGAGAATTGACACATTCCTCTAGGCAGAGTTGTTCATTGTTGATGAAATAAATGGAGGATATCCTGAAGCAAAATAAAATTCACTAGTAATCTCACATCTTTTGTAGAACAAGGTATGGAAATGTGAGCAGATCAGTGAAAAGTAAGGCATTTTGCAGCGAACCTTCCTTCCCACCATTATGCGACAGTACTAGGTTGCAGTGACAAATCAGAAGTTATATCACAGCCTAAAAGTCAAGTTTCAGCATGACCTTTTCCCTCCCTTGGCATCCTAAGCATGGTGTAGGGAAGGAA
>NW_006773723.1:3591663-3594414 GCF_000442215.2 Lipotes vexillifer
AGCAGGAATCAGTTCACGCAGGTCCCTATAACAATCTGTAGGAGATTTTACTTGATTCTGAAGGTGATAGCAAGCCATTGAAGGGCTTTGAATAGGAGAGGGAAATAATTAGATGAGAGCAGTACAAACATGCTCTTGCTTCAGTTTGAAAAAATGGATTAAAGGGGAACAAGGCTGAAGGTGGCGATACCTGTTAGGAGAGCATTACAGTGACCTAGGGGAGAGTTGATGGTGGCCAGGACTAGGGGGTGGCATCTGGATTGGAGAGGATTGATTAGATTCGAGATCTAATTATGAGGTTCTGTCAGTCAGACTTAGCACTTGACTACCTGGGGGTGCAGGTGAAGGAGAAATCAAGAATAATGCCATAGTTGAGAAATCAAGTGGGTAGTCATGCTATTTCTGAGAGAGGAAACATGCGTCCCTTAGCAATTATTGCATGGATTTGAGTGCCAACTATTGTACAAAGTCATTTTGTTTCTAAATGTATAGCATTTCCTACAATTTTAATGATGAATTCCATCTTGTTTTGGACTTATATGTTTTACAGTAAACTCATAATTTCTCATTTTAAGTAAAGGCAGTTATCTCAATAATTTAGTTCTGAAAATAATGGCATGTCTGCTGTTACCATCTAGTGGCCACCGTTAGTTATGGTACCTTTCATTCAATTTCGTGCTCAAGATTTCATTTCTGCTCTGAGGGAGAAGTAAATATTAACTATTAGAGAACCAGCATCTTTGAAAATGCAGTAGGTCTCCCTGTAGTTGAATGAATTATACCATGTATGATGTTGAGTGTTAGTGATATGAAGATACTGTTCAATTTTTTAGCTTAAATTCTGCGGTTTTTCTAGAGTAGGATTCGAAACAACTTACTTCAACAGCTTTAGGGAGAATTTAGCAAAACATTCAGCAATAATTTGAACTCTTCCATATCATGTCAAGTAAGAGGATATACCTCAATGGCAAATATGTGGAAAAGGTACAAAGGGATTTTTATAACTATCAGTGTACAAATACCTAGTGAACAACTTTTGTGTGCCCAGGGATTAACACTGTCGTACTCTGAGGGACCCAAAGAACAGAGCCTGGGGTTTTCCCTGGACGTATAACTTTACAGGGGGAAGGTATTAAAATATATTATGTTTGTTCCACTCCTCTCTGAATCTAACTACTACACGCACACCTTCATATTCTCTCCTTCTCTCTGTCTCTCTCTCTCCCCCCAACCAATAATTCAAGATTCTGAACATCTGGAATGGGACCTCCCGTTCCTGTTTAGATTCATTGGTCAAATACTAATTGTAAACTCCTCGATGTCAAGGAATGTGTTCTCTTTTATACTTCTTATGTTTGCCTCACCGTGTCAAACAAACAAAAAATTAAAATTAACAGTCCTACTTAATCAATACAAATCACTGCTATGTACTAGGAGAAATTTAGAAATATATATGAGCCCAGATCCTTGTGGTTTAGGAATTTATGGTGTATTAAGGGAGAGCCCTGTGGACAACTATTATATTAGAACTATTATATGATAGAGGGGTATTGGTAGGGCCAATTAGGAAACCAGTCATCTTCAGGTATCTCTGCTGGAGGTTGATGCTGTGGGGTAGAAAACTAACATCCACATTTTGTCCAACGTGTTCAGTGCTATGAAAACTTACAGATTCTGAAGGCAGAGAAATAGAAAGTGTGCTGGGTAATTTTCATGGTACATGTTATAAAGCCATACACTTTTTCAATATCTGTTCCTAAGTAGACAGTTCATATTTAAAGATTTCTTTCGACGTGGACCATTTTTAAAGTCTTTATTGAATTTGTTGCAATATTGCTTCTGTTTTATGTTTTGATTGTTTGGCCATGAGGCATGTGGGATCTTAGCTCCCTGACCAGGGATTGAACCTGCATCCCCTGCATTGGAGAGTGAAGTCTTAACCACTGGACCACCAGGAAAGTCCCGGCAGTTCACATCTAACTGCAGCAACTTTGTTTTTGTTTTTGTTTTTTCTGTGGTACGCGGGCCTCTCACTGTTGTGGCCTCTTCCGTTGCGGAGCACAGGCTCCGGACGCGCAGGCCCAGTGGCCATGGCTCACGGGCCCAGCTGCTCCGCGGCATGTGGGATCTTCCCGGACCGGGGCACGAACCTGTGTCCCCTGCATTGGCAGGCGGACTCTCAACCACTGCGCCACCAGGGAAGCCCCCAGTTTACTGGATTCTTATCTTAAAAACCATAACCGAACACTCTGAGTGATGTTTTCATTTAGCAATTTAACTTGTAGAAAGATTCATATGCGTACATATAAACTACTTTTTTTGCTTAATAATTGTAAAATATTCCAAAGTATAGTGTATAATTATTTCTTTAGCCAAAATCTTATCAAAAGGCTTATAGTAGTGCTCAGTAAATATCCATGTATATTTCTGATTTTTGAATTCTTAGATTGGGATTCACATTTTTACTTTTGAAATGCACTGCTAAATTGTGTTGCAGTGTTTAAGAGCCATTCCTTTTGTCCTGTGAATTGTCTCTGTATATTTTTTATTGGATTATTTTAGTCAATTTTTTTCTTTTATTCCTGGTGTATCTTCTAAAGAAAAGCAAAATAGGGCTTCCCTGGTGGCACAGTGGTTGAGCGTCTGCCTGCCGATGCAGGGGACACGGGTTCATGCCCCGGTCTGGTAGGATCCCACATGCCGCGGAGCGGCTGGGCCCGTGAGCCATGGCAGCTGAGCCTGCGCGTCCAG
>NW_006773723.1:3594451-3610512 GCF_000442215.2 Lipotes vexillifer
TGTGCCCAAAAAAAAAAAAAAAAAAAAAAAAATGCAAAATAAAGAAATTGACAACCCTGAAACATAGATTATGGAAATAAAGATACTAAAATATAGCCTATGATTTTTCTGCAGCCACTTTAACTATTAGAAGGCTACAGGGCCTCTTAATTAATTTAAAAGCCAAATGGGTATGCTTAAACAAAGCTAATTAAAATTCCCTTGCAAATGAACGAGTGATTAATATCTCTGAACGCTATCCCATTTATTTTAAATATATCCTCACAGGTTGATTAGCATAGCCTGAAAGGAGTATGTAATCAAACACTTATCAGGAGCAAAGCATAGTATACTGAAATAGTATTTTGAAAATCCAGTGGTGTTATCACAAAATAGTTATTGTTTTGGCACAGAAGAATTTCCTTACATAATCTAACATCCCTATCAAAGAAATGATTTTTTAGCAGTTTGAAAAAGTTTCAAGTACTCTTGAGATGTTCATGCTGTATTTGAATTGTTTTGCTGAATATGCACTTTTAGCATTGGGGAAATTTACTGGAAAAGCAGTTTATAGCACAGCAGTGTCTGACTCAGCAACATTTTACATTCCTGTAGCCAGGGCTGGCTTCATGGGCATGTGCCCTGTGCAGTCACACAGGGCCCTACATTCAGAGGTCCTCACTCTTGGTTTAATGCTCTGCTCTCACTGACTTGAAATTCTTAATAATTTTTGAATAAAGGGCTCCACATTTTTGTCTTGTACTGGACCCCACAAATGTTACAGCCAGTCCTATCCTTAGTATCTTTTTCAGGACGAAACTGTTTATTCGCATGTATCCTTGAATCAGTATTCATCCTAATTACAGTGAAAACTTTAGAACGAAATCTGTATGACTACATCTATTCTATTGGAAACCAATGGCCAACGCATGATGATGGCAAATGAAGTCCTCATCCCTACAGGGTCTGTGGGAGTAACCCCTGCCACCCCAGCCCTGTCTGTCTCCCCTTCCTGGTTACTGAGAAGCATCAGGCATTGGAAACCCCTTCATGAGGTTCCCTGCTACTCCAGGAGTTTCAAATCTATGCAGTTCAGTGTCTCCAAGTGCCAAATAACTTCTTGAAGACCCTCACTCAACCGGGAGCAGACATCAGTAAGCAGCTTTGTGATGTTATCTGCAGAAGAGGAGGTCACACCTCTTCTGTGATGTACTTTTATGACCCTGCGGGAGGCTGTAGGGAGACAGCAGTGCCTGAATCACAGGGTGTGGTTCCCGAGGCCATCGGGTCATGTTCCATCCCTTGCTGGCTTGCTCGTTTTCACCATTGGCTGCTCTTGCACTTAACTTTCTGGGGTTTCTTTTTTTCCCCCCCTTCTTTTGGAAGCCTCAGAGTTACTACATATTGAGTGAGTCAATTTGTCTTTTGACTCTGCACATTCTTTTTTTTTTTTTTGGCGGCACACGGGCCTCTCAGTGTTGTGGCCTCTCCCGTTGCAGAGCACAGGCTCCGGACGCGCAGGCTCAGCGGCCATGGCTCACGGGCCCAGCCGCTCCGCGGCACGTGGGATCTTCCCGGACCTGGGCATGAACCCACTTCCCCTGCATCGGCAGGCAGACTCTCAACCACTGCGCCACCAGGGAAGCCCTCTGCACATTCTTAAGGTGATTTGACGATCATCTGTCCACCCAGGTCCTAAAATAAAATATTGTAAGTCTGTTACCTAACCTGATATCCCTAAGATATTGTAAATTCAAAGGTGTAGGCAGTCTGAGTCATGGCTTTTTAGGAAACTTCTCATAGACTTGCCGTGAGAACTTGGCGGTGGATTCAGCTCTGGACTGGCAGAGAACATAGAGCAGGCTGATTGGTTGTGTGATGGGTTACAGTTCATACATCATCTAAGGTTTTTTCCAGAGAGGGTCATTTACCTCTGACAGTATTCTAGTCTATAACCACCTGCGTCACATACACAGAGGAACAGCAAGACAAACACCTAGGACAAAATCTGGTTATTTACCACTACTGAAAACTAACCCAGAAGAAAATAAACATTCAATTTTTGTTTCCAGTTTAACTTCTTCCTGTAATTCCTTGAAAAACTAAAATAAAGAGAAATCAACTACTTTTAAAAAATCACAAAGCAAATAAACTCTCTCTTGTTTTCCTGCTATAATGAAACCATTAGAGAATTCTTATTGTTGGGTCTCCACTTTCAGATTTCCTGAATTTGTCTGACTTCTTTGGCCATGAAAAATACCAAAAAGGGCACAAAAATGTTGGCTTTTGGAGGAAGGAATCAAAGGTATGGGGACAGAAAAACCATGTTACCAAGGAAAAGGCACAGAATAAGACTGACAGAAAGTATTTCATTTACAGGGTGAAGAGTTGAGTGCTAAGAGGAAGGGGGTGAGGTTCTGAAACGTAAAGTAGGAGTTGGTGCTGGGGACCCAACCATGGGCTAAACGCCTGAGTGGACACAGAGAGGAAACAAGTGGGAGGAATAACATGGACTATTTGATCTGCTGGTCTGCTGGTGGCTTTAGTTTCAGTAAATTTAAACATGGTTTCCATCCTTCTTTCAGTGTACCGTCATAGAACGTGGTGGAAGGGTCTGGAATAATAGAGAGGGGGTGAAGATAGGTTAGATTTGTGAATATACAGAAGACTATAGGTATGACAGTCTGGGCGCTAAACTGGGAGGCTTGTGTTTCTGTTGATGACACAGTTGGGAGAGGTGAGGCGTGATGGGACCTCCTGAGAGCCTTGTGGGTGAAGGAAGGTCATCCAGTTGCACTGGACCTTCTTGGGCAACACTGTTCTTTCTGCAGATCCCAGTGGTGATGTCTTGGAAGACTGCTTCTTTGGGTGGACTGGAGTGTAAGGGGCTGTGGCAGCATCTTCTTTGGGTGGAGCTGTGTTGTGGGCCTCTCAGGGAGAGGAAAGCCAACCTGTCCCAGAAGTAGGACACCGTGGAGGCTAAGCACGAGGTGTGGGGCTGCAGAGTCATGTAGAGTGACTATACCCATAAAAACGGAAAAGTAATCACCTTTTACTAAAATATTATTACCTGAAGAACTTACTAAAGGTCAAATTCTAGATTAACAAATTCTTTCTATCATTTCACCATATTTCTGAATACCTGGCTGCCTTTGGTTTTTATATTCATGTTATGCTTTTACTTAGATTCCTTTTCTATCATTGTAGAGCATCTCTTTCACTTTTTTTTTTTCATGGAGGGGGGAAATAAACTCTCAGAATTTCATGTCTGAAAATATCCTTATTTTTCCACACACATTTGATTTATATCCTGGCCCGTTCATACAATTCTAAGGTCATGTCCCCCACTCACCCCAGTTGAGCATCTTAAAGTTTACAGCCCTTTTGTTTTTTAACATTGAGTTTTACTGATGAGAAGTTTAATATCACTCAGATTCTTTTTATTTTATAAGGCAGCACTTCTCCCCTCTGACATCTTTTATTATTTTATTTCTGTCTGTGAACTCATAACATTTCATCAGGGTATTTTTAGTTAAGGGTCTTTTCATTAATTCTGATCTCTTTCAGTTTGATGCTTTGGGTATATCTCTTTAGCTTAGGGAATTTTTATTGTATTTTCCTGTGTTTTTTTATCTGCATTGTCAGTGTATTCTTCTGAAATGTTTCTTAAAAGAGCGGTGGGCCTTCCATATCTTGACTTCCATACCTCTTAATGTATATTTCCCGATTTTTGTATTTTTATTTCATTTGTCATTAGATTTATTCAACTTTAGTTTTTAGATCACTACATTGCCTTGAATTTATTTAGTCCTTCCATTTATATTTTGATTTTCGCAATTCCATTTTAATCCTCATCGACGCTATATAATATTTTCCTTAGATTTCTTATTTTTCATGGCAGCAAGTTCTTGTTTTATAAATGTAACACTTTTTCCAGTAGTCTCCTGAAATTGCTCTATTTCTTCTCATCTCAGTTGTCTTGCTTGTACACTTGCACAATTTTTCCTAAAATTTCTGGTGATTTCTGGTTGTCGATTCATATATATGAATGAAAGATAAGATTTCTCATTATAGGTAGCTTGTGTGGTTTCCTCTGTACTTGAGTAGATTCCCCATCTGACCTCTTCCTTGACTGGGAAAGCTGGGTGAATGGGCTTAGAGAGCTTAGCAATCAGACTTCCTTGTACAATATGCAAGTGGAAATCCAGCGTCCCCAAGAAAGAAGGGCCCTGCTCTGGGGGTAGAAAGCTTTCCTGTAGTTCACTCACCGGACTCTGTCCTCACCTTCCATGAGATGTGGAGCCCAGGGTTACCTCAAGTTGTACTCTGCTGCTTCTTGGAGTCTACGGCTATTCCTAGAGTCCATTCTTAGACAGATGGCATTGGCAAAGAGTTCTCTGGGGACTTCCCTGGTGGCACAGTGGTTAAGAATCCGCCTGCCAATGCAGGGGACATGGGTTTGAGCCCTGGTCCGGGAAGATCCCACATGCTGCAGAGCAACTAAGCCAATGCACCACAACTACTGAGCCTGAGCTCTAGAGCCCGCGAGCCACAACTACTCAGCCCGTGTGCCACAACTACTGAAGCCTGTGTGCCTAGAGCCTGTGCTCTGCAACGAGAAGCCACCGCAATCAGAAGCCCTCACATCACAACGAAGAGTAGCCCCCGCTCTCCACAACTAGAGAAAGCCCACGCACAGCAACGAAGACCCAATGCAGCCAAAAATAAATAAATAAATAAATTAAAAATAAAAAAGTTCTCTGACCTCACTCTGTGTAAAAGCCCCAGCTGCCAACAGCATCCCTTAGAAGACGGAGATGGGTCTCAACAAGTCCAGCTGCTCCAAATGTAGTTCTTTGATGAATTACACTGATGGCTTCTCCTTGGCCTATGGTTGTTGCTTTAGCTGGAATGGTCTCTCTGGCTCTCTTGGGAAGAAGAGAGCTTCCTTCTGGTGTCTTGGGCTGTAGTGTCTCGGCTGTTCTAATGTAACCATTAGTCTTACCCCATCTGCTTAGTTCTTCATGCTTTAGAGTTTCTCAAAATTTCCAGTCCATTGATGGCACTTGTTGTTGTTTTCCTGTGCTATTGTGCTTTCATTTTTTACATAACATCTTTTCTGTTATTCTAATAGGACCTTGGGGCATGAGGCTAGTCATTATGTAGGTTTGTAAGGTCATTCCACTGTATTATACAAGAAACCAACTTGTATTTAACCTGTTAAACATTACAGAGCCACTGCTTCCAAATAGTGTTTGTGGTCTAGGTTCAGTGTTGAGGGAAAATGTTTTTGGTCAAATAAAAATATATAAGCATACACGGCATACTTCATATGTAAAACCATCTTGACAACAGCTGGCAAGATTATTCATTGCCTCAGCAGAAAATGGATTTTATTGAGTGAATGTGAATCTTTCTAAATCACCTTGTGATTTACCAGCTGCAGTGAGCCTAGTTGAACTCAGTGAGGGTTTATTGAAACTGATTGCTGTTTATTGTTCATTAAGGAATTTAGTCTTAAGCACATGATGTCTGTTTTTATCAAAACATATATAACGGGCTTCCCTGGTGGCGCAGTGCTTGGGGGTCCGCCTGCCGATGCAGGAGACGCGGGTTCGTGCCCCGTTTCGGGAGGATCCCACGTGCCGCGGAGCGGCTGGGCCCGTGAGCCGTGGCCGCTGGGCCTGCGCGTCCGGAGCCTGTGCTCCGCAAATGGGAGAGGCCACAACAGTGAGAGGCCCGCATAACGCAAGATAAAAAAAAATTAAAAAAAAAAAAAAAAAAAAAAAAAAAGAAACATATATAACTCTACAAAGCCTACATAGAGTGTGTATATATATATATATATATATATATAAAATCTCTCTCTCTCTCTCTCTAGATATAGATATAGATATAGATATAGATATAGATCTAGAGAGAGAGAGAGAGAGAGATTTTAGCACATACCTTCTGTGAATGGGGTATTAGGTGTCTGTAAAATAGAAATTTATTACCAGCAATTACTAATGATGTCAATTTGCTCTTTTACTTTACATAAACAGTAGAGAATATTTGATGCCAGCATGCTGCTAAATTAATTTATGTAAGAATTTCTGTCTATGCTTAATGCCATGACTTTTACTTTAATGTTGGTTTAGGACTAAATGCCTTATCAGTTAACATTTTTTTTGTACAGTGACTTGGTGTTCTGCATATTAGCTATGATTTTTCTTTGAAAATGAATATATAACTTTGTATATTCATCTAATGTTTTATAATCTTGGATTTTAATAATAAATGTATGGTTTTTTTCCTAGCTGAAAAAAATTTTTTTTTAACTTTTTAGTTTATATCGGAGTGTAGCCGATTAACAATGTTGTGATAGTTTCAGGTGCACAGCAGAGCGACTCAGCCGTACATATACATGTATCCATTCTCCCCCCCAATTTTTTTTGCTGATGAAATATTTCTAATAAAGAGGAAACATTCGTACTTAAATGTTCTAGACTTACTGGATTTAAGGAAAAATTTAAAAATAGACCTATCTTTCAACTGTGTCATCAGATTATATTGCCTACCACCTCAGTTGTAACTTTTAAATTTTATTTATTTATTTTTTTGCGGTACGTGGGCCTCTCGCTGCTGTGGCCTCTCCCATTGCGGAGCACAGGCTCCGGATGCGCAGGCTCAGTGGCCACGGCTCACGGGCCCAGCCACTCCGCGGCATGTGGGATCTTCCCGGACCGGGGCACGAACCCGTGTCCCCTGCATCGGCAGGCGGACTCTCAACCACTGCGCCACCAGGGAAGCCCGGTTGTAACTTTTATAGACCCCTGGGTGGCTCCTCTATATTCCTCAATAGTTTTAACTCTATAGACGTCTGGGTGATTTCCCTGTATTTCTCAATAGCTTTAACTCAATATATTGCCATTCTTTCTAATACTACATCTGTGTTATTATTGCGATCTTTGTATACATGTAAATGACCTTTCCATCACACTGACCTCCTTGTTGAACTCCTCTCACCCAGTGATCTATTTTTCACCTTATTTCCTGTCTTAGCCACTCCTGTTGTTGTTACTCAATAACTACATTTCTCCAGTCTCACTTTCAAGCATCCTTCTCGCCAACCAACTTCTCCTCTTTATCTAGCTCACTGCCTCTAGTATCCCAACCCCAACTTTTATTTGACCCTACCTGAATGTCCAGTCCGTTGACCCTACCACATTTTCATTTTCCCTTACCTCTTTGATGTCCTTGCTCAGCTTAAATTCTGGGGCCAGTGGCCAGTCGTCATAATTGCTCCATTGCACGTACTCCCAAGTATTGCTACCTTGCCCCTCTCTCAGCTCATCCTACTCAATTAGTTACACCATAAGCCTGCCCAAATACAAATTTTTGCCTCTTTCATGCCTACACCTATGCAGCTGAACAGGGCTGGGAGAAAAACACGCTACCACACAAACTTGTCTTACTTTAAATTTGTGACAACAAATCTCAAGTGGCCAGGTAATCCTGGGTCACTATTTTTCATTTGTTTCCCTTTTCTCAAAACTCCCAGTCTTCATCTCCCATTCTCTGTTGCTGCTGTTGACACTTGTTTTCTACTTCCAGACAATCTGAAGAGGAAACCCACAGACCAACAACTGCAGAGCAGGGATACCTTTCTGTTTTGTTCACTGTATCTAGTTGAACTAGATAACTAGATACTGTATCTATACGCACAGTATCTAGTTTATAGTGAGCGCTCAATAAATATCCGTTGCCCAAATAAAAGAGAATGATTGTCATTCTAAAGTAAGCATTGAAAAGTATTAATTGAAAAATTGCTGTGAACACTATCTGTCTCTTCTGTCTGGTTAGTTCACAGCTCCTTTCTCATGTTCATGTTGGAACGCTTGGTCTTCCACCACTGAACCATCCCTTGTTCATTGCTCCGTATTATAGTGAATGGCACTGACATCAGCTCAGTCATTCAAACCCAACACCTGGGTGATTCATTCTTTTTTTTTCTGCGGTACGCGAGCCTCTCACTGTTGTGGCCTCTCCTGTTGCGGAGCACAGGCTCCAGACGTGCAGGCTCAGCGGCCATGGCTTTATGGGCCCGGCTGCTCCGCGGCATGTGGGGTCTTTCCGGACCGGGGCACGAACCCGTGTCCCCTGCATCGGCAGGCGGACTCTCAACCGCTGCGCCACCAGGGAAGCCCTGGGTGATTCATTCTTTAGGCTGATTTGACCCACTCCTCACCAGGTCAGGTCTACTTTTAGAAATTTATGTATAAAGTCAGGCCATTGCTTTGCACCCTCACTTAAAACACCACTATATAGTTCAGTAGTCTCTGAACAGTTTCGGCACATCTTTTCAAAGGGTAAATCAATTTCAATTCCTTAATTAACATCATTCACTAGCTTTGCATTCCGTTTAAAGTGATAGTCTATATGTCAACCAACAAAGCCCTGCAAGTTCTGGCATCTGCCTACCTCTTCAACTCACTATTCCCTGCTGGCATTTGACAGCTCTTTAGAATATACCAAGCCCCACAATGCCCAGGAATCTTTGCATTTATTCTTCTCTCTGCCTGAACTGCTAGAATTTTAAAGGTCTGGTTCTAGTTTTACCCTCAGGTCTCAGATCAAATATCATTTCCTCAGAGAGGCTTTCTTGATCACTCCCTGTAATATATCTTACCCCCATTTATCTAATATATTCTCTGCCTTTTTTCCATAGAACTTTCCAGAATCTATATTTATTTTACTTATTGATTTTATTATTTGTTTATTGTCTTACTCTTCCAAAGAATGTAAGCTCCCTAATCCCTGGGCCATGCCAGCCTTGTTTATTCTGAGATGAGAGCCTACTATAAATATGTGATATGAAAGTGAAAGATGTATCAAGGGAACTTTTGCTCTCTGTAGAATCTAGAGCATCTTATCATAAGAGATGAAACCACAGGTTGGGGACCATGTTTAGGTAGTTTTGAATGCTATGAAGGGAGGTATGTGGGGTTTGTTTGTTTGTTGTGGGGATTTTTTTCAGGTAATAATGCAGCTACAGAAGGTTTTTAGTAAAGTTATTGACATGATTTATTCATTTATTCATTCTTTCTTTTAACACATGTGCCAGGAACTGTTCTTTGATCTTGGGAAACAAAGATGTCTAAGACATGTTTCCTGACCTCAAGAGCTCTTCAGAGAGCTGAACTGGTAAACACATGATTTAATACAGTGGCATGAGTGTTGTGTACAATTGTATTTGTAATATTATTCAAACACTTACTATGCCTAACTAACTCTGCTTGGAGCTGATCAGAGCCTTTTTTTTTCTTTTTTAATTCCATATGGTTCCTATTATGCTGGTGACTTCTTTGAAGCTATATTTAGTAGGCATCTGTGTCATCATTTGCCCACAATTCCTTCTTCTTATAATAAATGCCATTTTTAACATTCACATGGCAATTAAAAAGGCTATAATTTTCTTCATGTCCTTACAACTCTAGCTTCAGTCGGATAGCTCCAGGTGAGCACCTGATCAATACGTCCACTCTATTTCTGCTGGCAATATTTATATTTAAGACCCAGAGACTCAAAGTTCACTTCTGTCTGTTGATCTAAGATGTAGGAGCTAAGTAGGTTGGCTGTGTATGACTGTGTAGCACTGCACTCCTGGAAGACCAGGAATCCTGTTTCCTAGCAGGTGGAGAAAGCCAGATGCAAAGGAAGATAAAGGATATGGCGAGATGAGAGACGGAGAGAGACACGTGGCAGGTTTCAGGTGCTTGCCTCCACTTGTTCCTGAGACCCAGCATCATCACTGCACTTCCTGTAGATTGGCTGTCCAACCCATTCCGGAATCCATAAGCCAAAATATCCACCTATTCATCCAAGCTAGAGATTTGACTGAGCCATACTCTTTTTCCAATATTATCATTGTTCTCCGTTTTATTGTGATTTAATTGACATACAGCACTGTGTAAGTTTAAGGTGTACAGCATAATGCCTTCACGTACATATATTGCAAAATGATTACCACAGTAATTTTAGTTAACATCCATCATCTCATATAGTTACAAAACAAGAGAAAATCTTTTAAAAATCCCTAGAAAAAGCTAGATTTTTTTAGAAAGAAATACGGTTGAATTCTCAAAAGGAATAATGGGGAAAAAATGGAAAGTAATCCCAATATATAGATACAGTGAAATTATCTTCAAGTTCAAAAAGCAAAAAACAGACATTTCTGTGCAAACCAAAACACACAGAATTTGTCACCACTAAAAGAAAGGTATTACTGGGCTTCCCTGGTGGCGCAGTGGTTGAGAGTCCACCTGCCGATGCAGGGGACACGGGTTCGTGCCCCGGTCTGGGAAGATCCCACATGCCGCCGAGTGGCTGGGCCCGTGAGCCATGGCCGCTGGGCCTGTGCGTCCGGAGCCTGTGCTCCGCCATGGGAGAGGCCACAACAGTGAGAGGCCCGCGTACCAAAAAAAAAAAAAAAAAAAAGGTATCCCTTATGCTGCTGAGAATAATCCCAGATGGATGGTTAGAGATGAATAAAGATATAAAAGCAATAAAAATGGTAACTATGTGGGTACATATAAATGTATGCTAATAGCATAAAATAAAAATAAAAAATGCCTTGTGGGGTTTATGTGTATATATTTCATACATAATATTACATATTATATATTATATATGTAATTATAGTACACAACAATAAAAATAAAAACCAGGGGTGATAAGTGGTATCAAAGTATTCTAAATTCCTTGCAAAATCTGAGATGAGGGAAAAATACCAATTAATACTTAATGTAGATAAGTATTAATTTTATAATCTCTGGGTAACCACTAAAAGAATCTTAAAAGTGTGTATAACTTTCAGACTAACAGAGGGAAAAGTAGAATAAATTTCAATCAACCCTAAGAAAATAAGAGAAAAATGAACATAATCTTGGCAGAATAACTAGAAAGGTGATAGAAACAAAATAGGATGATTTTTTCCACAAGACATTAGAGTTATTGTATAGCTCTAGTCATTAAGATATTGCAATGATGGTATAAGATTGACAAATAGATTAATGAAATAAAATGTAGTTCTAGAAATAGGCCCATACGTATATGGTCCCTTTGATTTATGACTCTTTTAGGATGGAATCAGAGTAAGGCTTACTAAGTAGTAGTGTTCACCTAGGATGGTCCAATGTATCCATAACCACTTTGAAGATATCCTTGCCATAGAGACAGAAATGTGGACATCCTTTCCTTAGATCATCAGTTCCAAAAGGAAGTGCCAGGTGTGCACTCTGAAATTTCTTCATTATTCTGTCATGCTGAGCACCCTGTTTTAGTTACACATTATTTATAAATGGCAAAAGGCTAAAATAAAGTAATTCTTACTCAACTGAGGGACAGCCTCCTTACTCAACTTCTACGTACATCTACTACGTCCATCATGGATTGATTTAGTTATTTTCTTTGAGTCATGAAGTGCTTACCTATTTCTGCTGAGTTTCACCTCTATTGTACTCCTACTGAGATATTTTCAAGACCGTGGAAAGTCCTACCTAACATCAAAATAGTTGCATTGATAGACTATATATTGAACAATATAAATTCCTTAACTAAAAGTATTTCTATATAGTATGCTAATATTTCTCTAGAGACCTTGATGTTTGTGTGGAAATTTAACTACAAGCTTGTACGTTTATATGAAAACTGTTTCAAAGTGGATACTAAATATTCAATAATTAGATTAAATACTAAATCTACTTTAGCATCTCTAGAGATGTCAGAGGAGGAGGGATTAATAAGTATTAGGCAAAATATTCTGTCACTTGTCATCTGCTGCTTAGATATATTATTTGTCTATATTATTAAAAGCAGAGAGAATTTAGTATCTAAAATTCAGCTCTAGAACTTAGAACGATTATTTTTTAATTGTGGTATTTTCATTATTCTTTTTTTTTTTTACATCTTTATTGGAGTATAATTGCTTTACAATGGTGTGCTAGTTTCTGCTTTATAACAAAGTGAATCAGTTATACATATGTTCCCGTATCTCTTCCCTCTTGCATCTCCCTCCCTCCCACCCCCCCATCCCACCCCTCCAGGCGGTCACAAAGCACCGAGCTGATCTCCCTGTGCTATGTGGCTCATTATAAAACTACTCAATTTTTTTTTACTTTCCCTAACTGGGAATAAATATTTTCCCTAACTGGGAAATATTTATATTTATAATATAAAACGAGGTAAATCAGTTGCCTAATTTTGTATTAAATGATATTTAAGAAGGGCCAAAGAGTTGCCTAATTTTGTATGAAATGATATTTAAGAAGGGCCAAAGAGTCTTTCAAACCAGGGGTGAGAATTTCTTATTCCCTAGGCCTGTATGGTTGTGTTTGGATGCGTGGCTAAGATTGTTTGCATCGGTGGGTTGTTGGTGAGGGTCAGGTGACCTGAAATAAGCAGGGAGTTAACACACACCTTTGTAAAAGTGCATATATCCTAGTTGGGTTGTGCATCTTGTATGCAGTCCTTTAATGTATAGGGAGTGGTTAAATCTATGAAATATACTTGACACTTGTGCATATCAAATTCAATAAATAACTGATACTTTTAATTATTGCTATTCACATTGCTTCCTTTCCTGTTGAGCTCAGCCTTCCAGTGAAATCTCAGTTCTGATTGGGAATGAGAGAACGTTTAGGGTGGGCCTAGGCATGATCCTGAGGTGGAGGAAGGTTGATTAACCAGAGGACGGTTTGAGTTCTGTGAACGGAAGAGTCTGACCAGAAAACATCAAACAGATGTCTGTCCCCTTCTCACTTGTGCATGGAAACCTAGATGCTGCATTGGAACCTATTTGTTGCCAAAGCCAAAACTCATAACAGAGCCTAGAGGTGTAATGAAGCAGAAAAAAAAATTTCCTCCATTCTACTTCTATTTAGAAAAATGGAATGAATGAAAAGGCAAGGGTTCTGGTGGGGTTGGAAACCAAGTGGGATTCTATCAGTTGGGAATGCTGACATCAATTTAAAATAAGGCTGTTTCAGAAAAATAAGCTACTTTGGAGACAACTGATTTTCAAGTTGATAGTCTCTCATTTATTTGTTGACAATTCAATGCCCATTAACCATCTATTTATGAAAAACAGGTGGTGGTGGAGAGGGTGAGTGTTTGGAAGGTTGTGATCTCACGCAAATTTTTAATAAGACCTAATTAAAAAGAGAAAATTGAAACATATGAAGATTTAGAATGAATTAATTCAGCCGTCAGATCTTAATGCCAGCTTTGAACTAAAATATTCTACAGATGGTAATGTGCCACGTGCCAATTAATATTTAAGATAATTATGGTGTTGAGTAAAAAATATATTTGATTGACACCACCTCCATTATTACTATAGTGTAACATCCTGTATATTTATTGATTTAACAAAAAGACTATATGATGAGAAAGTCCTGAGATTTTGGAAATGGTTTTAATTTTGTTTCCTGATAACTTTCTACTGAGGCTAGTACTTACCTCTCAGGAAATGAAGTAAGAAGTAACTTACTCCCAAGTAAGAAGTTAAGTAAGTAAGTAAATTTTTAGGCAGAATGCCATGCTGTCTGTTTGCTGTGTGACCTGAAGCAAGGATTCTTAACCTGGTGTCAATGAAACCTTAGAGGGTTAGCCCATGGATGGGTAAACACCCAGGAATATTATGTAAGCTTTGATGTTTGTGTGTATACATGTACTTTTTGGTTTTTTAACCAAGAGATTCCATAGCTTTCATCAGATGAAAAGAATCTATTAAAATGTTTTCTACTGTTGCCTGATTACTCATTCCCTTACCTACTTACACATTATTTAATAATAAATAACTATAATGAGCTACCAACTCACTCATGGTTTTGCTTTTATCTAGTGGACGTTAAAATTAAAATGTATTTTGTGACAGTCATTATTGCTTTTTAGTTAGCATTCATTCTCCAGCTTATTAATTATGGCCATGCTCTATATAGTACAAAGTTATAATAGCCCTAACTTCCATGTATTCACATGATGTATAATACAGATTTGCAGTCAGTAATTAATGATTTATGTTCCCTAGATTGTTTTTCAGATTTTTTAAAAATAATGTTATCTTCCTATATATTTATGTTTTTAAAATAAATATATTTGTATTGGTAACAAAATTATAATTAACAAAAAAGGAAACATATCAATGCCAGGGCTGTCTCAATATTCATGAAGTTAAAGACTGCAGTTTATAATAAACTGTATTAAGAGAGCATTAATTAGTTTTATAATCAGAAAAAGTAAAGCCAATAAAAAGATGCAATGTACATAGTCTATCAAAGACATACGCTATAAAAATACCTGATAAAAATGGTAATAACAGTAGTGGTAATAATAAACATATAAATATATAAAAATAATATAGAAATATATAAAAGCAATAATAAACTTGAAAATAGTAGCTAACACCACCTTTGGGTAGATCATTAAGGGGGGTTTAGTCAGGAAAACAGAAGCAACTCCGTATCTGGGTCATATAGGGTTTAATACAAATAAGTTTGCATGATGGAGAGTTAGAAGGTCAGGGCGCAGAGGCCAGGGAAATGCTATGTCACCAAAGGTGGAGGAGCCCACCCTGAAAATCACCACCTGGATATCCAAAGCAAGTGGTTTTCAATTCCTTGCCTGGAAGCTGCTGCAGTTCTCCAGTACTTTTGTACCACTCCTACAGCTATCCCAGTCTGCAGTGGAGGTTTCCACAAATTTGCTGATGTGAATCCCTCATCTGCCGTCACATCTGCTTGCAATTAACTCCAGAGAATAATTTCTTCTGCTTCTCTTACTTTCTAAGTCTTCTATGAATTCCTCACATTGGGATACTGTACTCTAACCCAGATCATATAAAGAAGATTCTGGGAAACAGTTCCCAGCCTTAGAAGAAAATGTTAGGCCTCCCATCACAATAGGCTACATATATCCCAAGCACTTTATGAATGCTTTGCGATCATTATCTTATTTAATCCTCCTGGCAACCGTATCATGTAGGTACTGTTATCATCCACATTTAGTAGATGAAGTATTGAACGTTAAGGTGATTTTCTTGCCCAAAGTCATACAGGTACTAAGTAGAAGACGAGTGATTTGAAAAAGTGTCCATAAGATTTCATTTAAAGCCTCTGTGTCTAATCGCTGCCTTATCCTGTTTCTTCTATTGCACCTCGCTTACATCGGTAATATTATTGATATCAATTAACTATGAGTTAAATCCTCTGTTGAGAACAGCTGCTAATATATTTTGTTTGCTACTTGAATGCCCCATCTTTAACTAGCCTTTGAGTGCAAACAGGGTCACATTAAAATTAATACCTTTATTTTATCAATTCCCAAGACTTTGGCCTAAAATTTCCACAGAGTTTTTGTTCTAGGACAGGAGTGCTATTGCCATTTCCATTGTTTCAAGTTATTTATGCCCACAGCCAGAACCTCCCAGGGATCCTTGGCTAAAGGAAGGCTTGAAAACCACCGAAGGAGCAAATGAGGAGGGCGGCCCATACTACAGGCCTGATTTCTGGTCGACAGGCAAGGGTATTCGTAGAAGCTGATCAGGCGGGGACGCTCCAAATCTTCTTGCAAAAGTTCAGGGCGGCCTCTGAGCCTAAGGCCTGAGCTCTGGGGAGGGCTCTCAACACGGAACTGTCAGGCGGGGACCGGGCCCTGGTCCTCCGAGCTGGGGAGCATCCTCATTGGGTCTGAGGCTTTAGTCTCTGCTGTGGGCAAGGTAGGAGGGTGGGGTTTCTGGCTCCAGACACGCTTCAGTACATACAGGGATACCCTGGCACACTGCAGCCAGCTCCCCGGGCGCTGGGGTCGCCATCCAGACCGTGGCAGGGTTCCCGGGCTCTGCAGACGGCGTCCCGGGACAGGCTTGGGGCAGCGGCCCAAAAGCCACGTCGGTGTATCTCCCTCGGGACAGCTGCGGGGGCGACTGCATTCCGGGGCAGGAAGAGGGTGACACCCCAGGTACCCTTGCTGGGGAGCCTGCTCTCAGGCGCTCGGGCACCGCTAGGGCTCGGGACTGGCGGGCGGGGTTCCCCGGACCCGCC
>NW_006773723.1:3610691-3611173 GCF_000442215.2 Lipotes vexillifer
CGGCAGAGCGGGCGGCGTCGGCGGAGCGCGTTCTTGCAGTGCCGGCTGGCGTCCGCGCGGGAGGCGGGTGGCCCAGTAGGGGAAGGCCGGATGCAGCGTCGCTCTGTTGGTCAGGCTCTGACACCCGGGAGTTCCATGGCACAACTCTTACGCTCAGGGTAAGGATAGTAAATGAGCCCCGCTCTCCCTCCCCGGAAGCACAGAACATTCCCTAACGGCGTTCGGCCTCCATCCCCGACATTGGCCCGCTCTTCTGGAATACTCTTTTCCTTATGGTGACCGGTCCCTGACCACCTTCTGCGGTCGGGTGTCTCTCTTCCACCTGACCTTCAAGGTGCGCGGCTCCTTTCTCATCTCCTCGATCTGTCGGCCCCTCGATTCTATCTTTGTGTGTCTCAGTCCTAGTGGGGAAACCAGTCTTTTTATTGCCGGTAACATCTTTGCAAATCTAAGGATTTAAAATGTTCACGTCTGGGAAAGAG
>NW_006773723.1:3611183-3657755 GCF_000442215.2 Lipotes vexillifer
CCTCAGAATCATTAAAGTCCGAATGCCAGTGGATATACATGGATTGAGTGAGAGACAGGGTAATTCCTCTTATAAATGCAATAATCTAGAACTAGACTCTTGATCAACCAAGATACCCAATACACCTTATTGCAAACATTAGCTCTTTTCATTTTGTTTATGACGGTTTTTGTCCTGTGTCTTTAGTCTCGTATATTCATTCATGGAATATAAGGGTATCCAAAACTAGCTACTAGACGGATGCTATTTAAAAAAAAAATTAACAGTGACTACTAGGTCTATTATGACTGTATGGTCCATCTCCTAAAGGCAATCTAGGGACACTTCAGTTTATTTTAAAAGGAAAAAAACGCAGAAACTTTCCATCTAACTGGAAAGTTAAAAAAAAAAAGTGCATGAGATCTTCAGAGATTTCAGGGTAGAAATTGCTTTAGCTTTAAAGCCCTGTCATCTGACCGAATTTTGCTTTATCGGAGTGCCCAGGCCTTCTGTGACAAGAGTAATCTAGTTGGTCCTTCTATTTATTTTTCTCTCTATGTTCTCATAGTTTTTGTAATGTACAGTTAATTTAAATAGAATATAATGCATCTTTTCTACAGTAGCAAAATCTAAAATGTTTTAAATTATGTTCCACTTCTGTGTAATTTTTTTTTTTTGCGGTACGCGGGCCTCTCACTGTTGTGGCCTCTCCCGTTGCGGAGCACAGGCTCCGGACGCGCAGGCTCAGCGGCCATGGCTCACAGGCCCAGCTGCTCCACGGCATGTGGGATCTTCCCAGACCGGGGCACGAACCCGTGTCCCCTGCATCAGCAGGCAGACTCTCAACCACTGCGCCACCAGGGAAGCCCCACTTCTGTGTAATTTTTTAATTGAACCTTTCATTGCTCTGCCATGTAGAGGAATGACCTTTTAAGTTATAACCATAATCATTGAGACTTTAAATAACAGAAGTAAAGAAGACCTTGCCAACTGGTTGTTTGCTTACCTGTTTTTTAGAATACAAAAACGTCTTACGATTGTGTGACAAATATTTTGCTTCACAGCGTGTTCATAGTAGAAATCGTTTCCTCTTTTTAGTTCCAACTTTATGTTCAGTCTGCACATTTTAGAAATACCTTGAATTATTTTATCCATGTCTCTGAGATCAACTTGGAATCTTGTCATCTATAAAATCCATTTAGCCTCTACTCAGATGAATCCATGTGTTTCTAGACTATTATAAATGTCAACAAATATCCCTGAGATACCACAGCAGTTTCTTGCGTAGGAGTTCAGAAGAGTGTGTTTTGCTGGGCTAAGAAATCTATGGATGCTTTAATTGTTGTTTATTAGGACAGTAAGGGATTTTAATTTCTAATATTTACCTGGGGTCAGTAAACCAAATGTTCATTCATTCATTGAACACCACCTAGGAACTAGGTAGAATCTAGACCCTAAGGAGAGAGTAGAGATCAAACCAGGCCAGTTCTTGGTCTTAGTGCTGTAGTAGCAGGGGAGAAGAGTCAGGCACAAACTGATGAGCAAATATTAAATGAGGTGATTCTGGAGAGTGCTAAATACTGCGAAGAAGATAAGGAAGTGATAAAAGCTTCTGAAGATTCATTAGCGTAAGCTTTTTTCAGAAGATATCCTTAGAGACTGAATGATGACAAGCCAGCCATCTGAACATCCCGGAAAAGAGCATTCAAGGCAAAGGAAATAGGCCACCAACAAAGAAAGACAATGGGATGGGGAATTTCCAGTATCCCTTTCTTTGGCAGTCCTAATACCTGATACCCAGTGTATCACTAGAACCACTGCCTCTCACAGAATCTGAACTTAAAATGACAATTGACAGACTAGAATTCTGGGCTAAACGCAACATGATGAAATGTGACTAATGTGAATCTAAAGTGGTGCATGCAAGTTCGCAAACCCAGTTGCACAGGACAGAGTGATGTTCAGTTGGCTTGGCAGCTGTTCATCGGAGAACAGTCTGGGGATTCTAATGGACCACAAATTGGCACTTGCTCGTGCTGTTCCTGATTGGCAAAAACAATGTGTAGATATTATTACCCTTAAGCAGATTTCTCCCCAATTTAAAGCATCCTTAGAGCTGTCTAAAAATGGGACTCTCCATTGCTTCACTCATTAAAAAAAAAAAGAAGGAAAGAACAAGAACAAGAAAGAATGAATACCTATCCGGGCTTTTGGAAAAAGGAACTTCTGATGGAGAACCAGTTGAAGACATTTTTTGGTTTCTGTGAAGCTGTGACTTGTTACTTGTTTCTTTCATTCCAACAACATTTTCTTCATTTAGGGATATTTATATATAGTTAAGAAAGAAAAATGATACTGCTATATAAGGCATATGGTGAGGTTTATTGAAAAGTTAATATATAATGGCATCTCTCAAAATACTAATCTGAAATTGAAAATTCTTTTTAGAATAAATTTCTAGTATGTTTTTGGAAAAATATAATGATAAAAATAAATATATCTTGGCTTTGCCATGTATTAGTTGTGTAACACAGTTTACTTCTCTGCACTTCAGTTTCCTCAAGATTTGGGCAATAACTTGTGCCTGCCTGAAAAGATTATTATGAGGATTAAATTAATTATAGTGCTTGGCAGTAATAAGTTATATATACATGTTTGCTATTATTATTAGATGTAAACATATGCTTTACTTTGCCTTCAGGAATTAATGACCAAGTTAATTACTGAGACACCTGACCAGCCAATCCCATTTCTCATTGACCATCTTCAGTCCAAACAAGAAAACCGTGGACACCTTCAGAGAACTTTATCTGGATCTGCAGCTCTCTGGGCAGAAAGTGAAACATTAGGTAAATGAAAAATATATTTTACAGTTAATGTTAATACATTTAAACTAAAATTTACAAAAGTCTTTCTCTTTATAAAGAGTAAATCTAGGTGGTTACCTAGGGTTTCATGTATTCATCGGAGACTTCATCTGTATGCTAAAATTTGTCAAAAAATATTCTTGAATTTGAATATATTGTTATGTATTAGCTTCAAAATATGGACATCTTTGTATTCAATCTGAATAGAAATAAGATTCAGATTTGCATAAAAGGCTTTCATTTCATATGAATGAAAACTAATTATTTTAAACTTACCTTTTTTTTTTTTTTTAAACTTCTTATCTTTTTATGAAGAATTTGAATTAAATGCTTATGGAGCTCATCCGTGTAGAAAGGTAAACAGTAGATTTCTACAGTTACCTTTTTTGTAGCCCAAATGGATAATTACTCTCTGTTTCCCTCAGTTTTTCTTTTTTTTTTTTTTTTTTGCGGTACGTGGGCCTCTCACTGCTGTGGCCTCTCCCGTTGCGGAGCGCAGGCTCAGCGGCCATGGCTCACGGGCCCAGCCGCTCCACGGCATGTGGGATCTTTCCGGACTGGGGCACGAACCCGCGTCCCCTGCATCGGCAGGCGGACTCTCAACCACTGTGCCACCAGGGAAGCCCCCCTCAGTTCTAGTTTTACCTTATGTAGTAAGTTCAGCCTGAGGAAGCTTTATTCACTCTATTGGGGAACCAGCCTTACCAAGTATGCAATAGCCTTACCTCCCCAATAAGCACTGGTGATATACTTGGGTAGACGTGACTTTGATTTTTATTTATAAAATGTGTGTCCGACAGCTTATTTCTTCTACACCCTGGTCTGTTCGTTTGGTATCAGTATTTACTTCCCAACCCAAATCCCCACTCCCCCCAGACCTGTTGCTTGGGTAGCTGACTCCTCACCTGACTCCCATGGTATCTGACTGACAGGATTCCAGATGCTCCTTGGGATAACACCATCACTTCTCTTCTCTTCTCTTCATGCTCTATGGGATCCCATGAAGGGATTTGGGTTTTCTTTGGCTGTATTCTCACATTGGTGCCTAAAGTGGGTAGGGAATAGGGTATCCTCTGAAGAACGTAGACAACTCTGGTGTTAGTTATCCATACAGAAGTTCTCTGCTGCATACAGGAAACTAGAATATGGGCTTTTGGCATACAAAAGAGGGGACTCTTGGTTTTTCTTGGCCTCACTGTCTTATCGTTAGATTCTTAGTAGGGTGGCTCTTAGGCATAGGCTCTGGTTTGTAGCTGCAAAGAAGGCACCATTCTTCCGAAGGTGGACCAGATAAACATCTATGAGCTCATTGAAGCTGATATGAGCCCATATTTATAAATTATATCTGGAGAGACAGTAGTGTATTAAATTCTGTAGCTTTAATCAGCAGACATTTAATATCTCACATTTTTCACAGGTCAGAAGTCTGTGCAGGGTTTAACTAAATCTTCTGTTTAATCTGCAAAGCTGCAAATCAAGATGTTGGAGGCTGGAATAGAATCTGCTTCCAAGCTCATTCAGGTTGTCGGCAGAATTAATTTCCTCACAACTGTATGACTGAGGTCCCTGTTTTCTTGCTGGATCTCAGCCAGGGGCTGCTCTCAGCAAATAGGTACAACCCACAGTTGTTTGCCACATGGCTCTTGCAGCCTGGCAGCTTATTTCTTTAACAAGTAGGGGAATTTCTTTCATTCAAGTTTACTAAAATGGAATTTTATATAATACAATGTAATCATGGCATTGACATCCCATTACCTTTGCCATATTCTGTTGGTTTGATGCAAGTCAAAGGTCCTGTCTACGCTCATGGGGAGGGAATTATTTAGGGCATAACATCAAGGGACAGATATCAGGGGGGATCACTTTAGAATTCTGACTAGCACAAGTACTTAATGACTCATTGCTTGGAGAGGGAAGGAGATTATTATAACTTCCAGTTTACTAGGGTAATAGCATAAGTGCTTGTTTAATAAAGCAAGATGGGAACACAGGACTAAATTTATGAAGACCCATAATAAGTCCAGTTCCTTTGGATGAATTTGAATTTCTTGTGGGGTATCTTAGTAGATAATTCCAGCAGGCTGTTGGATATGAGTCTAAAACTCTGGGAATGGGTTAAGGCAGGAGTCGCAGGTATGGCATTCAGGATTGTACACAGTAAAACAATGTGAGTGGGAGAATGGGAGAAGTTGTGGTCAAATTTAGAATAGGAGATGGACTAGGGGAAGGCAAGGGGCTTTTGCCTTAAATTCTGGCTGTTTTTTAGGAAGTGAGGTTGTTTGCTGAGGGCAAGAGGTTTGGGGATTGAATAGGGGAGATTGAAGTGAATGATATTAATTGTGAAAAGTCACCATGGGGAAGAAAAGAAGAGTTGGCAAAGGAAAATAAAAAAGACTAAAGCAGTTCTGGGGCTTCTCTGAAGTTCAAGACATGAATTAATGATGGAAACCATGGGCAAGATTGTGATTTTTTCCCCACAGTGCCCAGAAGTGCTGGGAGGAGGGACAGAAAAGCCTTTTGAGAGACTGATGAGAACTGTAGTCGTGCCCTATTGAGGACGGAGGGTGGAAGAGCAGTTCTGCGAAGGAGCTGAGGGTATTTGTGGGTAAATTGTGCAAGTGATCAAAGCACATGGTCTGGTATGAGAGGGTAGGGAACAAGGAAACAGTGTAGACATAAAAAGCTAGTCAGAGAGCTAAAAACCTTTGAGAGTCCTGTGTAAGGGGAGGTGTGGTGAAAACATGAAAGATTGAGAAGGACAGGGAAATTGTGATATTTGGGATCAAGGCTTTTGAGGTGGAATGATTCCAGATGATGCGAACATCCTGTGGGTGACCTGAGTTTGGGGGTGTCTGATGTCCAGGGAAGGGAAGCTCTTTAGAGTTGAGGAGGACAGAGAAGTATGAGGTTCAGTGCATGGTTTGTTTAAGGATTAAGAAGTCACCAGGGTTTCATTCTTGCTGTTAAAAGGTCAAGGGTGATGGTGCCAGTGTCTGGAGTAGGGCTGCGGCAGTAATCAGGATGCAGTAATGAAGAGGGGTGAGCAGTAGGGACAGGCAGCACTTACCACAAGAGAGGAGAGACTTTCAGCTTAATGCGGACGGACCAGAAAAACGCAGTCTGTGGCAGGTGACACGTGGTGGAATGAACACCCTCCATTCCAGGAAACTGCAGAGGGAGGGAGTGCCCTTGTGGAAGGAATGAGTGGCTCTCCTGACTTGAAGGAGGGGATTTGAAGATAGAGGGCTGTTTGTTTACCGTGGAACGTGTGCCTCAGAAGGTGAAGAGGAAAGATTTTAGAGGGAAGGGTATGGCAGGAGGGAGAAGGAAAGCCTAGACTAATTCTTGGGTGTGAATATTAACTGATGAAGTTATAATTCAGGTGACAGTAAATAATGCCAGTTTAAACTGTAACTGTAATCTTTGAATTATTTCTTTTGGTGCTTTTTCTAATTAGTTAGAAAATGTCTCAATTGTCAAAATATATAGGTCAGTACTTTTTGAAAGTATCTGAAGGTGCCCTCTTTTTGCTTTTAAATATATCCAGCATCTTGGGACATAACATCTTCTCAGAAGTCCATCATTTAATGTCTAGGAGAAAATTGAAAGCAACCTTGTTTTTACTCATTTTTCGATATTCTGTTATTAAATACTTATGGGATTTGTTTTTTCTTTATTTCTGATATTCCAAAGTTTTACTGGGACTACATCTAGATGTTTTGTCTTTTTTCTTTAATTTTTCATTTTATTCAGTGAATCCTTTCAATTAGCAAACCCAGGTCTTCAGCCTAGAACAGTTTTCTTCTTGTGTACTTAGTGTTTCTGTGGTGTTTGTTTTGATTTCTTCTTCAAGAAAATCAACTATGTATAAATTGAGTTTTCTTTACTTTATTGATAACTTCTAGGGAGGTTTGTCAAGCATGTTCTCTGTGTCACTGATTCAGTTTTCTGTAGTATTGGTTTTCTCTTTCTGGCTTTGTACACAAATTTAAATGTTGGTACGTATTGCATTTTAGCTTCCTGTCAGTGTTTCCTTATCTTCTTTAATTTCTCTTAGCAGTTATATTTTTGTAGTTTTATCTCTTTTCTCATTTCTTTTTGCTTCACAGAGTCTGTTTTCTTTTATTTTTATTAAGAAGATAAAATAGCCACATTCTAAAATTTAAAGGTTTTTTCATAGTAAATCTTTCCCCAAACTGTGAATTTCCTCTGTATTTTGAATGATGTATTTTTGTTTTTTATATTAAATCTTCCTTCTTAAAATGATATTTATTTTCTGTTTGTTTGAATTTCAATGAGGCGTGATCTGTCTAGTTTAAGGTTTGTCAATAAATAGTGGAGGTAGACTTCTTTTTTGTTCGCTCACCATATAGCTTGGAACCGTTTCGTTTTCAAAAATTTGGGGGAGACAGGTGAAATCATGGTTGCTACTAAAATTTCCAGTATCGGTCAAATCCTGTAGGTCTCTGCTAGACTGACAAGTGACTTTCTGTCTCTCATCTCTTTTTAACCGAGTAAATAAGAGCAATATCATTGCTGGAATATTTAAATTAATGTGGATTTTTTTTTTCCTTTCCAATAGTGGAGAATTTAAAAAGCCACAAAATCCAATATATCATTGTTTCTGGCTCCTTTTAGTTTTTCTTTGTATCATGAGATGCTATGTTTTGTGTCCATGATTCTTTGTTCTTTTAGCTGTGTTGCGCTGGAAGAAAGTACGGTTCTAGTTTGTATGTAAAACAACAAATTCTGATAGATTGTGAAACAATATAAGGCGATGAATCTGAGGTAGGGGCAAGCATTGTGGATGTCTAGAAATTTTTCAGTCTCTTTCTGATATGCCGATCTTTTGTCTTAATTCTATCTATGGAAATACTTCCTGGGTTCTGGCAGAATATAGACCAATATTTCTGTTCCTAGTGTTTTAGAATATTTATGCCTCTTTTGGTATTTAATGGGATGTTGGAAGTAGAAAAATTGGATAACAGCTCATTAAGTACAAACTTAACATGAAAATTTGAGGAATCCCTATAATATTTCATGATGTCTACTTGGTATTTATAAGTGGGTAGTCAGAGAAAGATTTATGAGTCATCCATAGAGCTGGGATGATTTGAAGCTGTTTAAATTTAAACAAGAAGGCAGAAGGAAACTAAGGAGTGTCATACAGATGAAAGATAAGGAAGCATGAATAAGACAGAGAAGGAACAGTTAGATAGGTGATATGGGGATGAGGAGAATGTAATGCCCTGAGAATAAGAGAAGAAAAAATTCCACAATATAAGTCTGTCTAAAAATATGGAATGCAAAGAAGTTAAGAGAGATGAACTCCTGGAAAGATCATTTCATTTGGAAGTTGGTATGACACTGACCACCTTTGAAGGGGAACTGCAGCTTTCAGTAAAGGTGGTTGAACTACTCTTTCTTGAACAGAACAGTGGAAAAATTGAGGGATACTATGGAGGAAGTGTAGGTGAGCATCAGTGGTTTTATGTGCCATAGTGAATACAGATAAGGTAGCATCAAATGAGTAAAATTTACTTAAACATTTAGCTGTTTTTA
The DNA here is from genome assembly GCF_000442215.2 of Lipotes vexillifer. Lineage (NCBI taxonomy): Eukaryota > Metazoa > Chordata > Mammalia > Artiodactyla > Lipotidae > Lipotes > Lipotes vexillifer. The sequence goes on from NW_006773723.1 coordinate 3,619,592, forward strand.
TTTACAACAGAATACAAGGCTTTATTCCATGACACCCATTTATAGAGTGTTATTTTAAGTAATCTGTGCCTTAAAAAGACTTTCGAATAATTTCACAGTTTAACATGATCTTAACCATATTAATATATAAGCTAATTCATATCAAATTCAAAACTCAAATTTACAGGAGAAATAAAGCAAGTAATACTTTGGGACATTTGCATTATTTTGATATGAGGTGACATAGCGTTTGCCAGGTATATCTAATTACTTCATGGATTTAGTTTTTGACCAATCATGAAATCACTACTATTTTTATATGTATTTTTTTGTTTGTTTTAACAGAACATAAAGGAACAAGAAAGGAATTCAGAAACTATGATAAACCCTGGCAGTTAAATGCAAAGAAGCCTAAAAAGTCAAAAAGCGACCTTGCTGTGTCTAATATTTCTCCGCCATCACCAGAATCAAAATCATGTAAGGAAGTTTGTCATTCAGATATTACTTAATGTATGTAAGTGTGTGTTAGTAAAATGAAGAAAAGGTAAGAATTGAAGCCAAATTTTTTATCTGATATTCTGGCTATTCTAATGAATTTCACATTTGTTTCAGCATTAACATTGAGCTTTATTTATATATAGCTACTCACTCATATTCTCAAGCATATGTAATTGCTTTAGGTCTCTTTGAGTATAATATTCTTTTAAGAATGTAAACTGCGTGGAGCAGGTCCCTGACTTCTCATGAATAGTTGCAGTGTTTTGTCACATTCAGAGCAGTGCCAGCCCTACATTTAATAAAGGACATGAAAGCAAATTAAATGTTTTAGAGGGAAAGCAAAGAAGATTTCTGTTCAAAACATTTAACAAAATTTAAAAAAAAATCCTTTACCCAGGATCTCTCTGAAGCCCTACCCATTTATTACTGAAGCTTGTATATTTGCTCTCTCCCACGGTGATAAGCACCCCCTTCTCTCTCAATGCCTCTCCTCCTTTCCCACTGCCTTTCTAGCCACTAAGTTTTTCCCGTGCTCTGTTACCACCACGTACGCATAACCATGTCATGTAGCTTAGGATCTTGTAGCAAGTCAGTTGTTCTTGGAAGACAAGAGGGCTTGAAAGCTGTTCTTACACATCAGTTTCTTGTGGTTGTTACAGAGTGAGATGTTTGATTTTAGTTTAAACAGGAAAAAGAATAGGTAGAAAATATTTATTTTTGTTTGAAAACTTTGAAAAATCATTATGTGCTAAGTGGAATCTGAATTTGGGTCATTTGCGAAAAATGACTGAAATTAACTCCTTGAGAGTTTCTTTATTTATATAGCGGTGCTCATAAAAAGTATTGTGTCAACCACAAAGTTCCTGTGAGAATTATGTGAAGTACTATAAACTACAAATGGTCTTTTAAAATTATGATTGTAGCTGAATTATCCTGCTTCACCGGTTTGGTTTGTAAAATTCGGTCCAAACATTTAAGGAAATACACAAGTTTAAAATTCAAATGTGTTGTTCACAACCATATTCCCAGTAATGTCCAGTACAGTTTCTGGCTCAATTAATAAGTGTTAAATGGAAAAAAAATGTGAAGTAATAAATGAAAAATGAAATCAGTCAGTCTCACATTTCCCTTTCTGTCCTTGCAAATGTCTTTCTGTCTGTCTCTCTCCCCCTCTCCCAATGATAAATCCATAAGCCTAGGGACTTATTTTAGAGGGCTGAGTCCTGGATCGCATCACCTTGAGGGCAGAATGCTGTAAGGTCTTTCATTTTGCAGAGCCTTTGCTATTTATGGGATGCTATGTAGCCACAAAATGTTACTGGTGGACTGGCATCTGATACCTTTTTCTGTTCAGGTGACCTACTCTCAGCCTCTGGTTCCATTGGGCTGTTAGCTCTTTAAAGGAAATTAATAACAAAGTATCATGAATGTTTAATAATATATGTAGAGATAATATATTTATACATGACAATAAGATTATAGGATTCAGAGTTATTGATTGGAAATATATTGTTGAAGCATAAATTAATTCCTGAAGTAATAGAATATCTTTTGAACATAGACCATGGTAAGTTAGAGCTGTAGATTGTAATATGTAAAGCACCACTAAAAAGAAGCACAAAAAAGCATAAATAAAAAGTTAATAAATTTATTAAAATAGGAGGCCCCCAATTTTTTGATTTATTCTCCCAAAACAAAGGCGAGAAAAGAGGAACAGAAATAAATAACAGTCTCCTATTGAAATAAGTGCGATCCCTATCCAAAATCTAGCGGGTATTTGACCCATGGAAATTGGCAGTATTATTTTAAATTGATTTGGAAAAAGGGAAAGAACCATGATTATCTAAAGCAATCTTGAAAAACATGAAGTAGTTTAGAGAATTTACCCTACCTGACTTCAGGTCTTATAGAACTACCGTTATCAAGACAGTGTGATTTTGGTGAAAGGATGGGCAAATAGATCAATTGAATTTAATAAAGCGTCTAAAAATAGACCTACATATGCGGTCAAATGATTTTCCACAAGGACATCTAAGCAATACAGTAGGAAAAGAAAAATCCCTTCAACACTGAACATTCATATGGAAAATACACACAAGTTGATCCCTACCTTAATTCATACTGAAAATCAATCGGAGATGGGTCATAGACTTAAAGATGGAAACAAAAACAATGAAACTTCTAAAATAAAACATACAAATATAACTCTGTGACCTTGGAGAGGCAGAAAAGTTTTAGAGATGTTCTAGTTACCATGGCTTCATAACAAATCACTCTAAAATGCTTTATTTTAGGTTAAATTAGCATAACAAAAATTAACCATTTTAAAGTGTACAGTTCAGTGGCATTTAGTACATTCAAAATACTGTGCTACCCTAACCTCTTTCTAGTTCCAAAACATTTCATCATCAGAAAAGGAAACTCGGGAACAAATAAGCAGTCACTCAACATTTCTACCTCCCACCAGCCCCTGGGAACTTGCTTTCTGTTTCTGTGAATTTACCTATTTTGGTTATTTCATATTAATAGAATCATATAATGTGTGATCTTTCTGTGTTTGGCTTATTTTACCCAGCATAATATTCATATTTTCATGGTTCATTCCCATTGCAGCAGGTATCAGAACTTCATTCCTTTTTTGTGGCTGAATAACATTCCATTGTATAGATATACCACATTTTGTTTATCCATCCATCTATTGTAGGGTATTTTGGTTGTTTCTACATTTTGCTATCATGAATCGTGCTGCTATAAACATTCATGCTCAAGTAACTGTTTGAACACTCATTATCCATTATTTTGAGTATATACCTTGAAGTAGAATTGCTGGGTCATGTTGTATGTTTAAACTTTTGGGAGAACTGCCAGTTGTTTTTTATGAAGGCTGTACTATTTTACATTCCCACCAGCAATGTAAGAGGTTTTCAGTTTCCTCACATTCTCACCAACATTTGTTTTTTTCTATTTATAACAAACATATTATACCATCCAAATGGGTGTGAAGTGGTATCTCACTGTTGTTTTGATTTGCATTTCTGTGATAACTAATGATGTTGAGTATCCTTTCATGTTCTTCTTGGCCATATGTATATCTTCTTTGGAGAAATATCTATTCAGGTCCTTGGTTCATTTTTTAAAGTAAGTTGTTACTCTTTTTATCCTTGAGTTTCAAGAGTTCTTTATATATTCTGATCCTACACCCTTATCAGATATATGATTTACAGATATTTTCTCTCATTCTGTAGATTGGCTTTTCACTTTCTTGATAGTATTCTTTGATATGCATGTTATTAATTTTGATGAAGCCCATTTATCTATTTCTCTCTCTCTCTCTTTTTTTTCTTGTGCTTTTGGTGTCAACTCTTGCCTAATCCAAGACCATAAAGATTTACCCCTATGTTTTCTTCTAAGAGTTTCATAGTTTTAGTTCTTAAATTTAGGTCTTTGATTCATTTTGAGTTAGTTTCTGTTTATGATGTAAGGTAGGGGTCTAAATTCATTCTTTTATATGTGGATATTGAGTTGTCCATTTGTTGGACAGCGTCATTTATTGAAAATACTATTTTTTACTCATTAAATGATGGTCTTGGCACCCTTGTTGAAAAGCAGTTGGCAATGAATGTATTTATTACTACACTCTCAGTTCTATTTCACTATTCTATATGCCTATCCTTATATAAGTACCACACTATTTTTATTACAGAAGCTTTATAATGAGTTTTAAAATTGGAAAGTGTGAGTACTTGACCTTTGTTTTTCTTTCTCAACATTATTTAGGCTATCCAGGGTCCTTTGCAATTCCACATGATTTTTAGGATCAGCTTTTCCATTTCTGCTAAAAAAGGTCATCAAGATTTTAATAGGAAATACATTCTGTTAATAGATCATTTTGGGATTCTTGTGATCTCAACATTGTTAAAGATTCCAATTCATGAACATGGGATGCCTTTACATTTATTTGTCTTCTTTAATTTCTTTGAACAGTGTTTTGTACTTCTCAGTTTACTAGACTAGCACCTTCTTGGTTAAGTTTATACCTAAGTATTTTATTCTTTTGTATGCTATTGTAAATGGAATTGTTTCTTATATCCTTTTTCCAATTGTTCATTGGTAGTGTTTAGAAATACAACTGATTTTCAAGTATTGATCTTATATCCTGCAACTTTGCTGAGCTTGTTATTAGCTGCAACCATGTTTTTGTGGATTCTTTAGGCTGTTCTACATATAAGTTCATGCCGTCTGCAAGTAGAGATAGTTTTCCTTTTCCTTTTCCAATTTGAATGCTGTTTATTTCTTTTTCTTGCCTACTTGGTCTGGATAGAAATTTTAATAGTATTGAATAGAAGTGATGAAAACAGGCATCCTTTCTTGCTCCTCATCTTAAGGGGAAAATTTTATTATTTTACTGATCTACATGATGTTAGCTGTGAGGTTTTCATAAATGTCTTCTATCATATTGAAGACGTTCCTTTCTACTCCTAGTTTATTGGGAGCTTTCATTATGACAGCATGTTGAATTTTGTCAAAAGCCTTTTTCTCCATCAATCAAAATAATCATTCATTTTAAAATTGATTATATTAACATAATTATTACACTGATTATTTTCTTATGTTAAATAACTTTTGCATTCATGGATAAATCCCACTTGGTCATGATGTTTAATCCTTTTTTTAATGAGTTCACTTATTAGTTTTAGTTTTTATTACATGGGAACAGCTTATAAATACTTTTTTAAATTTGATTTTTATTTTATATAGGGTATAGTTGATTTACAGTGTTGTGTTAGTTTCAGGTGTACGGCACAGTGATTCAGTTGTATATATACATATATCCTTCGTTTTCAGATTCTTTTCCCGTATAGGTTATTACAGAATATTGAGTAGAGTTCTCTGTGCTATACAGTAGGTCCTTGTTGATTATCTGTTTTATATATAGTAGTGTGTATATGTTAATCCCAAACTCCTAATTATCCCTCCCCCCACCTTTCCCCTTTGGTAACCGTAAGTTTGTTTTCCAAGTCTTTGAGTCTGTTTCTGTTCTGTAAATAGTTCATTTGTATCATCTTTTTAGATTCCACATATAAGTGATATCATATGATATTTGTCTTTCTCTGTCTGACTTACTCCATTTAGTATGATCATCTCTAGGTCCATCCATGTTGCTGCAAATGGCATTATTCCATTCTTTTTTATGGCTGAGTAATATTCCACTGTATATACGTACCACATCTTCTTTATCCTTTTCTCTGTCAGTGGACACTTAGGTTGCTTCCATGTCTTGGCTATTGTAAATAGTGCTGCTGTGAACATTGGGGTACATGTATCTTTTCGAATTATGGTTTTCTTTGGATATATGCCCAGGAGTGGGAATGCTGGATCATATGGTAGCTCTATTTTTAGTTTTGTAAGGAACATCCATACTGTTCTCCATAGTGGTTGTACCAATTTACATTCCCACCAACAGTGCAGGAGGGTCCCCTTTTCTCTACACCCTCTCCAGCATTTATTGTTTGTAGACTTTTTGTTGATGGCCATTCTGGCCAGCGTGAGGTGATACCTCATTGTAGTTTTGATTTGCATTTCTCTAATAATTAGTGATGTTGAGCATCTTTTCATGGGCTTTTTGGCCACCTGTGTGTCTTCTTTGGTAAAATGTTTATTTAGATCTTCTGCCCATTTTTTGATTGGGTTGTTTGTTTTTTTGATGTTGAACTGCATGATCTGTTTGTATATTTTGGAGATTAATCCCTTGTTGGTAGCTCCGTTTGCAAATGTATTCTCCCATTCTCTGGGTTGTCTTTTTGTTTTCTTTATGGTTTCCTTTGCTGTGCAAAAGCTTTTAAGTTTCATTAGGCCCCGTTTGTTTATTTTTGTTCTTATTTTCATTACTCTAGGAGGTGGATCCAAAAAGATATTGCTGCGATTTATGTCAAAGAGTGTTCTTCCTATGTTTTCCTCTAAGAGTTTTATAGTATCCAGCCTCACATTTAGGCCTTTAATCCATTTTGAGTTTATTTGTGTTTTAGAGAATATTTTAATTTCATTCATTTACATGTAGCTTTCCAGTGTTCCCAGCACACTCATTGAAGAGACTGTCTTTCTCCACTGTGTGTTCTTGCCTCCTTTGTTGTAGATTAATTGACCATAGGTGTGTGGGTTTATTTCTGGGCTTTCTATCCTGTTACATTGATCTATATTTCTGTTTCTGTGCCAGTACCATACTGTGTTGATTACTATAGCTTTGTAGTATAGTCTGAAGTCCTGGAGCCTGATTCCTCCAGCTCCATTTTCTTCCTCAGGATTGCTTTGGCTATTCAGGTCTTTCGTGTTTCCATAATCCTTTTAATATGCTGTTGAATTTGATTTGCTACTATTTTGTTGAGAATTTTTTCATCTGTATTCAGAAGAGATATTGGTATGTAGTTTTCTTGTCATATCTTTGTCTTTTGTGTCAGGGCAGTGCTGGCTTTATAGAATGAGTTTAGATGTATTCCCTCCTTTTCTGTTTTTTTGGAAGTGTTTGAGAAGAATTGGTGTCAGTTCTTTAAATGTTTGGTAGAATTCACCAATGAAGCCACCTTGTCCTGTGCTTGACTTTGTTGTGAGGTTGTTGATCATTGATTCCATGTCTTTACTTATTATAAATCTTTTGTTTATTCTTGAGTAGCTTTTGGTAGTTTGTTGGTTTCTAGGAATTTTTCCATTTCATCTAGGTTGTCCAGTTTATTGGCATTAAATATTCGTAATATTCTCTTATAATCCCTTTTAAAAACATTTCTGTGAAGTTTGTAGATTACGGACTTGATTACATTTCTGATTTTAGTTATTTGAGTCTTTTCCCTTTTTTCTTAGTTAATCTAGCTAAAAGCTTGTTAATTTTTAAAATCTTTCTTAAGAATCAACTTTTGGTTTTGTTGATTTTCTGTTACATTTGTATCTTCTATTTCACTTATCTCTGTTCTAATATTTATGATTTACTTCCTTCTGCTAGGTTGAGTTTAGTTTGCTCTTCTTTTTCTACTTCTTTAAGGTATAAAAATCTGTTATTGGTATAAGATGTTTCTTGCTTTTTAATGTGGGCTTTACAATTATAAATTACCATCTGAGCACCACTTTTGCTGTGTCCTATAAATTTTGGTATGTTGTGTTTTCATTTTCATTTGTCTCAAGATATTTTCTATTTTCCTTTGGGATTTCTTCTTTCACCCATTGGTTGTTTAAGAGTGTGTTGTTCAATTTTCTCATGTTTGTGAATTTTCTGGTTTTTCTTTTTCTTTTTCTTTCCAATTCTTTCCGTTGTGGCCAGAGAAGATACTGTTATGATTTAAATATTTTAAAACTTATTGAGACTTATTTTGTGGCCTGACATATGGTCTATACTAGAGATTGTGCCATGTGCACTTGGAAGAAGAAAGAATAAGTATGGCTGTTATTCTGTGTATTTTTCTCTATATGTCTATTAGATCTAATTGGTTTATAGTGTTGTTCAAGTACTCTGTTTTCTTATTGATCTGTTTAGTTGTTCTATCCATTATTGACAGTGAAGTATTAAGAGTCTCCAACTATTGTTGTAGAACTCTATGCCCTCAGTTATGTCAATGTTTGATTCATGTATTTGGGGTCTCTGTTGTTAGGTGTGTATATGTTAAATAATTGTTAAATCTTCTTGACTGATTGACCCTTTTATCAATATATGATATTCTTTGTTTTGTAACAAGTTTTGTCTTAAAGTCTGTTTTCTCTGATACTAGTATAGCCACCCCTGCTCTCTTTAGTTTCTGTTTTCATGGAATATCTTTCAATCATTATTTCTTCAAATATTCTTTCTTCTCCTTTTTGGGACTACCATTAGGTGTATGTTGGTACATTATACAAATTGATAAAGTAAGAAAAGTCATATGACATCTCAAATAATACTTGAATGGTATTTGATAAAGTTTTACATCAATTTCTTATTTTAAAACAAAACTAAATAAAAGGACTTTTAGAATTAAAGGATATTTTCTTAACTGAAGTATTGTCTGGCAGAAACATTTATGTAAGACGTATAAAAAGTTTTCTAAGTGATTGTTCTCAAAAGGAAAAAAGACAATAATGTTAAGTCATTAACTTTCATATGGGGTAAATATCATTAACATTCATTAAAAACATCTCCATTGCTAAAGCTTACTTAAAAATAGATACTATATATTAATTAGGCCAGTGAAGAACAAAATAACCTGTTAGCCTATCCAGTAGATTGTGAGCTCCTGTAGAATGTCATCCCCATGAGGGCAGGGAATTTTGTTACATTTACTCCCACTGGTTTACTCCCAGAACCTAGGACAGTGCTTTGTGCTATATACCAATGAGAGAATAAATGAGGAAATGAGAATTTAAGGATTAATTAGTGCTAAAATGTGTCCTAGTCTCATGAGATAAGAGTTTAGAAGCTGTGCATTTTCAGATAACAAAAAAGCACCTTACACAGTGCAAGCTGGTATAGGTACAGAGACCTGCAAGATAATATTATGTTTTTAATTTTCAATTTTGATTTGTCATAGAGGAAAAATAATGACAAATAGGGTTCGATGAAGTTTTTTCTTTGTGGTTCAGGCATTTCTACTATTTACCTGGTGGAGTGGTGGTTCTGGTGGACTGGTTGAGGATGATGAGTAGGGTCTTGGCAGAAAGAACCAGCAGAGCATTTGTCTGTCAGTCCCTTGTGCATGATAGTGTGCGCTGATTCTTTTATAGCTATTTCAAATTTGTGATCCAGATGAGAAAATTGAGGTAAGTAAGTTAGCTTCGGTTAAAACCAAAAACTAAAACCAGTCCTCAGTAATTTTATTTATGCTTTTGTATTCGGGGGAGGATTTCTCATTTTTTTTTTAACGTTGCATTTAGCACAACATATACAAAGAGGAATAGCTGTATATTTGCTAAGATTTTAGGAAAGAAATGAAAAGACCATGCACGTGTATGGAAAACACAAGTTACATAGATACGAGAGAATGATGATGGCAAAACAATGTCTGAAAAATCATAATATGGAAATACAGAAGGCAGGAGACATGAAGTGATCAAGTCACTGTTATCAAGTTTAGGTGTATCTGTAGTACTGGGAAACCTCCCGGCATATTTAAATGAAAGAATGGAAGAAACTTTCAGGAAAGAATATTAGCATTTATTAAATTTTAGAGAACAGAGTTGAAAGATCTAAATAATTGAAATTATTTTGGTTCCAAAGAAATAGACAGATAGTATCTCAAAAGTTATTTGGAGGAAATGGTAAATTTAGTATTTAACCCACAGATGGAAATTATTGGTGGAGGTATCAGTGAGCCAGAATTTGATTAATATAATAAAGAATTGTTCAAAATAGGCCCTGTTCAATATACAGTCGGCTGTTTTGTGAAGCAGTGACCTCTTTGTGAATGAATGGAGCATATGCCCATCTACACAGTGCTGTGGATGGGCTCCTGCTTTGGGGGTGAGTTTTGTCTCAGTGATGTTATAGGTTGTACCTAATCTCAGATTCTGTCACCTCATAATGGGTCATATTATGTTGTTGATAGTGTTCTGCTGTTTTCCATGTCTCCTGAGGATATTTTTTAGAAAATGTATTTAAACTGTAGCCCTGAGTTTTAATACTAAGTATGACCTAAGCAAGGTTTTTTGTTTTGTTTAATATTTATTTATTTATTTATTTATCTTTATTTTGGCTGCGCTGGGTCTTAGTTGTGGCATGCAGGATCTTCGCTGCGGCATGCAAACTTCTTAGTTGCGGCATGCGTGTGGGATCTGGTTCCTCGACCAGGGATCGAGCCCAGGCCCCCTGCACTGGGAGCGTAGAGTCTTACCCACTGGACCACCAGGGAAGTCCCTCGAGGTTTTTAATCCATAGAAACCTTTAGAGATTCTCATCTGGAGACTGTATACTGGGCTGATGACTTCCCAAATCACCTTCCATTATTTACTGAAACATCTTTTGAAATTTTCCAGTGTAGTTGATTAGACCATGATTATACCGTGGCCTTCCTTGTCCTAGATTTGGATCCTATGATAAATTGGGTATCACATGTGTAGCAAATTGTCACAAGCTACAAAAATATAAAAATAAATTCGTCTTAGTTTTTCTCAAAAGTTGCTGAGGAAGAGAGCTTGGGTGTCGTTTCGTTTCTCTGTAGTGCTGCATATGACCTCCCCTAAACTCAGTAGGTTAAAACAACAATTTATAATTTCTCATGGTTCAGTGAATGGGCTGGGCAGTTCTGCTGGTCTCACCTGGGCTTGCCCACGTGGATACATTCAGGTGGAGTTCTGCAAAGGCTGCTAGGGTGGGCAGCGGGGCATGTCACATGAGTATCTGGGGAGGTTGATTGGGACTGATTTTTTTTAAAAACGTATGTTCTTATTTTTTTTAATTGATGAGATCTTAATAGGATATGGTAATTTCCAGGAAAATTAGATAACGTAATGATGCAGATTAGAGAAATTGTTCAAAAAAGGTTAACAAAAGTGCCAGTAAATGTTTTGAAGGATCTGGTTCAAATAGTTTTCTGTCTCCTCTTCTGATCTCTTCCCTGTGCCTGGGCTTGTCCCCCTGAGAACTCCTGGGTAATGACCTGTGGCGTAATAGCAATATGCCTGGAAGTGTTTTCTAAAACCATTGATCACAATCACTGCTTCCACTGTCCACACTTGAACACTGGTGTGTTGATGTTAGCTGACATCTCCTTCCCAGAGTCCCTTAAACAAAGAAACACGGAGGAAGCAGTTGCATGTTTTTAGTTTAGATTTATTTAAATTATAGAAGTAATGTTTGCTTATTTTGACAATGAGAAAAATAGAGACATGTGGAAAGATAGTCTCTCTCCCTTTAGCCCTCTCAAAGTCTACTCCCTTGGAAATAGTTTGCATCCTTTTACATCCTTTTCTTTGTATAAACTAACATAAAATGTGTGAGTTGAATCGCTTTGTTAAACTGTACAGTACACATTCTTAAGCAACTTGTTTCCATTATTTTAAAGTGTATTATGGACATATCTCCATGCAAATAAATTCAGGTCTACGGTATACTTTTCCGTAAGCGCATACCTGTACCACAGTGCGAATATGCTATAATTTATTTATTCCCCTGTGGAAGTACAGTTACATTATTTCCAGAGTTTTGCCACCACAGACTTTTTGGTGAAATAAACAAATATCGTGCACTTTCCGATAAAATAAACAACCTTGTACATATATACATAAGTGTGAGTGTTTTCATTTATTTATGATAATTTCCCAGACAGAATAAGATTGCTGAGTCAGAGGATCAGTATATGTTTTATTATAATAAATATTTCTGAATTACCTTTAAAAAGGCAGCCGAAAAAAATTTTCAGTAGGTTGAGACTGTCTTTCTTATGCCTTACCATATAAACTTTTAAAAATTATTTTACTTTTATCAAAACAAAAATATATATGGTTTAAAAAGCAAATTAGTACCACAAGGCAGTGGTGTCCTTCTTTTTCTCCTGTTCTGCTTTTAATGTGGAACCACTTTTAACTCTTAGATGTTTCTTTTGGTACACAGATCTACATATGTAAATATACAAGATACTTATATAGTTCTCTTTCAGTTTTTAAATTTGAGGCATTATCTCTTGACTTCCTTCTAAGACATTGTGCTTTATACCCAGGGCCCATCACATTCTCATAGTACAGACAGGCAGCTATTTCAGGTGTTGGTTAGTGTATACTTTGCATTGATTTTTTCATGATTATATTAATTAGCCTTTTTCACAGTAGAGCCATAAAACAGCCAACTGTTAATTTGTTTCTAGAGTTAATAATTGGCTTGTTTTTCTGTTTGCTTTGCTTTCTCTGTACCCATCACTAATGCTTCACCAAACCCTGCCTTAAAGTATATATTAAACACTCTCAATATGCTTAAATACATCGTGTTCTTCTGTCTTAGTTTATATTTTATACTTTATTTCATTTAAGAGGTTTTAGAGACTTCTCTCCTGTAGTCCTTTGTCCTCTTGCTCCAGTCGTTACTCCTTAGTTTCCAGACTTTTTCTCAGCTCTCTGCTGAGACCATCCTTTACTGTCATCCCAAGGCTTACCTTTTCCTTTTTCTTATGGAGGATTATCTGTTTCCTGAATCTCAGGTCTTTCCAGTTTTGGGTTTACTTATTTATTTTGGTGGAGCACCTCCATTAGGAGCTTTCTGAAAAAGAGCGCTTGCCAGATACAGTTCTGAGTCCTTACAAGTATTGATTCTTTCATTGGATATAAAATTCTAAGTTAGAAGTGATCTTCAGTTGGAATTTTGAAGGAATTTCTCCTGTGTCTTCTGGGGCCGAGCATTGCTATTGAGAAGTCAGATGACAATTTGATTTGCTATTTTTGTCCCTGAAAGCTTTTAAAGATGTTCTCCTTGTTACCACTGTTGTAAAATTTTGTGATAATATGCCTTACATTATGCTGTGGACATTTTATGGGTCCTTCCAATCTGAAAAGCAATTATGTTTTTATATCCTTATTATTTTGGCATTGGTCCTCCTTGATTGATGCTTTCATGTTTAAATGGTATGAAATCTCCACTTTTTGGGGGCATCTCTCTCTTCAGGGACTAGGTTTCAGTATTCTCTACCTTGCTAAATCCAGTTACCACTCAGTTCATTTTGCATCTTCCAAAAACAAATGTGTAGCTATTTCTTGCCTAATGATGTCTTCTCTCTTTATTCAACCAATTCTTTGATAAAAGAAAAATACCATAATGTAATTTTAGTGGGAGTTGGAGGGAAAGTGAAGGTAAATAGAAGTATTCACTGTTCTTTGTTTTATCAGAAGACAGCAAGAATGTCTTAAAAACATTTAACTAATTGCTCATGAAGAAGGTAGCAATTATTTTTTAAGCTGCTAAAACATAATAGAAAATATACTTTGCTTGTGTTTTTCCCTGATTTATATAAATTATTAGTTTTAAATCAGCACCTGAATTTTCTTTGTTCTATAAACACTGTCACACTTCCTTACTTGTTCAGTTAAAACATTTCTTAAAACCCAGCTTCATAACTTCCCCTCTGTTTGCTCACAAGAAAACCATTTCCAAACACTTTTATTCTGTACACTGACCTTGATACAGTCTTTCACGTAATGATGAATAGTAAGTTTTTATCATTATGTAGCATGCTTATGAAGTAATCATTTTTTTTAAACATAGTGCCAAGGTCAGTAGATCATCCTAAGTGGAACTGGAGGACTAAACCAGAAAGCCGTGATTTTGATGAATTGAACCACATCCTTCAAGAGAGCAAGAAACTGGGAAAAGCCCTTGAGAATCTCTCTCGAAGTAAGTTTATTTACTTCATTATAATTGGAATTCCTAACCAATATTAAAGTAGAAACATTCATTACTATTACCAGCAACATATTTCCAACATCCTCATTATAACTCCATGAGAGGTTGAGGAGTTCTAAGAGCGTGAGATGGGAAATGAGGACTGATCTTGCATGTTACAGGGATTCGTGGGAAGACTAGTTTGTATAGAGTAGGAGGGGCTATAGACCCCCTCCCCACAATGCTATTTGATTCCATTTTCTCTACAAGGTCTTTGTGCGTTACCTAGGTGAGCTGTACACCTAATGGTACCTTACTCATTCTTCTCTTGAACCCTGTTGTTCTGTGTCATCCCAGTTAAAGCATGTACCTGTTTCTTCCATGACTTTTTGATGTCTCTAAACTTCTTAAGGACAGTGACTGGGCCAGATTCTTCTTCGAATCCTCTCAGAACCTAGCAGCATACCTTTTTGTAAAAGCAATGATCTGTAATCCTAGGCCTGGGTCAGTTTTGCTCTGCCACCTGTGAGGTGAATAACATTACGTAAATCATTAAACCTGTACGAACCTTGGTCCTCTCATCTCCAGATCAGGAAGGCATGATTCTGTGTCCCTCTTCTGATAGGTGGGAAGGTTTGAAATGATATGTTTCAAGTAAAAACTTTTAAATGTTATTGTTGTGAGAGTAGACAAATATTTTGATTTGATAAGTGCATTCTATGTACGTAGAAATACATATGTACTTTATGGTTTTAGTAGTGAGTTCAAGGTATTTCTATCTTTCTCTGGTTCTAAAGTAGCTCTTAGTTTTAAAAATTAGGCACCTTTAGATGCGTATTAATGCTATAGCCTCACTAAAATTTTCTTCTGGTATTATGGAATATTAAAGATTCTTAAATGGAAAATAGAACACTAGCAAATTCTAGTAGATTTTTTTCTTTTCTTTTTCGGTACGCGGGCCTCTCACCGTTGTGGCCTCTCCCGCTATGGAGCAGAGGCTCTGAATGCGCAGGCTCAGCGGCCATGGCTCACGGGCCCAGCCGCTCCGCGGCATGTGGGATCTTCCCGGACCGGGGCACGAACCTGTGTCCCCTGCATCGGCAGGCGGACTCTCAATCACTGCGCCACCAGGGAAGCCCTCTAGTAGATTATTTTTGAGGATCAGTATGTTTTGTAAAATAGCATTGTGTTACTAGTTTCATGATACTTTTTAAAAAATTAATTAATTAACTTATTTATGGCTGTGTTGGGTCTTCGTTTCTGTGCGAGGGCTTTCTCTAGTTGTGGCAAACGGGGGCCACTCTTCATCGCGGTGCGCGGGCCTCTCACTATCGTGGCCTCTCTTGTTGCGGAGCACAGGCTCCAGACGCGCAGGCTCAGTAATTGTGGCTCACGGGCCCAGTTGCTCCACGGCATGTGGGACCTTCCTAGACCAGGCCTCAAACCCGTGTCCCCTGCATTGGCAGGCAGATTCTCAACCGCTGCGCCACCAGGGAAGCCCCCGTGATATTTTTTAAAGTTAGAAATTTCCCTTGGTATATATTTTGGGAGAAGTTTATATATATTTGTATATGTGTGTATGTGTGTGTGTGTGTGTGTTTATATATTGTATTATACTGTAATTATATATTTATATACTATATTTTATTGTATTACAATTTTATATATAGAGAGAGATTTCTTTTTTTCATACTTAATTTATAATTCACTAGAGCCTTTTTTATTAGACTTTTGTGCAGTGAACCTGTCTCAGAAGTTAACTTGACTTATGATAGGGTCTCGTTAATTTTGTCATTAGTAGAAACTCTTTGGTTGGGGTTCGAGAAAATTCTGCTTTTGTCTAGATTTACTGTTGGAGCAAATAATGATAAAATGAGTTTTCAGCTAATTATTACGTTCATGAAAAGAACCTTACCTATTAATATGTCAAAGGCTTTATGTGTGTATATGTATGTATGTCTTACCCCTTTGGTCAGAGTCTGTGGCTCTTTATAGACTCTCAATTTATCTATAAATGTGAGTTTAAAAAAAGATTGAAGAAAATGCCCAATTATTACACATCTTCACTTATAGTATTAGTCAATTTTTGTCCTTTAAAACATGACAGCTACCTTTTAAACACTTGTTATATCATTGTAAATTTGTAAGAGAGCATTTGGCCACTAACTAAAACTTTTAAATAAAGGAGTTTGATGCACTTGCCCAGATCTGTAGCAGACGTGTCAAGGTTCACACTGCGGTCTGTCCCAGGAAAACCTAGCCTTAGATGGGGCCTCACAACTGAGTCGTCTGAGCAGAAGCGAGTGGGAGCTATGACAGGGGTTCATTTAACGCAGGCAGGGAAGTCTGGAGAAATAAAATGGCTGGGGTAGCGGTTGATCAGGAGAGTAGAAGAGATGCAGATTTGGGACATTACTCTTGGGACAGAGTCAGGGCCAGAGAAGTTGTTGGGTGAGTCCGTAGCTTGGCCAGAATACGGTGTAACATTCAGCGTCTATGTATATGATGTGTACGATGGAGAGTTGTTTTTGGCTTTATTGATCGTTTTAAGGGGGCTCTTTTTTTTGTGGCAGTAGTGGTGGTGTTTATGTGGCATAAGGGAGCAGTTGGTCACACAGGGAGGGGTCGCTCATTTCTCTGTGTACGTTTTTTGAGTCTCTTTTTGAACAAGATGCTACTTTCTTGGATGACTTGAGTTTCTGTGATTTTCGCTGAGATTTAATATTAACGTCTTGTCTTAGGCCCAGCATGTATCTAACTACTCAGTTATCAGTTCACCTGAGATGGTGATGTTTATGTACTGATCTCACTGCCCAGAATTGAGCTATTAAATCTCAAACTGTTCTTCCATCTTCCTGAAGGAGGATGTTGTTCATTCTTGTTTGATCTTGTTTGACTCTTATGATGGCTGTGGCTTGGTAACTCTTTCTCTAATCTAATGGTAACTTTATTAACCATTGTTTTATTTACTAGGAATACTTAGGGAATGGACTCTTTTCTCCAGTTATAGTCAAAAGGAATGTTCATTGTCTTGTTATTGTGGACCTTTTTCTCCTGTGTCACAGGAAAGGTTGAAAGTTTTTAGTGATCTCCTAATTTTCATACAGTCTCTGATAGAATTCTCTCAGGCAGGGTTGGTCTTTGCTTTATCTTAGTTTTACTTTCTGGAAGATGTTACATACTTTTAAAGTATTTGTTATTTAGTTGAGATTGACAGCAAAAAATCATTTATATCCCTCAAAATGGTAGAATTATCTCATCTCTACAGCTGTCAGCTTATGCAGACTGTACCATGCTGTCTTTCTGGCTTTTTGCAAACCTCTCTATGTAATGCTTTATCTTAATAAAGTCAGTCATGAACTGTGACACTCCTCATGCTGTGATTCTCTCCTCAAGGTATACGTGTTAGAATAACTTCAGTGGCTTGCAGTAATGCCAGTTATTAGTTTTGTGACCTTGGGAATCTTTCTTAACCTCTCTGTGTTTGTGTCACCTTTACTGTAAAATTGCAGTAATCATGGTACTATTTCTTAAGGTTTTGTGACTATCACATGAGATGCTGTATCTAAAGTGCTTGATATGGTACCTGGTATGAAATAATTGCTAATTAAATGTTAGATATAATATTCAGTTTCTATTATTGTATAACAAATTACCACAAACTTAGCAGCTTTAAAGAGTACAAATTTATTATTTTACGATTTCTGTGCCTCAGGAGTATGGGTGCGGGTTAGCTGGGTCCTGTGCTCAGGGTCTGGGCAGGCTGAAATTAAGGTACCGGTTGGGGCTGTGATCTCACCTGGGCTTGGGGTCTTCTAAGCTCATTCTTGTTGTTGGTCAAATTCAGTGCTTGCTCTTGCAGCACTACGATCCCTGTTTTCTCACTGGCTGTTGGCCAGGGGTTGTTCTGAGACCATTCTCAGGTCCTTGCCTCGTGGCCTCCTCCTCTCGAAACAACAATGCACTGTTTCTTCTTTGAAGCCACTGGGGCGCATCTCTCTGAAGCTTTGCCTTCTTTTAAAGGGCTCATCTGATTAGGTCAGGGCCACCAGGATCATCTTCCTTCTGATTTACTTAGTCAGCTGTTTAGTAACCAAATCAAGAGAGTGATACGCTTTCGTCTTCAGTGGTCCCACCATGCAGACTCAAAGGGAAAGGACTGCACAGGGATGTGTCTTGGGAGTCATCCTAGAATTCTGCCGGCCACAGACACTATTAGTGTTATTACTGTTTATCCCTAACAGCCTATAACATGCTTCAGCTGAGTGCTGCCCAACAGAAATGTAATATGAGCCGCATGTGTGACTTTAGATGTTCAAATAGGCACATTTCAAAAAAGGAAAAAGAAATTAAAATTAATTTTAATAAAATATTAACCCAGTATATCTAAATTATTTTCAGTTTAACTTGTATTCCATATAAAAATTATTATTCAGGTATTTTATGTTCTTTTCCTTTCATACTGAGGCTTCAAAAATCTGGGGTGAATTTTATTCTACAGAACACCTCAGCATGGACGAGCCATGTTTCAGATGTTCATTAGCCATATGCGGCCCCCATATCGAACACCAGAGCTCTACCTAATGTTAAAACAAACACACACAAAAGCCCTTCTCAGGGCTTCCCTGGTAGCGCAGTGGTTGAGAGTCCGCCTGCCGAGGCAGGGGACACGGGTTCGTGCCCCGGTCCGGGAAGATCCCACATGCCGCGGAGCGGCTGGGCCCGTGAGCCACGGCCGCTGAGCCCGCGTGTCTGGAGCCTGTGCTCCGCAACGGGAGAGGCCACAGCAGTGAGAGGCCCGCGTACCGCAAAAAAAAAAAAAAAAAAAGCCCTTGTCTTGAGGTTGAGTTACCTCAGACAGAGGCACAACAGAATTCCTTCTTCCTCTTTCATCCAAAGTTTCAAAAGGAACAGTTAACACGCACGGTCTCCGCCTGCTCATCTTGCCCTCACTCCTCAGTGCGGTTACATAACTGCACCCGTCATTCTACTCAGACCTTTCTCACTGTGGTCACCAATTGGATCCAAGTTGTTGAACTGAATGAACACTCTTCCTCATCTTACAGAATTGCTCTGGTAGTTTTAACACCGTTGATTACTTTGTCTTCCTTTAAAACTCTCCGATCTCTGAGTTTCTGGGACTTGGCCCTCATGTGATCGTTTCTGGATGCTCTCCACATCATATCTTGTAGCTTTCATTCTGACACTTCTCTTTCTTTCCTGCCGCTATGAATGCTGTTCCCACAGTTCATTCTCTGCCTCTGCTCTTTCAGATGCTCTCTGTGTCCAGCCTTATCCTCCCTCAGAAATTTAATTATCACCCCTACACAACTAACTCAGATAAGTGTATTTCCCATCCAGACTGTGTATGCTTTTATACAAGATGGTGGATAGCCCACTGCTATGCTAAATTCAGTAAATCTAAGTAGATCGTACCTCCTTCCTTACCGTGACCTTTCTTCTTCATGTGTTGTCTCAGCTGTTGGCATCATCAGTTACTGGCTCAGCCAGGCTGGAGCCCTTCTAGACTCGTCTTTCTCCTAATAATTAATTTCCAAGTCTTGATACTTTCCCTCTATCTTGGGTATGATTTTCTTCTCTGCCGCATTAGCACCCTCTAATTCACACTCAGCACCACTGACTAGACCATTGGTTTATCCATTTAACATGTTCCATTTAGTTTCATTTCATTCCTGCCCCATGACAGAAAAAACAGGTTCAGTTCCTGCTCATACTGAGCTTGTGGCTGGAGGGATTACCATGACCTTAAGTTAGGGGAGTCTTATGGCCAAAATCTCTGTGGCTTAATACAGTA
This sequence comes from Lipotes vexillifer, assembly GCF_000442215.2. Classification (NCBI taxonomy): domain Eukaryota; kingdom Metazoa; phylum Chordata; class Mammalia; order Artiodactyla; family Lipotidae; genus Lipotes; species Lipotes vexillifer. The sequence continues at coordinate 3,639,199 of NW_006773723.1, forward strand.
TAAGTATTTAGTCACTCCATATAGTGTTCCAGGGTTGCAGACAGTTCTGTCCTGTTATTCTCCCATCTTTAGCACCTGATCCAAGGGTCCTGAGAGCAGAAGGGGACAATAGAGGATTATGGGGGTGGTTTCTAATGCCTAGAGGTGGAAGTGCTCACATTACATCACCCACATTCTACAACTGACTGCAAGGGAGGCTGGGGAATGTAGTCTAGCTTGTGAGCCCAGGAGAAATACGGAAATAGTTTGAAGCATGAATAACCATTCCCGTCCACACTCTTCTTTCTCTGTATCTCCAAACAGCCCTCACTGCAATCAGTGGGATGGATCTAGAGTGAAGACTTGACACCACTTGTTGCAGACGTTCAAGGGCTCCTTAAAACCCCATAGAAGGTGCTCCATGCTCTGACCCTTAGTTATGTGTCCAGTATCATCTCTCATGGCTCATCATCAGGCCACTTGTGCACCGGTAACAGGGAAGTTTTTCACACTCACTGATGTTTCTCCATTTCATGTATTTGCTTACGCTGTGTCTGTACCCTGAAATCACACCCCCACTTGCCCCAAGCTAATTTCTGCTCCTCTCTTTAGCCTCAGCTCAGATGCCACTTGATGATTTAGTGCTGCTGTCTTTCTGTGGAATGGATCTGGTACCCCTCTTTTTGTGCTTCCATACTTTTCTCTGTGCGTGCTTAAATGCTGTGATCTGCTTCCACAGCTCTCTGAACTCTGAGCTGCGGGGAGTCCAGCGGCACCTGGACTCCCCAGCATGCAGCACAGTGGTCAGTGCATAATTCAGTCACAATTTGCTGGGCGAGTGCCACCTCAGCTTCCATTTCTTCCTGGTCCGTCTTCTCTGTGACCCCCCCTTACTCTTTCTTCACTGCATATCTACCTTCTGCTTCTCTAAGTGTGGGCCTTTGATGTCATATTACATAGGTTTTGGTTTTTATATATTTGATGTGTTTGCTGAGACCTTTGGCTTTAACTGTGGCCTGTCTATTAAATTAAACAGATAGGTAGGCAAGTAGGAGCCCAAGGCTTTTCTGAGCCTAAGGCTTTTGCTGCTTTTGGCAGTTTTCTGTGAAGGAAGGCAATGATAGGATGAGTATCTTTAGCCCATTTGGACATTGGTCTACAGATTGTAGTTCATGTGAAACACTGGCTGGAGCTTTTCCAAGGAAAAAAGCCCAGCTGTTGGGAGAACAGAGGACAGATATTTATGCTCTGTGACTGATAATAGCCATCTGGACTCAGCCAAGAAAAAAATAACAGATGACTTTTTTAGTTCAGCAATCATGAACATCCCCCAAAAGTCTTTTCTGGCAAACAGCCTGAGGAGTTAGGGAATAATAGCCTATGAGTGAAAATGGAAGCAGATGATGTGGTAATTGTTTGTTCATAGCATGCAGACCTCAAGTTTACCTTTTAGTAGGAGAGAGAGTTGTGAAAAGCAGAATTTCAAAGCCTTGTAAGGAGCCGTGTGGGAGCCTTCAACAAGGAGGTTTAGGGCCAACGTGGTGAAGAATATATCTGAGTAGAGTCTGTAAGGATAAAAAGGTAAAGCTAAGGTAAAAGGAGAGTGAAGATGTGTCATGAAGTGGGAGGTTCCTGACAGAAAAGCATGTGTGTAAAAAGAAGGAAGAAAATTCACAGAAAAGTTTCAGAGGAAGAAGAAAATTTTGTATTATTGATGCATTAAGGATGAAGTGAGTAATAAAGTCAACAAAGGTGGAAGTCTAGGTGGCAGGGTAGTCGGGGGTGAAGATGATCCTGTGTTTCCGAACGATCACTCTGGTGCCACGTGGAAGATGGAGTTGATATGGTTCGTGTCTCAGGGCAAAAACCAGATGAAGAGAGCCTGAAATAGAGCGGTGGCTGTGGGATAGAAAAGAGGGAATGGTTTAAGACAGGTATTGGTACTGGTCAGCTGCGTGTTAGCAGCCAGGCCGCACAGCAGGAGGTGAGCGGTGGGCAAGCGAGCAAAGCCTCATCACCCGCTCCCCGTCACTCGCATCACCGCCTGGACCATCCCCGCCCTCCCCCTGCATCCGTGGACAAATTCTTCCATGCGACCAGTCCCTGGTGCAAAAAGATTGGGGACCGCTGGTATAAGAAGTGTAGAAGGTTATATGGTTAAGACTCACTGATATGAAAGAGGTGTGAGGATGAAGAGAGAATGATGTGCTTAGATTGTTTTATTTTTTGGTTTTGTTTATAATCAAGGTGACTGGGTGCTGCCTCTGCCTCAAATAGGAATTCAAGAGGGTTTGAGGGTGGAGGAGGAATGTTGTTTCGAACACCTTTGGTACATCCAAACGGTGTGGATAGCCCTCCTCTGTTCCCAGCAGTCAAGTGTGTGCGTGCACGTGTGTGTAAATTGCCTATTTGGGGAAGAAATTTGATTAGGGATATAGGTACAGGAATCTTTAGCATAAAGGGAAAAAGAGCCCTCCCCCAAACACATACCATCAGCATTTGAGACACAGGTAGAAAAGTGATCTAGTTGACACTGAAAAGGAATTTTCGGACAGGTAGGTTGAAAACCAAGGTAGAATGCTTTCAAAAAATCAGGGAGAGAAAATATTTCAGAAAATCTAGCTGTCCGAAGTGGCAGATAACTTGGTAAAAAAAAAAAAGATGGCAAACACATTCATTGGGTGTGCAGCCATCTCCAAGCTGTGCTTCCATTGTTTCCTGCAATGGGATTCATAATAGGAAAAGCTGGAGATTAAGTATCTTTTATTAGAGAAAGAAAAATGGATAAAGAAATCATGGTACATTATAGTCATTGAAAATGATACTGTAGAAAATATTTACTAATATAAAAATATAGTTTTGTACAAAAAGCAGATAACAAAATAGTATGTTTGCCTTTAATTTTGTTTTATATATGCATATAGAGGCATACCGCATTTGTATGTATGCCTGTATGTGCTCAAAAAATTATTTGGAAGAATTCACAAGAAACTTATCATTATTTATGAGTGGAGACTTGTTTTCCTTTTCCCTTTATTATATTTTTTATTTTGTTCTGTGATAAATATGTATCGGTTTGACCAAATGAAATAGGCTTTTTGCAAAAGGAAGAATCGGGGTAATCTGTCTTTACAATTCTGATATCATTGGGATTTTTTCCAATAGGGAGTCAGACTTTGGAAAATACCTACTTCCAGTTTATACCATATGAATTTTCTGATCTACTCTCATGAAATGAATTACATTGACTAAGCTGTAAAGAATCGTGAAAATTTGCTACTTTCATTTCTCTTAGCTACAACCTGATTCTAACTCTAGGGCTAACCTGATGCCTGGGAAAATGGAAATCTTGGTGGAGCGGGTGGCTCCTGTTTACTTGATCTAGCACAGCTTGGAATGTGAGAACTGTTTTGGAAGAAATTCCTGATACCACTGAGACCTCTCTGAGGGTTGGAATAAATGGAAAGGCCCATAAGTTGAAGGACACAAATGAAAGTATCCAGATAGGTTTGCAGTACAGCAGAATCAGGAACCAACCTCTGATATGCCTGTGGGAGCCCTTGCCCCTTTATCTAGAAGAGAAGCTTAGTTTCTGAAGGAACTCATTTCCCCCTGTTCGTTTCCAAGAAGCCCACTTCTATCTGGGACACCATTGCTACCCTAAGCCAAGCCTCTTTGGCTACTCTGAAAGGACAGTGTCTCCTGTAAGATCTCACTTGGGCTTTTAGGAAGACCATGTGATCCAGTATGCATCAAGAGTCCCGTAATCAAATCCTGGGCCTTCTTTCCGTACAACATATTGTAGCCACCCACTGTATTTTCTCTCGCATATTCTGTTGCCCACTGCTCCTCAGTTTCTATAAAAATTTAAAAATACACCTCAAAATATGATGGATTTTGAGAGTTAATGAAGTGCCTAAAAGTTGTTAATCTCATCTCAGGGAATAGCTGTGAATGTTCTGCTTGGCACTGGGAGAAATATCCTGGCTACTCAGTATGAATGGTTCTCATTAGAGCTTCCTGCTTCTGTAAAGAAGCATTTCTTTAACATTCTTTCAATGGCTTTTAATCAGGTTAAGCTTTGATTAAAATCGAAATACAAAAAGTGAATAATATCCTAGGCAATTTGACATGGGTAATAGAGAGCCTAAAGAATTATACAATATATAGTATTTATTTAGATAAATTCTTAGGTAAAAATCATCAAAATATTTAGATGTTAAGAAAATATAGTAATAGCTATCTGAAAAAATATGTAAGACCAGACATTTAGAACAATTAGAGGCATAATTTCTTCCCCAAACCAAGTTCCGCATTTAGTTAGTTTGAGCTTTATTCTGGGACTCATCACTTCTTATACTTTAATATGTCTTCATAGCAACCTTTTTCTTCATCTTAATTTTCCATTGGTAAAATTTCTTGGCCCTGTAAAACAGCTTCTGATACTTGCTAAAATGGACAGTGAACAGAGGATGTAGGGAGCTAGCTCACAAGTGAGGTGCAAGTTCTGTGTGACATGCATTTTGACCATTCAAGGTCATTAAGGCCTTTTGACTTACTTACCTGCAAGTTCTTGGCTACACTCTAGATAGGTAAAGTATTGCTGCTATCTTTATGAATAATGGATTCATAAGTCTGAGGTGTAAAAGAAATTTAAAGACCAACTGATAACTTTCTAAAAACTGAGTGAGGAAACTCTTTTTGCAGGGCCAAGGGCATTAATGCAGAAAGTTAAAAATAATCAAGGGAGTTTCAGAAATCTCAGACAATTGAGTAATGGGTTATTTAATTCCAGATATCTAATTTTTATGATTTTGGATGAGAAAGAAAATTTTGTTTTATGTATCTACTCTCCCTTTCTGTCTTTTAAAATAGATTAAGTCTTTTAAATATTTATTTTTAAACAATATATTCAGTTCTAATCTTGAAATCATATTGGAAAGGAACATTTTTGTACTAATTGTATCAATGTAAATATAAGCATTTGAAATATATATTTGGCTTCTATAAACTGGGCTAATATGTTTACATAAACCATTTGGTAACTGTATAAAATTCCTACATTATCTTGAAATCTGAGTTATTCCAGGTGAGCCTGAATAATTTCACATATTTTTTAAACCCAAATATTCATAAGTGTGTGATATGCTAGACCTCTAGACATGTTTATCATTGCTCAGAAAGCTGTGGGATCTGTCTCACATGTACTCCCTACTGTAGACTCATTAGAATATCTCAGAGTTCTTCCCCACACTCACTCAGTAGTGATGCTGCCCAGCTGCAATGCTACCTTCATGAAGCGTTCTCTCCCTGAATTGTTGAAGCAGGTACCTTCATAATACAGCAAGTTCCTGAATAATTGTTAAGCTTAGGTCACCCCGAACCCCCAAAGTCATGGCCGGACTCTGTTTTAGTGTAGCGACATGTAAAAATTCTTAATTACCAACAACTTTTACCAAAGAAGAATTTTATAGAATATTGTTATGAAAAATTCATCTTGAATACACCTGTGTTTCTAGTTTTATCTACAAGGGGAAGAATGGTGCCATTTATTGAGATGAAGTAGGGCATAGTATTTTTTCTGCTTTGTGTGTGATTAATTTACTAGTTTAGTGGACTGAGATGATATAGCAACTGGTCAAGTATCCTCCACAGACATTCCGTACCTAAGCAGAGAGGGGATCTTTACTCAGGTTCATTTTCTTGAGACTACTTTCAGATTTTCTCTTCCAACCCAGTTCATTCTTTCTTGTGCTTTAGAGTCTGCTGAACGCTGGCTTCAGTCTGTTCTTATTTTCTGTGTTTCCTTGGACTTCAGACTTTAGAATTTTCCTTGTCTCTTGGCCCAGGAAGGTGATAGTCACCATGACGGCAGAGCTAGAGACTGACAGCTTGGTAAAGAAAAACAGACAGAGACAGTCAGGAGAGAGCAAAAGAGCTGCTGAGAATGAAAGATAGATGCAGACAAAGACTGAAGTGGAAAAGAATCTTTTCAGTCCTACTTTCTGTTCAATTTACATTGATTTTATGAACTTCCAGGAGCCTGAGGTTTGGAATTATTATGTGGAGGTCCATAGAAAAGCCAACCCCCAAATAAGGGCTAGGACTAGATTTGTCTGCAAAGGTTTAAATGAACCAGAAATCAGAAAGTATGCTAACCTCTGCCATCTCAGGGTTTCTCATCACTAGTCACTCCTAGTCACTGCTTTAGGAATAATAAAAATCATTTCAATTAGAGGTGGAATTGTGCCATCAGTCTGTTGTTATTACTCTACAAGGAAGTAATAGAAACTGCTGAAGCCTATCCTAAGGAATGAGGCTTGGTTTGAATATTCAGCAAACATTTACTGGGTTATGATCATGTGCTTGGATATGAACTGTAATGGGAGCTGCAGAGATAAAAAAAAAAGGTAGCTGCCTTCAAATAACTTGATGGTCATAACTCTAAATCCTTAAGTCCTGTACTATGTCTTCTGGCATATAAACCAGGCTTACACTGGAAGAAACTCCATGATGAAACCAAATTATGAAAGAGACCCATAGCCCTTTCCTTCCAAATCCCCTCACAAACTTCATTTCCCTGTATTTCAAGAGCTCATTAAAAAAAACAAAAATCAAAAAAAGCCTCATGCACTCCAAAGTTGAAGGAATTTAGTAATGATTAACTATAGGTGTAGAAAACTAGCTTGGACCACCAGAAGATCCCACTACAGTTCTTTGCTGAATTGGACAAAAGACAGTGTAGCTCAACTTCCTTCCCTCTTCACCCCACCAACCCACATTCTGACTGTATTCATTGCGGTCAAGAGGAAATGGTTTCTCTACAGGGTTTTCAGCCATGTGAATTATGAAGTAGAGGGAACACTCTTTTGGACACATTTTCTTTCTAATAACTTCTTCAACACCATCTCAGAGACAAGAAAACAAACTTTTTGCCGTTAAAAAAACCTTCATTTATTTTTTACAAAGAATACCCCCCACCTGGGGTAAAAAATGTATCTGGTTAAGTACAAAGTATAGTGTTTGTCATACAAAAAGATATACAATTAAAAAGCAACAAAAAAAATGAAACCACCTTCAGCCCACATACTTTCTCAGGAAAGGGAAGATAGAGCTCAGTGCTCTGACACAGGACCGTGAACAAAGTGCTGAAGCTGAGAGAGACTGAGCAAGTGCTAGTGGCTGCAGTGAGAGAGGGGCTGTCAACATCCCTGTCTCCTAACACTGGGCAGGAAGGGAGCCTTCATGGCTTTTGTGAAGACCTGCCCTTTAGTTTCTCATGGCAACATAAAAAAAACCCAAAAAAACAACACTGGGGTTTGACACCAGCTTCCCTCTGTCCTATGTCCTAAACCTGAGGGCTGGCCACACCTGCTCCAGTGCCTGGCCACAGTGCCTGTGTGCAGCCATAGGCACAACATCCTTCAAACAGAAGGGGAAGTGAGACAATGGGAGGATGATGTCTTTAGCCTGACCTGTTACGACTGAAATGCCCACGGGGATTCAGCAACTGGCTCGGAAGAAAGACTGTGCTGGTGATAAGGATTTGCTGGTCATCACCATATAGAGGAATAAAAATGTCAGTGGTTAGGTTACCAAGGGAAGCGTACCCTTGGCATTTCAGGCAAGGACTCCCTACCCCCAGAGAAGAGTATTCCTGTGAAGGAGACAAAGGAGAATAGAAGAGGTAGGGTAGCATTTCAAGAAAGAGAGTGGGGTTAACAGAGTCTCTCATCACAGAGAAATAAATTAAGGACTCAAACTTTTTACATTACTAACTTAGAACAATTTTGGAAGAATGGTACAGAAAGAAATTGGACTGATGTACATTGAGTGTGTAGATGGGAGAAGGGGAGCTTGTGAGGAGGAATCTTTATCCATTGGCTCAAGAAGCTGTTGCTCTAAGGGAACGTGGGACAAATTCCCTAAGTTCTCTATTCTGTGTCCTCATCTGGAGAATAGGGGAATTAAAATACATGACCTACAACCACCTTTCTGCCTGAATGTTTTATCACTCTAGGAATCTGAATCAGTTCTTAAAAAAGAACAAAATTGTAAGAGGCTAAGTTGCACTTGATTGTCATTATCACATAAAGACAACATCTCTACAGTTGTCTTTGCAAGTTTGCTCTGCATTTAATAGCCTACAAGCTGGTAGGCTTGTATACCTGTTTTGTTTGGTATTTGTTTTGTTTTTGTTGCATCATTTGCAGTGTTTCGGCAGTTCACGCTGTTACAGTTGACTTCAATTTCTAATTTGTTTTCATCAGTAGAAAGGATGGTACCACCTTATTTTGAAGCACTCTTAAAAAGATAAAATAGGATGCAAAATGCACTAGTTCCACAAATTGGAACTTTCATTTTTGTTTTTAAGATTGGGTTATTAAGGATTGCTTCTAAAACTTTTTTATTTCTCTGTCTCTTGAATCCCAGGTATTGCAATTTCAGAGGAACTCGATAAGGTACGTTGAACCATCTGATGAAAATAAAATATAGAACTTACATTTTAATCCATTGTCTAAATGAAAGAGTTTCTGACACATAAAGTGTTCAAATATAATTTATTTGGTGCTAACATTTTAAAACTTTCAAAGTTACATGCTTTCTTTTAAGAAAGTTATTGCATGAAATGTATAATATCATCTGTTCTTTTGAGCTGAGTGTTTTAGAATTTGGTTAGAGAAAGCTGAATCACTGTAATCACTGAATCACTATATTAAAAATGAAAACTAATATAAACTATTTGGATTCTGCCTGTATCTAGATGATGATGATGATGATGATGATGGTGATATGGAAGACACTTGTACGTTTCTATAGCTACCCATTAGAAACCTTACTCAGTAAGATTTTTTTTTTTAATTCCAAGATGCCAAGGGAATATCATGGTGCCTTGGACTGGGGTGATAGTTGTGAAGGTGGTGAAAAGTGATATGATTAGGAATATATTTTAACAGTAATGTCAGTGGAACTTGCTAATAGATCAGTTGTAGAAGAAATCAGTCAGTGATGATTCCTAGGTTTGGGAGATGAGCAAGTAGGTGAATTGTGGTGCCATTTAACAGAATTGGAAAACCTGGGGAAATAGCAAATTTGGCAGGTTGGGATAGCATCAAGAGTTCTCTTTTGAATTGTTTAGTTTGAGTTGTCTATGAAACATATTTATATGAGTTGTTGCTCATGAGTGAGATTTGATTTAGAGTTATACATTTAGGAGTCATTGAAACAGAAGTTCTCATTTTTTTGGTCTTAGGACCCCTTTATACTCCTAAAAATTATGTAGAGGACCCCAAAAGCTTTAATTTATATAGGTTTCATTTATCAATATTTGCCATGTTAGAATTTAAAACTGATAAAACTTTTACATGTTTATTCATTTTTAAAATAGCACTGATAAAACCATTTCATTAACAAAAATAACATTTTTGTGAAAAATACTTTATTTTCCAAAACAACATATTTGTGAGAAAGTGGCATTGTAATTTACATTTTTGAAAATCTTTTTACTGTCTGGTTTAATTGAAAATTTTAGATTTTTGTATATGCTTCTGCATTCAGTCTGTTGTGGCTGAAAAAAGATCTGACATCATATTGGAAAAAAGAGAAGCACCTAGAAATAGCCATCAGTATTTGGTGAACATTGGTCCAGATGTCACTCTAAAGAGAAAACATATTGAAATTTGGCTTGGTGCCTAGATATATAGGTAGAAAGAAAGTGATAGAAAGTATAGTGCAAAAAATGGGATTATATAAATCATGACATTTAAAACTAATAAACTATAAGGTAATAATTACAATTTACGAAAGCAATAAAGTTAGTATCCTTCTATTTCAAATAGGACTATACCTTTTGAGTTTTGTACCAAAAAATACATTTCTGATTCACTAAATAAATGAAATTTATGAGTGTACTTTTAAATATGAATTGATAGGGCTTCCCTGATGGCGCAGTGGTTGAGAGTCTGCCTGCCAACACAGGGGACACGGGTTCGTGCCCCGGTTCGGGAAGATCCCACGTGCCGTGGAGCGGCTGGGCCCGTGAGCCATGGCCGCTGAGCCTGCGCGTCCGGAGCCTGTGCTCCGCAACGGGAGAGGCCACGACAGTGAGAGGCCCGCGTACCGCAAAAAAAAAAAAAAAGAATTGATAAACCATCCTAATATTTTAAAATTATTTGAATTTCAGTCTGTGCTATGTGCAAAACCAGATCCTGACTATATACCATAGCAAGTAGAATAAGTGGCAGGTGAGGTCTCCCAGCTTTGTCCTGCTCTTCTAGTCCTCCGCCGTCCATCATTGTCTTTGCCCCAGCTCGTCTCCTCCTTATACAGTGACTTTCCTTATACTTTGCAGAAATTTAATAATCCCTGTCTTGTATTTATTTTTTGTGTTCATTCTAAGTGCAAAGACATAATTATCACTATTTCTGGGTTCATTTTTTTGCTCCTTCCAGTATATTCTGCAAAGCCCTGCCTGCTTGAGCCATAAATTAGCTTGTGTGACTGCTTGGCCCTTGTCCTTCCCTTTATTTCCTGGGCTCTGACTTGCAGCCCGGTTGGTTTCTTCATCAGCCTTTTTTTTTTTGGTGAGCTAAAGGACATACTAATTGTTCTTTGAACTGAAAATGGATTTCACCTTTATTGGAAGGTGTAAAAATGTGGAAGCCTTGACACTTGGTTAAATATCATCCTTAGGATACATCCTCCCCCCTCTCACCTCCTGTCTTCTAAGCACTAGCTCAGGGGAGTTTCCGTTTAACTAAGTTGCATAAACTGCAAATTTTCACTACTTACCTAATGTTCCCATTTTTGAAGACTTTGTGGAAATTGCTGAAATTTATTACATATTTATTATTTTTCAATAGGAAGATGCCAACTATTGTCATAAATAAGCTTTTATTGAAAAAAATTATGTCAGTGCAAAAAAATTGTTCCCACTCTCACATCTGATATTCAGGAGTACAAAGTTATACAGAGGACACACAGGCTTCCAGAGCCAAACCACCATCCTTTGCCTGCCCCTTGCGGGAGAGGGAGAGCCTGCCCCATGGCGCCCTCTGCTGACCATGAAGATCACAGTCTTGCATTTTTCTCGCTAAGAAAATGTGAATGTCAGACTGGTACTAAAACTGTAGTCAAAAAGAATGATTTAAAAACTCTTAGAGGAAAACATAGGAAGATCACTCTTTGACATAAATCACAGCAAAATCTTTTTTGACCCACCTCCTAGAGTAATGGAAGTAAAAACAAAAATAAACAAATGGGACCTAATGAAACTTCAGAGCTTTTGCACAGCAAAGGAACAACCCTCAGAATGGGAGAAAAAATTTGCAGACGATTCAGTGGATAAAGGATTAATCTCCAAAATATATAAACAGCTCATGCAACTCAATATTAAAAAAACAAACAGCCCAATCAAAAAATGGGCAGAAGACCTAAATAGACATTTCTCCAAAGAAGATATACAGATTGCCAAGAAGCACATGAAAAGCTGCTCAACAGCACTAATCATTAGAGAAATGCACATCAAAACTACAATGAGGTATCACCTTGCACCAGTTAGAATGGGTATCATCAGAAAATCTACAAACAACAAATGCTGGAGAGGATGTGGAGAGAAGGGAACCCTCTTGCACTGTTGGTGGGAATGTAAATTGATACAGCCACTATGGAGAACAATATGGAGGTTCCTTAAAAAACTAAAAATAGAATTACCATATGACCCAGCAATCCCACTACTGGGCATATACTCAGAGAAAACCATAATTCAAAAAGACACATGCACCCCAATGTTCACTGCAGCACTATTGACAATAGTCAGGTCATGGAAGCAACCTAAATGCCCATCGACAGATGAATGAATAAAGAAGTTGTGGTACATATATACAGTGGAATATTACTCAGCCATAAAAAGGAATGGAGCTGGGTCATTTGTAGAGACGTGGATGGACCTAGAGACTGTCATACAGAGTGAAGTAAGTCAGAAAGAGGAAATCAAGTATCGTATATTAACACATATATGTGGAACCTAGAGAAATGGTACAGATGAACCGGTTTGCAGGGCAGAAATAGAGACACAGATGTAGGGAACAAACGTATGGACACAAAGGGGGGAAAGTGGCAGCGAGTGGTGGTGGTGGTGTGATGAACTGGGCGATTGGGATTGACATGTATACACTGATGTGTATAAAATGGATGAGTAATAAGAACCTGCTGTATAAAAAAATTTATTTAAGAAAATGATTTACAATGGGTGTTGAGCAGACACCTGTGTCTTTAATATAGTAAGAAAAATCAATACAGCTTCTTCCTTTTAATCTTCCATTAACAATTTTGGGGGTTCACTAAAGATCTACTTTTCTTAACCTTTATAAAATACTGATCTTTTACTGTCATATTCTAATTCACTTATTATTTCACTGAAGTTATTTTTTCTGTGACTTTTAAAGTTAGTTTATGAATTCTGAGAAAGGTAATAAGAATTATTCTACTTAAGATGGAAAAATAAAACAGAAGCTAATGTTATTTTTAAGGCTTTTTTAAAAATTGTGAGACTTCAGTAAATGTCTTATTCATTAGTCTTTTCCTTTCCCTTTTCTTAGCCATCATATTGTTTTCTACTGCTGTTGTAACGAATTGAAACAGCACAAATTTATTATCATACAGTTGTGTAGTTTAGAAGTTAAACCATGCGCCTTCCTGGGTTAAAATCAGGTGTAATAGGGGTTCATTCCTTCCTGAAGTTCTAGGAGAAAGGTGTTACCTTGCCTTTTCCACTTTCTAAAGGCTGCTGCATTCCTGGTGCATGGTCCCTTTTCTGCATCTTCAAAACTAGCAGCAGTGTCTCATTTCTCTCTAAGTGCATCCCGGAAAAGCTGTCCACTTGTATGAAATCCCGTGATTAGTTTGGGGCCACCCAGCTAATCTGGATAATCTCATCTTAGCATCTTTAACCTTAATCGTGCAAAGCCCCTTTTGCCATGTAATGTAACATATTTAGAGGTTTGAGGATTGGGATGTGGACATCTTCGGGAAGAGCCATTATTTTACCTACACAGCCACTATCCAAGCTCAGATGGTATTACCTTTCATATCTTTATCTAGTTCTTCAGGCTCCTGCCGTTCTGATTCACCCTTCAAAATGCCGTGTAATAGGCCTGGCTGGTTCCTGCTCAGTTACCCTTCAGTAGGGCAGCGTGACCCATCCTTCAACTCCTGTGAATATTGGGTGCTTATGGACTCACCCTTCTCCAGAGGATGGTTTCAACTCAATGGGAGCCATCCTGCCCAGAGACGCCTTGGTTCACCATCAACCAATGACTGACTAAAATAAGACTGAGTTGTCGTTTACGTTACAGAGCTCCTTATGGGATAGGCTGAGAGTAGACTTTAGCTGAACCCATATCTTTGCCTAGCTTCTTCCCGTCTTCTCCTGCTTCCTTCAGTCTCTTACAGGTTTCACTTAAAGAGACCCCCATCAGTAAAGCACTTGGTTAGCCTCGGGTTTTAGGGAACCCTACCTAGGGAATTCTGCTAAAAAATTTTCCATGACTCCCTGCTGCTTCACAAATTAAGTCCAAAGTTCTAAGACTAGAATTAACAGTTTCCATTTTGTCTTTCAAATCTATATCTTATGCTTCATTTTCCTCTTTTTCTCTACTCAGAGTCTGTGCTGTGCTGAAAAAAGGAGTTACTGTAAGGCAGCCAGACCACAGTGCTTCCAAGTCATATTTTTAATTTATTTCCACATTTTTGCTCATTGTCAGTCCCTCCCCTTTCTCCAACTGTTTTCCATCCTTCGAGATCCAGGCTTTCAATGTCTTCATATATAAAAAATTATATGTGCAGTTATTCTTTGATCAAATGATCCTACTTCTGTGAGTCTATTCCAAGGACACACTGGCAAAACTATAAAAAGACCAATGTGGGTGACTATACATTGTTGTGCTACTTTAATAGGAAAAGAGTTGAAATAACTAAATGTTCACTGAAAGAAGAATAACAGATAAATTATAGTACTTCCACTATAGAGTACCATACAGCTATAAAAATGAAAGAATGTCTCTGTAGATACTATAGAGCGATCCCCAGGATATATTGTTGAATAAAAAAGGCAAAGAAAAGAAGTGTGTTTATAGTGTGCTATCATTTATCTAAGTAAGTGTAATGAAAATATAGATGCGTATTTGCTTATATTAAAGCCAAAACAACAATGGCAGAACCTGCCATACTGTAAAACACACACACAATTATTTTTTAATCGTTACCTATGGGAGAAGGGAAGGAATAGAGGGTAGGAGTGAGGAAGGTGTAGAGAGGATAGGAATAGAATCTTGACTTCCTAGAATTTTATGTGAGACTTTGGAATCACTTAAATATTTTATATAATTTTTAAAAAACAAGGTTAAATCTTAAAACAGTGATTTCTAAGAAGCAAAAGCAAATGAAACAAATGAGAACAACTGTATTTCAGGTTGATGGCAAAACACACTGAGGTGAATTACTCCAAGTCATTATAAACACAGTTATTTGATTGTTCTCTAGTGGGATATACCCAAAGGCCCAAGGGAACAGCGTCAGCTCTTAAACTGTTTTTAGTAATTGTATCGTTAATGATAGTGTTGATATTATTATAAAGAGACTTTTGTGTATGCTTTGTGTGATACAGCAAAGAAGTAATTATATTGATATCCTAAGAACCAGAATTTTTGGCATAGGGGAAAGGAAATACAGATATAAGATGATAAGTTTAAGTAACAATCCTATATCCTGTTTTGAATTGAAAGTATCGTTCAGAACTCATAATATTTTTTTATTTTAAAAACAAAAATACACTATCTACAGGCAGTAAACTCAGCTAGAGCCCAGATATTGTTTTCTGAATATTTTTCTCTATTAAAAGGAACCAGGTCTCTTTGGAAAGATGGCTGAATCTAGATTCAGCAGCTGAGAAAGTATAGCTTGGGTCTGGATATCATTTAGCACCAGAAGGTGAAGATGGAATCAAAGAACGATGGCGCATGTCAGAAGGACACAGGAACCTCCTTGCAGGAGCTCCTACTAGGAACATTAAAACCTAAAAACAATGATAGTAATGTGTTATAGTCTACTGAATGAAATAAAATCCATAAGTCCATAGTGATATACCTATGTACATACATATACCTACCTACATACCTACATACATAGTGGAGGTGAGGGAGAAGCTCTTTCTCATAGCAGAGTACCAACAAATAAATTTAGACGGAATGGTGCAATTAGAAAATCACAGATTGGCAACTTTCATAGTAATTGATGAAGACAAAGGCCAGCAAAGAATGTTAAAATCAGCTGATGAAATTTTGATGAATTACAGGATATCTACATAGTCTCACAGTTACTGCTCTAGAAGATACTTAATAATTGACAAGAGAAAAGTAGCAACTTTACAATGGAGAAACGTGGAAGACACCCCCTTAACCAAGCAATTGGCGCCATTAGTCCTGGGACAAACCAGCATCATGTGCCTTTTGATACGAAAGGAATACATCACTTCTGTGTTATTCTTGCCAAAAATGTATAACTTGAATATAATCATGTGGAAAAATTTGAAAAACAAATTGAAGGACCTACTAAAAACTAACTGGTCCTTGTTTTTAAAAACGATGAAGGTCACAAATGTCAGAGAAAGACTGAAAACTGTTCCACATTAAAGGAGATAAACACATGACAATTGAATGCCATACATGATCCAGGATTTCTTTTGTGGTGTGCAGCATTATTTGAATAATTGGGGAAACTTAAACAAGGTTAGTCTGTTAGTATTATATCAGTATTAATTAGTGGTTTTGGTAATTATATTGTGGCCATATAAGAAAATGCCCTTCTTTGTAGGAAGTACACCCTGAAGTATTTATGGGTCAAATAGTATTCGTATCTACAAATTACGTTCAGATGGTTCTGGGGAAATTATGAGTGTGTGTGTGTGTGTATAAATATATATGATAAAGCAAAATGTCAACTAACAACGTTGACCTTATCCCATTAACAATATTTGGGCAGTCTGGGTGAAAGGTATATAGGAATTCTTTTTTATTTTCCTCAACTTTTCTGTAAGCCTGAATTATTTCAGTTTAAAACATAGGTATTTCTTAGACATGTCCACTATTACCAACCCCAAAACAGTGAGTACCCCGAGTGTTCAGATTCTAGTCTTAAAATATATTTCCAACTAAAAAGAATCATAATCCCTTGAAATAATGGTTGCTTCCAGGTCAGGAGCAGACATTGTACAAAATGAGCCTAAAATATCTTCTCATGCCAGAGGTAAGAGCTATGGGAGACCACTAGGATTGTGTCAGGAGAGCTCAGGAGCCGGCTCAAGTAGTCTTCTGCTGGAGAGAGTTAAGAAAATTTGAACATGAATAAGAACAATAACTGCAGTGCAGTGAATTATACCTAATACGTTAAAATCCATATGTTCATCCAAAGAATTATTAATCTTTAGCAGGTGCTAGGGGACCAAAGTTACCATTTTAAAAAACTGGTAAAAGTAAAGGGAAAGAATGAAACTTTTAATCTTCCTTTCCCATATAAATCGTACTTCAGAGTAACCACATATTTGATGACAGGAAGTTTCTCTTTCCAGAAGTATTCCAGCAAATAAGTGAATATGGAATTATAAAATTAGACAGTTACCATTTATCAATTCCTAGTGAATTAATGGATCTAAGCAGTAATATCAGTGCTGCCAAAATCACTAAAGAAGAGTCAAGGGGATGGTCTGTGCCTCCAGATGAACCTAACCATTCTCTCTGAAGCAGTATTGGCAAAAACAAAAACTACAACAAATAAACTTTATCCTGAACTAACTACTAATTTACAGAAAGTGCAAAGGGCAGAGGAACATTTTAAGCCACATCACAGGGATGCAAAACCAGACTCTGGAAAACTCACAGGACACACAACAGCAACAGCAAACAGGGTTTTCTGAACAACAGCAACAGCAAAATTACAAGACAGGAAATGAGACCGAGGAAGAGAATACATAGCTTAAAAGAGGCATAAAAGACTGTTGATCAGTCACAACCTACCAAGTCTTGCTTAGAGTCTGATGTGTGCCAACTGAGATAATTCCCTGAGATAATCAGGTAAATTTGATAACTAGTTAGATATTTGATATCAGAAATATTCTTACTTTATATTTAGGTATGGTAATGGTACTGTATGTGTTTACAAAAAAAGCACTCTTACCTTTTAGAGATTACATACTGGATTATTTACAAATGATATGATATATAGTGAGTGGGATTTACTTCAAAATGATCTGAGCAGAGAGAGGGGTGATGTGGGTGGAGATAAGGGTGAAGTGAGTTTATCCATGAGTTGATAGAGGAAAATGTGTGTGGGCACAGAGGGGTTTGCTTTACTCTTCCTTCTACTTTTGTATTAGCGTGAAAATTTCCATAATAAAGAGTAAAAATTTTAGATCATGGGTAGGAGGGTGCAGAAGATAGTGAAGGAAAGGAGAGGTAATATTGAACACCTATTAGGGTTAGCAGATATGCTAGGTGTTTTGTTATTTTTATTTATTTTTTTGCGGTACGCGGGCCTCTCACTGCTGTGGCGCCTCCAGTTGCGGAGCACAGGCTCCGGACGTACAGGCTCAGCGGCCATGGCTCACGGGCCCAGCCGTTCCGCGGCATGTGGGATCTTCCCGGACCGGGGCACGAACCCGTGTCCCCTGCATCGGCAGGCGGACTCTCAACCACTGCGCCACCAGGGAAGCCCTATGCTAGGTGTTTTTGATATGTTATTGAATTTAGTTCTTGTACCAGTCCAATGAAGAGGTTATGCTTTTCCTGTTTTACAAATAAGGAAACTGAAGCTAGAATGATTAAGTGATTTGCTGAAAGTCTCAGAATTAGTATTAGTGGAGATGGAATAAATAAATACTCCCCTGCTAGCTTCTGATTTTTTATCTGCCTGATTCCAAATCCATGCTTTTCCCTAGCACTATATACTGTGTACTCCACCATAAAAGGGGAAAATCTGAAAATGAGTTGTTAAAATATATTATTTTAACAACTTTATTGAGATAAGATTCACATCATCTACACTTTTAGAATGTACAGTTTAGTGGGTTTTAGTATATTCAGAGAGTTGCGTAACCATTATTTCAACCTAAATTTAGAACATTCTCATCATCCCCAAAAGAAACCTCATGTCTACCCCCCATTCCTCCTAACCCCTTAGCCTAAGACAACCACTAATTTACTTTCTGTCTCTTTAGATTTGCCTATACTGGAAATTTCATATAAATGCAGTCATAAAAATATGTGGTCTTTTGTGACTGTCTTCTTTCACTTAGCATAATGTTTTCAAGGTTCATTAATGTTGTAGCATATATCAGTACTTCATTTCCTTTTATTGCTGAATAATATTCTATTGTATGGATATACCACACTTTATTTATTCATTCATCAATTTGTGGACGTTGGAGTTGTTTCCTCTTTTCAGCTATTAAGAATAATGTTTCTATGAACATTCATGTATAAGTTTTTGTGTGGACACGTTTTTTAAATTTCTCTTGGGCATATGTG
>NW_006773723.1:3657765-3661663 GCF_000442215.2 Lipotes vexillifer
ACGCTAACTCTGTACTTAACTTTTTGAGGAACTGTCAAACTATTTTGCACAGTGGCAGAACCATTATACATTCCAGCCAGCAAGTATGAGGGTTCAAACATCTCCATATCCTTGTTAACACTTGTTGTTGTCTGTCTTAAATTATAGCCATCCTCCTGGGTGTAAAGTAGTATTTTACTGTGGTTTTGGTTTACATTGCCCTAATGACTAGTAATGTTGGTAATACATATTGAAACATTGAATCATACATTATCTTAATTTTGTCATTCTTTTATTCACTCTACAAATGTTTATAAAGTACTTTCTATATGTCAGACCTTGGAAAAGAAATGACAGTTCATCTTTTGTAAGTGTAGGCAACAGTGCTAGTAGCTGGTGGGTTTGGTGGTGAGAAAAGGAACAGATTCTCGGCCGATTGCTTTCATTTCTCACTGAGATAAGCACCATGATCAGCTGAGAATCAGGAGGAGACAGGAGATGTTGTAACTAACTAAGGAGGGAAAAATATATCTGAACTAAAAGAGAAAAACACAACTAATTGAACTTCAGTTAATCTAGCAATATGGCATGTGCATTTTTAACTTTTACTAGATACCGCAGAATTTCTCTCAAAAGAAGTTGTGTTAATTTATACTCCCAGCAGCAGTTTGTGATAATATATATCACTCCTGGTCCTTGGTAACACTCACTGTCATCAGATATTTTCATCAAAAAAGGTTTCTCATGGATTCAATTAACAATTTTATAATTTTTTAATACGATTGGATGCCCACTTGTCTCTTTTGCTCATGTTGATTGCCCAGTTATTTTTCTTTTCTTTAGATTTGTGTGAGTTTATTATATATTCTGGATGTCAGCTCTTGTTGTGCGTCTCAAATCTATTCTTAAATATTGAGGCTTGTCATCACTTTTTAAATAGTGCCTTCTATTAAGAGAACATTTTAACATTAACTTGTAATGTTTTAAGAAATTCTTTTCTACTTGATATCCTGAAAACATTACTGTTTATTTTCTATTAAAAATTCTGTTTTTTATCTTTAATCTACTTGAAATTATTTTTTTAATACGGCAAAAAGTTGGAACATATAAATTTCCTATAAGTATTTATTGAAAAGTTCATCATTTGTCCATAAATATGCATGCTTCTGGCACTTATCTTGTTTCTAGGCCTTCTATTTTCTTCTTTTGGTCTGTTTGCTTATTTCTGTTACTCCATTGGGTTTGGAATTGCTTTGTATTTTAGATTGATAGAAGAGAATTGACGTCTTTACATTTCTGAGTCATTCTATCAATGAATGAAGCGCGTTTCCATTTAATTAAATATTATAGTGTTTTATGATAAAGTCATATAGTTACATTCAAAAAGAGCATGCAGATTTTTATTAAATTGATTCCTAGGTACATTGTCTTTTGGGCTGTTATTGTCAATGGTATCTGTTTTATAAGTTACATTTTGAAACTTACTGGCATAAAGGAATGAATGTTATTTTTCTAATTTTGTCTTAAATTCAGTAAGCTTGCTGAACTCATATTAACTTGTAACTTGTTTCTGAATTCTCTTGGTTTGTCTATATAAAAAATATATGTGAATGGCGATAGTTTTGTTTCTTCTTTTCCATTAAGTGATGAGACTGATGTGGGCTAACCACATTAAATATTCCTGTTAGAGAAGGGAAATAATGAGAGGTTTATAGAAATTGCTGGTTCATAGCAGTTCTTAAATCTTGCTGGGCAAATGTCATCAGGTCTTCCTGTCCAAGGGGTTGGGAGGTGTTCCTTAATTAAGCCCCAGTTCTGTTCCCTGGGAGTGGAAACTGGGTTCTCTGGGAGTCCCCATCTATTGTTTTCCACGGCTTCTGGTTTCTTTCTTTTTTGTTAACCTTTTGGCCACTTCTGAAGAAGGCATTGGAAAAGATGCCTCTGAGCAACTTCCTCAGTTTTCTTCCTTTGTGTAGAAAAATGGGTCCCCGAGAGCTGTTTACTTCTTGAATAGTCTCAGTCCCTTTTACTTCAGGCTGTTGCCTTTGCCAATTCAACTATCCCAAATAATGTTTGGGTTTCCTGTGTATATGATCCCTGTCTTCTTCTTGTGCCAAAAACCACATCCACAGTTCTTTTCAAGGCATGCCTCTCTCTCTAGATTTAACTGCTGGTCTTTTAGATGTTGCGAAACAACATTCTTAATAGACACCGTCTTAGTTTTTTTCAGAGGTCTTAATGAAGGGTCTTATGGCAGCATCCTTGATTTTTTTCTTTACCCTGCTGTATAGCACAGGGAACTATACTCAATATCTTGTAATAACCTATAATGGAAGAGAATGTAAAAAAAGAATATACATATATATATATTCTCTCTCTCTCTCTATATATATCTGGGTCAGTTTGCTGTACCCCTGAAACTAACACAACATTGTAAATCAACTGTATATCAATAACATTTTTTAAAAAAATTTAAAAAAAGAGTTAAAAAATTGTTAATCAGTGCTGTCCATGAATTTTTTATATGATTTTTAGACATAAAGATACTTCATAATTCACCATTTCTTATTCTTTGAATTATGTTTAATTCAATCAGGACAGATTTTTGTGCTTACTTTATTAAATCATTGTGCTAGTTATTATGGAGGAGAAAGGAATTTAAGACATGATTCCAGCCTTCCATGAACAGCTCGTGTTATTAAGACGAGAAAACATTCGAATAATGTGGAATATAATCAAATGTTGTGCTGATAACCAGTGGTCAGAGCTGTTGAACTCACTGTGAGTTAGCCAGCAGGAGCAGGCTGCTTGGAGAGAGTAGGCTTCCTCTAAGGTAAATACTTCTTGGATAGGATAGCTTCCTATTAATAGGAAATATTAAGCAAATCTGTGACCTTTGGAGAATGTTTGACCACTAATGCTTTTCTTATTATTTAAGCATACTTGTTTAAGAATCTGAACATTTAGGGACCTCTAGCCTTAGGAGGGCAAAGGAATATGTATTGATACATTTCTAAGGAATCATTAGGATTTACATTGTTTAGCACTGAAATTTTAAATGTTTTATTTATCCATGTACTTAAAATATTTTCCAAAACTTGTATTCAGTGTGAAGTTTTAAAATTTCTTTTGCCATGTACTGATGTTTGTGGAACTGCTTTCTTCACTGAAATCCTTTCATAAAGATTTATGGAGAGATTTTTACTTAGCTTAATCAAATATAAGTAATAGAACCAAAGAAGAATCTGCCGTTTTGCTCTGTTACAAGTAAATGGACTATATTCAAGAATTTTTAGAGATATAACATTTTCATAAAGCAGTAAATATAAGAATAGCTTTGTGCATTCCGAAAAATAAAAATAGTAGAGTCCCACTTTTCACCTGTAAAATATTCACTCCCTAACTCCTCTGACCCTGTTTGCAGCTCTTTGTATTGCTTTGCTCATCAGCTATTTCTCACTAAATTTCTGCTGCCAGCTGGAGTTAAACAGGCTGCATATCAAACTATTTATCCTTCTCTCTGTGCTCTACTTTCCAATAGTAGTGGCATCTATCATTTAATTTCCCAGTAAACCAAAAAGTTATTTCTGATTCTCTGCAGTTCTCAACTTTATGATCATTCTCAACTCTATGATCATTCTCAACTCTAAATCCTGTTTCATTTTTTTCATTTATAATGCCTAAACTCACCCCTTTCTGTTGTTACAGTGGTCAGTTTCTTTGTCCCAATTCTTATTAAGCCCAGTTCTGTCCCATTATGTAGAGTTTGATAATACTAAATTAATTATCCAATCTTTTTAATATACTCTCTGTAAAATAAAACTTTATAGAATGAAAACCTGTACTATCAATTCCCTGTTCTGTTACTCTGCCCATATTGACAACCAAGCATCTGTTCTTACCTAACTCACCCATTCCT
>NW_006773723.1:3661673-3669044 GCF_000442215.2 Lipotes vexillifer
CTGTACCATTTTTTCCCAGTTACATCACATATTTAGAAGTAGTTTAAATACAGCCCCCATCCTTAAGTAATTGTGTCTAGCATATGTACAGAATTCTGTGGTTTAACTATGCTTCTTACTGTTTCATTTGATACAGTAGGTTTTATTTCTATCATGACCATTTTACAGTTGGAGAAAACAAAATTCAGAGAATAAGTAACATTTCAAAGTCACACAGGCCAAAACTGATTCTGAAGCTGTAAATATGTTTATAGATTCTTTTCTCTAGAACACGTCTTTTCCTTAATCTGCTCTTAAATGCAGATATAGGTTTAAAATTTAACAGTATTGCTGTTAATTTTAATTCTTGTGCTTCAAATGATATTAAATTGTGGCAGATGAATATGCCTTTCCAGTAATTGCAAAACATTAATTTGATTGCATGATTTCACAGCTGCAAGCTTTGGGAATATAAATACAGAAGGATTTCATATTAGTTGCTACATTATACAAACACTAAAATTTATCTGCTGCATTTTCCTGTAGGCTGGGGAATCAATATTAAGATATCCAGCTACTTTCTATCGCTTATAATCACTTGGATAAATGTTCATCAGATATGTCTTAGTCATATTTCACATGTTGCTTTTGGTGTGTATTTGTATATTAATTAATGCTACATTGTATATATTATAATATTGTATTTGTATAATATTGGGGGGAATTGTAAAGATTCAGAAAATCAGATCTAAATTTTTAAGGAATTGTTCAAGACTCTTGTAATATTACAAATTAAAAGCCTGTGCTTCTCAGATCAAGATATTTTAAAAATACATTTTTTCTCATTTTAAGAGAAGTACATATTTCTCATAGAATATTGAAAAGACATGGAAATGCCAAAAGAAGAATTAAAATTACCTGTAGTCTCTCCATTCAGATAAAACGATTACATTTTGGTGTTACCATTGTTTTCCCCAATAAATCAAGCAGTATCTGGCACATAGTAGGTCATAATAAATGTAAAAGAATGAATAAATGAATGGATTAGTCTATGAATGCTGGATTGATGGATTATAGTATAAACCCTGACAGTTTTTGTTTGTTTGTTATTTTTATAATGCAAGTGCCTGACTTAAGCTTTGATTGCTGAGGCATCCACTTCAAAGATGACTATCTCTGATAAACTACTGCAGAGATCCTGGTCACTTCCCCATACTGCGGCACCTTTGTTTTAGAGTTCTTAATTGATTATTTTATTTTATTTTATTTTATTTTTCGCGGGCCTCTCACTGCTGTGGCCTCTCTCTTTGCGGAGCAGAGGCTCTGGACGCGCAGGCCCAGCGGCCACGGCTCACGGGCCCAGCCGCTCCGCGGCACGTGGGATCCTCCCGGACCGGGGGCACGAACCCGCGTCCCCTGCATTGGCAGGCGGACTCTCAACCACTGCGCCACCAGGGAAGCCCCCATATGAAATTTTTAAACAAAAATTAGATCATACAATACGTATTGCGTTTTAATCTGCTTTTTTCCCATGTACCGAGATACCAGTAGCAGTTGCACATGTTCAGTATTCGCTTTAAATTATTAAATGATTTAAATATTTAAAATACCATTTTAAGAGCCACATCACATCCAAGTCTATGAAAAGAGTTTAGCATTTTTTTGAATTGTCATAGCATGCCCATCATCGATAGTGCTCTGCTTCCAACCTCTACTGGATTTCTAGAAGTCCAGAATGCTTTGCAATTGGAGGCAATGCATCCTTCCAACCCTGTCTCTTCTTGACTTTGTTCCCTGACTCCACCTCAGTTTCCTCCTTATTTGAGAGCTTATGTATCATTTTCTAGCAGCACCAAGCTCTTCCGCTGTGTGGGCCTTCGCACACACTCCTCTCTCTGTCACAAATGCTAATCCTGTCCCGCCATCCTGAGAACAAACATGCAGCTGTCCAAACCAGAGATCTCACTTCTGGATCCTTTATCACAGTGGCCTTCACGAGTCAGCACAAATCGTAGAGAGTAAGTCATCTAGTAGAGATGGAGAGAACTGAAATTTTAAGTCAATTCAGAAAGAAAAAAAGGAACATTTTGATTTGAGGAAGCAGTTTAAAATCTGCACAAGATTAGTTCCCTGTTGTCCTATTAATGGGAATATGTAATCTAAGGCACAGAAATTCTCTTCTCTTCAGGAAACAGTGGCGTTTAATTCTTCTCTTCTGAGACCCCGTGTAATTGGAGAGTGGATTGGTCGAGAAGAGAATGATGCTGATCCACTGGCCGCTGAAATGCTACAGCCCCCAATTCCAAGAAGTAAAAATGAACAATGGGAAAATGAAGATAATAGCTCTAGCCCTGCAGGAAGGTGAGATGAGATGTCTTCTAAGATTCTGAATATTTTAATCATTTAAGGCAAAGGGGAAATCAAATGCACGATTTTGATGAAATAAGTCGTGACAATTTTATATAGAAAATTATGTTACATATAAGATAAAAATTAATTTATCTGTTTTAAAATTAGAGTTTTATTAGATTTGCTTTTATTATAGATTTGGTTTTGATTTTTTTTTTTTCTTTACATCTAAGAAGAGTATCATCTCTTTGTTACTAAAACCAAACAGAAAAATAATTTCAGCACATAAACTGTCAGTTGAGACCTACTATAATATTGGACGGGACCTACTATATTATTGGGCTGACTGTTAAGATTGGAGAGGGAGGAATTCTGATGTACCGTAAAGATCTAGTTGTTCAACAGGAAGAAAACTATTAAATGTATGATAGACTACACAAGGTGGAGTTAGACGGAATATAGAGAGAAACCTTTAGTTTAGAGTTGGTAACTATGATTGAATGTAATTATTACATTCTCTATGTTTAATTTTTGAAATTATTCTTGAAACTATTGTGATTTGTGAATTTGAAAGTCCCTAATTCATTTTACTCAGCCCTATGATGCTCAAAATGGTGTCAGAAGGTTTGCCTCAAGTTTCCATATGCTGGTAGAAGTGGGGTAATTTTGAAAAGTCTAGATCATATTTTTTAGAAAAAGTATCAGTATATTCAGTGTAGCCATTTCTTGTAACACTAACTGAAGTGAGCAAAATTCGAAACAAAAATGAAATCTTCTACAAGGAAGTTGGAGTGAAAAAGCATTATCGAGCCATGGCTTACACGATATTGAGAAAAAATACTCATGAATTAAAATGTGACAGGAGCTCAAACTTTCTGTGAGTGTTACTAGCTGACCACCACAGAAGAGTTTTTCCCATATACAGCATAGCCACAGTAACTTTGTATTTCCTACGTTAAATTTAGCAGCAACCAATAATTATTCTTTCTCAAGAAGAAAATTGTATTTTCTACAATGTAATATGGCTTTCAGGGTTTTTTTTTACTTTGACTTATCACTTGGCTGGAGGGAAGGAAATTCAGAATACTCGTTAATGCGCTTCAGGCATATAGAAAATTGATTCTATTTCCATGAGAAATAACCTTTAAATTATTTAAATAGTTGAAGTGTACTGTATAAGGAGAAGAAAAGCATTTCTAAATATCCATTTACCTTCTTTTGTGAAATGTCAGATCAATTTCACCTGTCAATGAGGGTAATTTTATTTCTAACACTAGACTAATGAAACCCACTAGACCTTTATCTTTATTCATTGCTAGATCTTTAGCTCTTAAATATAAAAGAGAGAAATGTTGACTTTCATTTTGCTTTCATTTAGTCATAATAATAAATAGGAGCTGTTTATTGCAATGTTAGTGCTTCTCTTTTCTTCCTAGCTTCAGTGAGCTCTTATTCCCTCTTGAATATCCAATAAAGGAGAATCTTTCCTGCAATCCTGGTCAGATCCGTTACCCAGAAAACTTAATCCATGAAGATCTCACTCAAATATCTGTTTTGAAAAGGTGTTTTCAGTGTTATTTTTCTCTATCTTTAAATTATGAGTTGATATATTACCTATGAAATGAAGAAAGTGGTGAAATCCTGCCCAGATGCCCCATTAGAGGAAAAAAAAAGATTGCATGCTTTCTGAACTAAATGTAAAGAGTAGTACAGGTTAGGAACTATATCCCATCCTCTAATATAAAACCAGGATTTCTGAATTTATACCAGGAACTCACATAGCATTAGATTTGATTTGAATGAATAAAAACAGATTGGGGAACGATTTTTTAATGACTCTAGAGTCTATAACTAGAGTATTAGCTTTTGCCCTTAAATAGTCATGATCTTGTCATTTATAACTTAACAGTCTTAAACATTAACAGACTAAATGATATTCTAGACTCTTGAAAGAGAAGACTTAATTTTCAAGGATGACTTCTTCTGTTTTTCTCTCCCCTCCTGGCACATTGCCATTGTCAGTAGGCATCTGTTATGTGAGTGAAGGAGGCACATGGGAGGCCGTGAGTAGACATCTGATTAATGAAACTTACTTATAAGAAGGGTTGTTTATAGTCTATCTTAACTTTTTATCCCTTTTCCTATTCTGGATTTCCCTCTTGTTAATTACTCAAGTCTTATTTGAATGGCTGTTATTACAACACTCCATCTTTAGTACATAACCAACTTTCCCGTTCATCCAGAACAATACATACATGATTGGCTGGACTTTCACCATTAGATTAGAGAAGATTAAATAAACAGTGTAGTAAACTTTGAGATTCTTATGGGTAGACTTTGAGCCACGATTTTTTCCAGGAACTTTTTTTTTTAATGATATACCTTACCTGAACTTTTTCCTCATGTCCTACAAATACAACATTCTGTGACGAGGGTCAGCAACTTTAGTATACATAGCTGTCACCTGAAAGGTCAAGTGCTGGTTAAAACGAAGGCAATTATGAGGGCAGTATGGAGAAACTAATAAAGTAAGACAAGGGCTACTAACATGGAGTTCACGACCCCTACATGATCTCTGGAAGGACTCAAGAGATCTACGAGTCTCTTGAAATTATGTGCAAAATGCCCCGTGTGTGCAAATGGACATTTTCCTGCCACATCTTTCTTAGATTCTCCAAGAGCTTCTAGATTAAGAGAGTTTAAGAAAGAAATTAAAGCGTCTGAGCAAGAAAAGGAAGAAGGATTCATAAGGGAGAGGTGAATGTGTTAGGGAGTGACTGCTGGCTTCCTGTGATCATCATGTACTACCAGTTGGCATCAGTTGCCATGGTTTGTCTAGCTGTTTAGTGGGAAAGCATATATATTCATTGTACATTTATAGTTACTGAAATAATCACACATTGATAATATGAATGTAAATAAAAATTGAGTTAATAAACCTATATACTTCTATTTTGAGCCATCTTAATTCGACTTTGCAATAGCTGATAATAGATTTCCTAAAATTACTTCCCTGGTGGCACTGCGCCACCAGGGAAGCCCTCCAAACCATGTACTTTAATGAAAACACTGGCTTCAACCTTCATGAAATGGTCTTGGTCATTGTCAGCTGGTGACTGGGAGTTAACAAATTTATTATCTACAATTTGTTCCTCATTATTCACATTCCAATCTGTTTTTCCTTCTTTTGTTTCACTACCAACCTTTCCATTTCCCTGGATTTTCACATCTCTCAAGTTGGAGGACTCAGATTACATCTACTTAAATTAATTCTTATTTTATTTAGTGTGTTAGAAAAAATGAGGTTCAAAAAGAAAGAGTGAATTTGTTAAATACTTACTGAGCATTAACACAAGGTGATGTGCTGGGTACTGGGTGAGACCAATATGAAAACAAAACTCCTAGATTCAAAGTACTTGCTTTAAAGCGAGGAGAATGACAAGGACATGTGTCTTATTTCTGCAGCTCAGTGCCCACAATGCCTGGTACGTAGCAAACACTTAATAAATGTCTGCTAAATAAATTATAAAACATCACATTTAGACGTGAAGAAAAAAAGACAGAGCTCTTTTGCATAAATCAAAATGAAGCAATTAAGTGTGAAACTTTTTGTGATCTCTTCAACAACCTTAATAAAAGAGAACCTTAATAAAAGAGAACCCTTTAATTTCTGATTAGAGTCAAGAGAAAGGGCACAGATTTCTCTGTTAGGCTGTGATGGTGAACTAACAAGCTTACGAGATAGTTCAAGAGAGGAATCATCCAGTTTTCCACCAAAGAGAGCACATGTGGCCAGATAAAATTAATACTTACCAACCTGTGTCCAGAGTCAAGAGTGTGAAACAAAATGGAGCAAGGTCAGGCCTCCTGGAAGAGTGTGGCCAGGAGGAAGAGAGCAGATGGTAGGAGGCAGGCCATCCAGCGGGAAGAAGTGGAGGGCGTGGCCACTTTAAACTGTCCTTTTCCAGCTGATCCTGGTTTGGATCTTAACCTTTTAGACCAAAGCAAAATGGAGTCCTAGAGTGTATTGACACCACATTGAAAGGTAGCTGCTATTCTTTTTCATAAAGACACTTTTTTTTTTTTAAGAATTGGCTTTTTATTCTTTTTTATTTTATTTATTTATTTTTGGCTGTGTTGGGTCTTCGTTGCTGTGAGCGGGGGCTACTCTTCGTTGCAGTGTGCATGCTACTCATTGTGGTGGCTTCTCTTGTGAGTGTGCGTGCTTCTCATCGTGGTGGCTTCTCTTGTTGCGGAGCACAGGCTCTAGGGGCGCGGGCTTCAGTAGTTGTGGCACGAGGGCTCAGTAGTGGTGGCTCGTGGGCTCTAGAGCACAGGCTCAGTAGTTGTCGCACATGGGCATAGTTGCTCTGTGACATGTGGGATCCTCCTGGACCAGGGGTGGAACCCATGTCCCCTGCACCTGCAGGTGGATTCTTAACCAGTACACCACCAGGGAAGTCCCAAGATACTTTTTTATTTCCTTTCTCTGTTTGTTGGGATGTGGGATGTTACTGCTCAAGAAAAGACATGTAAATATCTAGGATGCTGCCCATTGTGTTCTTTGAATATATAGTGATATTAATTACCAATTAATAGACTGCTGTATGTGCTCTACATATCTTAACCCATTTCATCCTCTTGAGAACATTACTATTACCCCTATTTTAGGAATAAGGAAACTCTGTCCCAGCATGGTTACATCACTGTCCCAAGATTGGATAGTTTTTAAGTGACTGAGCCAGGCTATCTTGCTCCAAATTCCGTGTGTTTAAATGCTTTGCTATACAGCCTTTCTTCAGGAAGGTATTCTAAGAATCCTGTTATTAAGATTCACGTTCAAAGTCTAAATAAGGGGACCCAGAAATCTGAGTGCTCTGAGTAAGACTCCAGACCCCACCTCTTCCCACTTACTCACCACTTGTGTGCATTAAGACCCCTACTTCCCAATAGCAGGACCCTCTTTTCTCTCTAATGATGCAGTTTTCACTTGTGCAATGCACAGGAGAAGACGGAGGTGTGAACCTTGCATCTCATTCCTGC
>NW_006773723.1:3669084-3675340 GCF_000442215.2 Lipotes vexillifer
CTTACAGACCTCGCTGTCTCTCTTCTCCCTGAAATTATCACCAGTCCTGAGTCTCATGTTTTCACACTGTGGTAATCTTCCACCTCTTCTTGTATCAGTAATTTACCAAATCCTATGTCATCTCCTTTTCCATGAATATTCAAGCATCTGTCTATAGCTGTTTAGTGGGAAGGCATATATATTCATGACACATTTAGAGATATTAGAAGAATCACACATTGATAATGTAAATGTAAAAAACAGAAACCTAAGCTAAACATGAAACTACCGTATAACCTAGCATTTGTACTCTTGGGCATTTATCTCAGAGAAATCTGAACTTTCACACAAAAACATGTACATGAATGTTCATAGCAGCTCTATCTTAATAGCCAAGAAGCTTAAAACAGCCAGATGTCCTTCAATGGGTGACTGGTTAGATAAACTGGAGTATATCCATGCCATGGAATACTACACAGCAAAGAATAGGAACAGACTTCTGATATACACAACTACATGAATGAATCTCCAGGGAATTAATGGTACTGCATGAAAAAAGCCAATCCTAAAAGATTACGTACTGTATGATTTCACTTACGTAGCATTTCTTGAAATCACAGTATTATAGGAATGGGGAACAGACTGGTGGTTGCCAGGAATGAGGGAAGGGGAAGGAGAGTTACAGAGGGAGGTGGGAATGGTTAGGAAAGGACAACACGAGGAAATCTTGTAGTGTTTGAACTGGTCTGTACCTTGACTGTGGGGGTGGATACATGATACACAAACCCACAAAAACACTAAAATAGTCTAGAACTAAATGCATAGAGAGGCACACACAAAGGTGAGTCCAGTTAAAATGGGAACCTGAATAAGATTGGAGAATTGCATCATCGTCAGTATCCTGGCCGTGATATTGTGCTATAATTTTATAAGATGTTAACCATTGAGGGACACTGTATCAATGGTGCACAGGATCTCTCTGTATTGTTTCTTACAACTTCATGTAAATCTATAATTGTTTCAAAGCAAAAAAATTCAAGTAGAAACATAAATAATCAGTTGGAACCACCTTACGATTTTTGACAGTCCTTCTACCCCAACAGTCTGTCAGCAAAGGGCATTAGCATCCCTTGGTGATCCTTGCCTGAGCAGTTACTGGGTTGGTGGTTAAAATGGTGGTTTCTGATTCCATCATTCCTTGTGCATTTATTAAATAGCCTTAACTTGGGGGAGAGAACAAGCCTTCTCTCCACCCGTTTCCCTTGGTCTTCTCTGTGGTGTCCCGCCTAACTTTGAAGTGAACAGTGAGGTGGAGCTGACTGATCTTTGCCCACTGATGACATACGATGCCATTTTGCCCTTTCCAGCCTTCTCTTAGACAGTGTGGAACCTGGCCCTTCTATTAAGACCGCTTGAAATGTTTTGATGCATGCCCTGAAACTTACCTGGTTGGGTTTTGTTTTTGTTTTTGTTTTTTTTTTAACCAAGTGCATGTAGCCTCCTCTTGCTCATTTGCCTTCTCTCCTGGACCTTCTTTCTGAGCACCTTTAGAGAGGGTTCTCTCTTCTTCCTGCTTAAGAGAGACTTCCTCCTTTTCATCATGTCTTTTTCCTTCATGAGGTGACATTTGCCATTTTCTTCCTTTGGGCAATTATATGGAAAGAAATCAGATTATAGGAAAGAGGAGAACCTTGGGACAGTTTTTAAAACTATAAATGGTTAAAAAAAAAACAAACCTATAAATGGTTGCCACGTGTACATGTAAGTTTTCCCATCAGACACTGTCTTGGGAAGTTGGGGGAGAGAGCCATGAAAGACTGGCTCCTTTACCCAAAGGAGTCTGGCTTTATCACAAGGAAGCTCTTCTAAATTTGCAAAGACTCTTTTAGACTGGAGGGCACTGAGAGTCATTTAAATGCCAATTCTGGTTCCATCCTTCTTTCTACCCTGTCCTACCCTCAGACCTAGGCAACATGAGAGGACTAGTGAGGACATCTATTTTAATGATGTAAATTAAAGTTTTCATTTAAAAAATGTTATTATAGTGTGTTAAAATAGTTATCCCATTACATGTGTTTTGCTTGACATGCATTCGTTTTGTAAATCAGGGAATTTTACATAATGATCTGAACTTCCGACCTCCTCTAAAAAATTAGAAAACCGTTAACAGTGGGCTTTAATTCCCACATGGCAACAATTGTTAGGAGCCAATTAGCACCTCCTCCCTTAAATGGGGCAGGGGTTTGTCATATTCTTCACGTATTCCAATCTAGGAAATTGTTAATGCGGTACCGAAGGATGTCTTAGAAAGAAGACAGTCTATATTTCCATTATCCTTGGGGAAAATTTTACTAATATGTGCATAGATTTGCAAAGCAAAATAATTAAGTGAAAATTTGTTTGTAGATTTTCTTTAGTTACCACGGCTAATTGATGATGTTATCATCATTGAAAATTAACATTTAACTGTTTCTTCAGCTTAAAGGTGGAGCCCAAGACTAAAGGATTAAAACAGCAGCAACAGCAGCATAAGAAACTTCTGGCAGCAATGCTCTCTCAAGATTCTTTTGAGTCTGTCCATAGCCCCACCCCATCGGTAACAGAAGAAGATATTGATAATGAAGATGATGCAATGGAATTGCTGGGTAATTTTAAAAATTAATAATTTCTCTTTTTCTTCTCTGGCATTGTAAAAGTGCGTAGTGGTTAAGAGATTTTTAAAGTTTTGAGTAGTTTTGTCTTAGGGGAAAGAAACCATTTAGCACACACTTGCATTAGACTTTCATGGAGTTGCATGCAAGAGTTAAGTTGAAGTCGCCGGAGCATGTGAAGTATTTATTAGACTGTATTTTGTGCTTTGTATATGCAGCACTTACCTTCTGACTACTTAATCAAGATTTATTCTCTGTGCACTTGTGATACAAATTCAAGTTTGTCTGCTTTATTCTCCTATTATGATTGCCTTGATCACATCTTTTGTCTATAAAATGTATCCAGAGTACATATTTCAGCCTGCATTCCAAGATGTCTCCCTATTGTTTCAAGGATGTTTTAGAAAAAGCAAGTTAAATTTAAAAGGGCAGATAGTAAATTAATGTTTTATGTCTTTCATAAATGACAAGAAGGTTGGCAGAGATTTCAGTGTTTTTATAGGCTCATGACTTTCATGAAAGTTTTATACATAGGAAATCTTTTATATCTTTTAATTAAGTAAATGTATATTTTTGTTTCATCAGAAATCTCTGCATAATAGTTTTTTTAAATTGAACTTCCTTTTGTAAAACCATGTTTTCAAAAGAAGGAAATTAAATTTTATTTCAGAGCGAATTATCTACATATAAAACATTGAGTTTTTAATTCAGTGATATTAGCTATTCTATTCTAAATAATTAGAACAATTTTCAAATACTTTGTAACAATATACTAGAAAGTGAATAAATAATAAAATCATTTGAATGCTTCAGATAAATTTAACATATAGAAAAAGGAGCCCCAGAAGTATACAGATTTTTTTTTAAATTATTTTTTTTCTAAACTAGCTTCCTTGGTTTTAAGTGTTTATGGTACTAAAATACTATCATTATAATAAATGATATAGGTCTCCATGCATAGGCCTACAAGGTGTTATTAATTAATGGTGGCAGGTTCACTGATAATTTCTGATGTTATAATAACTGCATTCATTCCAGCATTAAGGAGGCTATGTCATGGCATTTTCACTTCATGCTGTCCATCTTTTTTTTAAGAACTGTTAAATCTGGGTGTTTTTTAAGGAATCTCATGTGGCAGATGTGTCAGATATGGTGGTGGTGCCTTCGTTCAACTTCCATTCAGCGAACGTTTACTGAACGCTAGGCCCTAGACTTGGTCCTGGGGACGTAAAAATAAAATAATCATGGTTTCTGTTCGCCGGAACTTTACGTTCTGGTGTTCAAGATGAAAATGTAAATATCACTCTAATAGTTTTTGCTACAGTTGCTAATTTGATTAAGCGCAGAGTTGTACATAGGAATAACGTCTAATGCAGAAGTAGGGGCCGGTTATCAGGGAGTGTTTCCTAGAGAGTCTGATTCCTCTGGTAAGTCCCAGACGGCAAGTAGATGTAGTTCAGCAGGCAGTGTGGTTACTACTTGTAAGGATGGACTCTTGCAGTTGTGCTCCATGACTATGCCTGTACATTGTTCCTCTGCTTCAGTCAGTAACAGTGAAGGGGGCAAGTCTGGAACCGTTAATGGGTGTTGCCTGTGTAACATCAGTGTTGGTGTGTTGGTACATTGACGTTGGGTTTGCAGGTATCCTTCTGTCCCCCTCATTTCCTTTATACAACAGCTCATGGTCAGTTGGTACCCACATGAAGGCAGTTATACTCTATGTTGCAAAGAGAATCTTTTGAAGAAATCCAGGCATTCTCCAAATCACTTTGGGATTCCTGATAGCCTCAGGAATGTCTAGTCAGAGTGGAGGAACTCATATAACTTCAGTAATATCAAGAGATTCTTTAAGGAGACTCAGGTGTCCACTCAGTGTTGGTATCCCTAGATCTCAGCTCCTCTGTTCTGAGGTTTCTAGTCTCCTGAGATGAAGACCAAAGGATTGGGTTTTGGAGACTACCTAATGTGAGCAATTAACAGCTGGTCCTCAACTAATTTTGTTTCATTTGACATTTTAGCCTCTGATCTGAGCAAATTTAAGAATGAGAGATAGCTGGAGGTTTGGACTTTCGCCATGTCAGTCCACATGTCAGCACAGGCAGCTGGTGGTGTACTAATGCTGGTCTATAGGTTATGAGATTTCCCTGCAATAATATGGAATGTTCCAAGTCCACTGGGCTGTCCCCTAAAATAATGCCATATTTAACCCTCTTGCCTAGTTGTCTCAGTGAACAAAGGTCGTGTAACAGAAAATTCTATCCACAAATGGTTTTTCCCATAAAGTTCATCAGTTAAAGTAAAATGTTATTTATATATGAAATATTTTTGTCTTTAAGGCCCTAATACTCCTACCCATTAATATTATTCTGTTATTTTAGAAATATATGTTTAAAATATAGACTCAGAGTTTTCTTCAAAAGTAGAGTATATAAGTTCATGACTTATAATGTTATGTATGCCTTTAACTAAGGTAATGAATGGCTCATGTCTTACATGAAATCAGACAGGTGTACATGAATATTTTCAGTTAATGCAGGAGCTAAGAATTTTTCAGTCATGATAATAGTAGTGGATAAATGTGTGAAGTATGGGTATGAAATAAAATGGTTGTTAAGTTATTCAGTTTTAAAACCTTCATCTTCAATAGGCATGTATATCTCTATTAATATTCCATTGGGTATCAAGTCCTACACTAATCAATTGATGCAATACTCCTAAATCAATATAGAAGCTATATAGTATCTGTCTTCCCAGTCCTTTTAATATTAGATTTACATCATTTTGTTTATTATTAAAGAATTTTAAGATAGTAGTTTTGAAACACTGATTCCAGAGAAACATAAGTGATTGTACATATGTGAGGAAAATACAAATGCTAAGTTCTTGAAAACATATTTGAAATAAAATTTTAGTGCATGTAATAATTGTAAAACGCAAGAGACATCTGGTATATAAAATATCCTTTTGAATCCACAACATTGTTTAGAATGAATTTGCAATAGCTTATATGTTTTAAGGGTTTAACTCGTCATTGTTACCTATACCAGGTATAACTGGCTGAAAATTTTATTTATTATGCATGGGAAGCAGTCTATATGCTTTGTGCACTGTTAAATAAGTAAGAAGTATAATTATTAGTTAACGTTAATATAACAAAGGATTATTCCTAAATAGAACTGGTTGATTTGAAGGGGAAAAAAACTTTTAGTTGAGTAGTAAAACTATTGAGCCTTGTTTTGTTTGTTAAGGAATCTAGCATTGTTAATACATACTGATTAACATTTAATTTTTCGCAGTTGTTTAATTTTATATTTGTGATTTCTTTTCTAAGAAAAGAAATCCGGGCATGTGAAATACTATAATACAACGTCTATGACTTTTAAGTAGATTAAATATTTTCTGTAATTGCTTTAAATACTACTTATAAATTCATAGTACAAAAGTAGCTTAATATGGGCTTCCCTGGTGGGCTTCCCTGGTGGCGCAGTGGTTGAGAGTCCGCCTGCCGATGCGGGGGACACAGGTTCGTGCCCCGGTCCGGGAGGATCCCACGTGCAGCGGAGCGGCTGGGCCCGTGAGCCGTGGCCGCTGGGCCTGCGCGTCCAGAGCCTGTGCTCCGCAGCGGG